>NC_055688.1:1925027-2279193 GCF_017639745.1 Melanotaenia boesemani
GGTGCAATAGGCCGAAGCGGCGCCAGAGGTGCGAGGGCCTCCAACGCTGCTTGCAGCTTTAATTAGGCCCGAGCACCGAAGGCGGTGCGAAGGCCTGTTGTAATTCGAATGTTTTTTCCGTATTATAATTAGGCCCGAGCACCGAAGGCGGTGCGAAGGCCTATTGTAATTGCTCCGTTTCTTCCTTATTAGGCCCGAGCACCGAAGGCGGTGCGAAGGCCTGTTGTAATTCGAATGTTTTTTCCGTATTATTAATATTCTTCTTCTCCTCAAAAGTAAATTGCATTTTAGGGGACCTGAACATGGGGGAAAACGCGCCTAATTCTGCGTACCCCCCCAAAGGAATGCGTAAATTTACGTATTTTGGGGTGCTCGGGACTGTTCGGGCAAAATTGAATGAGAGCGCCACCTATTTAATATGCCCCGCCACTGCACGTCACCAATCTTCATGAAATTCGCGACACATATTCTAAATGCTCGCGCGAACAAAAAAGCCTCCTGGAGCAACAGCCTAAAAACAACAGGAAGTCGGCCATTTTGGGTCAAAGTCGCCATTTTGGCGTTTTACTGACATTTTCAAAATCTATCTCCTCCTAGAGATTTCATCGTACCACTACCAAAATAGCTCAGGATGTCCAGAAGGCATGTGTCTTTAAAAGTTATTGAAAGTTTTCTAATAGGAGAAAGGGCATGGAGGGGGCGGGGCCTCAAAGTTTGAAGTCTCGCCGTGAAGAACAAAAGTGATATAACTTCCACATAAAACAATATATCTGAACCAAAATGGCCACGTATGATGCCACTGCCATTCTGAACACAACTAGATGTCAATATTTGGGTTATGAATTGGCCACGCCCCCTGGCGACAGGAAGTCATGGTTTTTACTCGGAGACACACTTCTCTGACGTTTTGGACACAACCAGGTCAAAGCTAGGTCAGACAGCAGAAAACAAGTTGGTGATGATATCCACTGAAAACTGTTGCTCTATGCTGCAGGGCGATACCGTGGCGCCATGGCGAACTTCGATAAGACGCCATGACGTCATAAATCACTATAAATCCCTCAATTCTCATCCAATCCCCATCAGACTTGCAGAGATTAATCAGGGTCTGGCCCTGAACAGATCCATATGACCAATTCCAGACTAGCCCTAAGCCCCGCCCACTTCCAACAGGAAGTGCTTTTTTTCAGACGCCGGGGTCCATCTTCTCCGGAATGAAACTTACACACTTGAAAGTGCTTCACAACAGGTCAAACCCTTTCATGATACTACAATAAAAACCTCAAGTTCCTTCGCCAAACGTAACCATGGCGAATAGTGGTCCGACGCCATCAAACAGGAAGTACTTGTAACTGACCCATTGTGTTATTGATCTCCATCAAACCTGGCAGGAAGGACCG
Organism: Melanotaenia boesemani; assembly: GCF_017639745.1. NCBI lineage: Eukaryota > Metazoa > Chordata > Actinopteri > Atheriniformes > Melanotaeniidae > Melanotaenia > Melanotaenia boesemani. Next base: position 1,926,428 of record NC_055688.1, read on the forward strand.
CGGTCAGGCCGAGAACTCAGCCATCTTGACATATGTTGGAAAAATTGCAATACGGCTCTATAGCGCCCCCTACAAATGTTTACTTGATCATATCTGCCCACTACATTGACCGAGATGGCTGAAATCCAGTATATTGATAGAACTTGGAAGGATGTACAAAAAAGCCTCTTGGACCTATATGATAACTTCAACAGGAAGTCGGCCATTTTGAAAAAATGGGGTCATTTTTGCATGTTTCTTTGCCTTGCATTTGAACGAACTCCTCCTACAGATTTTATCGTATTTACCTCAAACTAAGTCTGAACACTCCAGAGGCATGTGTGGTTAAAAGTTATTGAAAATTCTCTAATAGGAGGTGGCGTTCAGCGGCGTCGCCTCATCAAGTTGTGATGTTTCGCCATCATGCACGGAATCCATTATTTCTGACATACAACACTCATTCTGTACCAAACTGCACATGTTTCACTTCAGTTCCATGCCGACCACATCTACATGTCCAGATGTTGTCACCTGGACATTGCTTAGCGCAGCATGGCGAGACCGTGGCGCCATAACGAACTTGGATAAGACGCCATGACATCATTACTCAGAATAAATCCCTCAATTTTCATCCAATCACCATCACACTTACAGTGATTGATCAGGGTCTGCTCCTGAACAGAAATATAGAACTACTTCTGATCTTGGCTTAAGCCCCGCCCACTTGAAACAGGAAGTGCCTTTCTCAGACACGAGGGTCACGCTCATCAGGGATTAAACTCACACACTCTACAGTGCTTCAGATCAGGTCAAACCCTTTCATGACACTACAGAAAAAAAACCTCAAGTTCCTTTGTCAAGCAAAACCATGGCGAATGGCGTCCACCGCCATGAAACAGGAAGTACTTGTAACTGACCCAATGTACTCCCTATCTCCACCAAACTTGGCAGGGAGGACAGTGGTCAGGCCTGGAACTGATTCAAATAGACATATGCTGGTATTTGGCTCTACAGCGCCCCCTATGGTTATATCATTCGCCATGAAACAGGAAGTGTCTCTAGCTCTGCTGTCAGTTGACCAGTTGAGCTGATATTTTCCTGTTCTCATTAGAGTTCCAACCTGAACATGGTTCTACATGAAAACGAATATAGCGCCACCTAGTGGCCACGTGGAATGTTCCTCTTGATAAAATCATGCTCCGCTTTGTGGGAATTTAACACAGTTTGTAAGAAAAAAGGTCATGAATGCTCCAGATGTCATCACTGGACAGGCTGAGGTGCAAGTTGATCCTCTCATGTCGAAAATCACCTCTTGATGGAGATAAACTCTGCAAGAATGGGTTGATTGCTGTGGGCAAGAGTGGCTGTGTTGCTGGAGGGAGGCTGTTGGCCGATGGGGCGGTGCAATAGGCCGAAGCGGCGCCAGAGGTGCGAGGGCCTCCAACGCTGCTTGCAGCTTTAATTCTTCTTCTTCTTCTTCTTCTTCTTCTTCTTCTTCTTCTTAAACATTGGAGGCATTTTTGGGGACCTGAACATGCACGAAAACGCGCCTATTTTTGTGTACCCCCCCAAAGGAATGCAAAAAATTTGATATTTTGGGGTGCTTGGGACTGTTCGGGCAAAACTGAATGAGAGCGCCACCTATTTACGATGCCCCGCCACTGCACGTCATCAATCTTTATGAAAATTGCTACATATATTTTAAATGTTCGGGCGAACAAAAAATCCTCTGGGAGCAACAGCCTAAAACCAACAGGAAGTCGGCCATTTTGGGTCAAAGTCGCCATTTTGGCGTTTTACTGACATTTTCAAAATCTATCTCCTCCTAGTACCGCTTACGTACCGCTACCAAAATAGCTCAGGATGTCCAGAAGGCATGTGTCTTTAAAAGTTATTGAAAGTTTTCTAATAGGAGAAAGGGCATGGAGGGGGTGGGGCCTCAAAGTTTGATGTGTCGCCGTGAAAAACGAAAGTGATATAACTTCCACATAAAACAATGTATCTGAACCAAAATGGCCATGTATGATGCCAGTCCCATCCTGAACACAACTACATGTCAATATTTGAGTTATGAATTGGCCACGCCCCCTGGCGACAGGAAGTCATGGTTTTTACTTGGAGACCCTCTTATCTGACGTTTTGAACACAACCAGGCCCAAACTGGGTCAGACAGCAGAAAACAAGTTGGTGATGATAACCAGTGAAAACTGTTGCTCCATGCTGCAGGGCGAGACCGTGGCGCCATGGCGAACTTTGTTAAGACGCCATGAAATCATAAATCACTATAAATCCCTCAATTCTGATCCAATCCCCATCAGACTTGCAGGGATTAATCAGGGTCTGGCCCTGAACAGATTCATATCACCAATTCTGGTCTAGCCCTAAGCCCCGCCCACTTCCAACAGGAAGTGCTTTTTTGTCAGACGCCGGGGTCCATCTCCTCAGGAATAAAACGTACACACTTGAAAGTACTTCACAACAGGTCAAACCCTTTCATGATACCACAATAAAAATCTCAAGCTCCTTCGCCAAACGTAACCATGGCGAATAGCGGTCCGACGCCATCAAACAGGAAGTACTTGTAACTGACACATTGTACTGCTGATCTGCACCAAACCTGGCAGGGAGGAGCGCGGACCAGCCGAGAACTCAGCCACATTGACATATGCTGGAAAAATTGCAATATGGCTCTACAGCGCCCCCTACAAATATTTAATTGATCATAACTGCCCACTACATTGAACAATATAGCTGAAATCCAGTATATTGATAGAACTTGGAAGGATGTACAAAAAAGCCTCTTGGACCTATATGATAACGTCAACAGGAAGTCGGCCATTTTGAAGAAAGTGTCATTTTGGGGGTCATTTTTGCATGTTTCTTTGCCTTGCATTTGAACGAACTCCTCCTACAGATTTTATCGTATTTACCTCAAACTAAGTCTGAACACTCCAGAGGCATGTCTGGTCAAAAGTTATTGAAAATTTTCTAATAGGAGGTGGCGTTCAGCGGCGGCGCCTCATCAAGTTTTGATGTTTCGCCATCATGCACGGAATCCATTATTTCTGACATACAACACTCAGTCTCCACCTAAACTGCACATGTTTCACTTCAGTTCCATGCCGACCACATCTACATGTCCAGATGTTGTCATCTGGACATTGCTCAACGCTGCACGGCGACACCGTGGCACCATGACAAACTTGGATAAGACGCCATGACATCATTACTCAGAAAAAATCCCTCAATTTTCATCCAATCACCATCACACTTACAGTGATTGATCAGGGTCTGCTCCTGAACAGAAATATAGAACTACTTCTGATCTTGGCTTAAGCCCCGCCCACTTGAAACAGGAAGTGCCTTTGTCAGACACCGGGGTCCCGCTCATCAGGGATTAACCTCACACACGCTACAGTGCTTCAGATCAGGTGAAACCCTTTCATGACACTACAGAAAAAAAACCTCAAGTTCCGTTGTCAAGCAAAACCATGGCGAATGGCGTCCACCGCCATGAAACAGGAAGTACTTGTGACTGACCCAATGTACTCCTGATCTCCACCAAACTCGGCACGGAGGACAGTGGTCAGGCCTGGAACTAATTAAAATAGACATATGCAGGTTATTTGGCTCTATAGCACCCCCTATGGTCATATAATTCGCCATGAAACAGGAATTGGCTCTAGCTCTGCTGTCAGTTGAACAAAGGATGTGATATTTGCCTGTTGTCATTAGAGTTCCAACCTGAACATGGTTCTTCATGAAAAACGACTATAGTGCCACCTAGTGGCCACGTGGAAATTTCCTCTTGATGAAATCATGCTCAAGTTTGTGAGAAATCAACACAGTTTGTAAGAAACAAGGTCATGAACGGTTCAGATGTCATTACTGGTCAGACTGAGGTGCAATTTGATCCTCTCATGAGAAAAATCACCTCTTGATGGAGATAAACTCTGGAAGAATGGGCATACGACTGCAGCAAAAGGAGTCGTGGTGTAGGAGAGAGGTTGCTGGCTGATAGGGCGGTGCAATAGGCCGGAGTGGCGCCAGAGGTGCGAGGGCCTCCAACGCTGCTTGCAGCTTTAATTAGGCCCGAGCACCGAAGGCGGTGCGAAGGCCTGTTGTAATTGCTCCGTTTTTTCCTTATTCTTCTTCTTCTTCTTATTAGGCCCGAGCACCGAAGGCGGTGCGAAGGCCTGTTGTAATTGCTCCGTTTCTTCCTTATTCTTCTTCTTCTTCTTCTTCTTCTTCTTCTTCTTCTTAAACATTGGAGGCATTTTTGGGGACCTGAACATGCACGAAAACGCGCCTATTTTTGTGTACCCCCCCAAAGGAATGCGAAAAATTTGATATTTTGGGGTGCTTGGGACTGTTCGGGCAAAATTGAATGAGAGCGCCACCTATTTAATATGCCCCGCCACTGCACATCATCAATCTTTATGAAAATCGCTACATATATTCTAAATGTTCGGGCGAACAAAAAATCCTCTTGGAGCAACAGCCTACAACCAACAGGAAGTCGGCCATTTTGGATCAAAGTCGCCATTTTGGCGTTTTTCTGACATTTTCAAAATCTATCTCCTCCTAGAGATTTCATCGTACCGCTACCAAAATAGCTCAGGATGTCCAGAAGGCATGTGTCTTTAAAAGTTATTGAAAGTTTTCTAATAGGAGAAAGGGCATGGAGGGGGTGGGGCCTCAAAGTTTGGTGTCTCGCCGTGAAGAACGAAAGTGATATAACTTCCACATAAAACAATGTATCTGAACCAAAATGGCCATGTATGATGCCAGTCCCATCCTGAACACATTTACATGTCAATATTTGGGTTATGAATTGGCCACGCCCCCTGGTGACAGGAAGTCATGGTTTTTACTTGGAGACCCACTTATCTGACGTTTTGGACACAACCAGGTCCAAACTGGGTCAGACAGCAGAAAACAAGTTGGTGATGATATCTGGTGAAAACCATTGCTCTACGCTGCAGGGCGAGACCGTGGCGCCATGGCGAACTTCGATAAGACGCCATGACATCATAAATCGCTATAAATCCCTCAATTCTAATCCAATCCCCATCAGGCTTGCAGAGATTAATCAGCATCCCGCCCTGAACAGATCCATATGACCAATACCAGACTAGCCCTAAGCCCCGCCCACTTCCAACAGGAAGTGCTTTTTTTCATACGCAGGGATCCATCTTCTCAGGAATGAAACTTACAGACTTGAAAGTGCTTCACAACAGGTCAAACCCTTTCATGATACCACAATAAAAATCTCAAGATGCTTCGCCAAACGTAACCATGGCGAATAGTGCTCCGACGCCATCAAACAGGAAGTACTTCTAAGTGACCCATTGTACTGCTGATCTCGACCAAACCTGGCAGGAAGGAACGCGGTCAGGTTGGGAACTCAGCCGCATTGACATATGCTGCAAAAATTGCAATATAGCCCTATAGCGCCCCCTACAAATATTTAATTGATCATATCTGCCCACTACATTGACCAATATGGCTGAAGTCCAGTATATTGATAGAACTTGGAAGGATGTACAAAAAAGCCTCCAGGACCTATATGATAACTTCAACAGGAAGTCGGCCATTTTGAAAAAATTGTCATTTCCGGGGTCATTTTTGCATGTTTCTTTGCCTTGCATTTGAACGAACTCCTCCTACAGATTTTATCGTATTCACCTCAAACTCAGTCTGAACACTCCAGAGGCATGCGTGGTCAAAAGTTATTGAAAATTTTCTAATAGGAGGTGACGTTCAGCGGCGGCGCCTCATCAAGTTTTGATGTTTCGCCATCAAGCATGGAATCCATTATTTCTGAAATACAACACTCATTTTGCACCAAACTGCACATGTTTCACTTCAGTTCCATGCCGACCACATCTACATGTCCAGATGTTGTCATCTGGACATTGCTCAACGCTGCATGGCGAGACCGTGGCGCCATCACAAGGTTGGATAAGATGCCATGACATCATTATTGAGTATAAATCCCTCAATTTTCATCCAATCAGCATCACACTTGCACTGATTAATCAGAGTCTGCTCCTTAACAGATACATGTAACTACTTCTGGTCTTGGCCTAAGCCCCGCCCACATGAAACAGGAAGTGCCTTTTTCCTGCAGCAGGGTCCCTCTCAGCAGGGATTAACCTCACACACTCAAAAGTGCTTGAGATCAGTTCAAACCCTTTCATGATATTAGAGAAAAAAAACCTCAAGTTCCTTCCTCAAGCAAAACATGGCAAATGGCGTCCACCGCCATGAAACAGGAAGTACTTGTAACTGACCCAATGTACTCCTGTTCTCCACCAAACTTGACAGGGAGGACAGTGGTCAGGCCTGGAACTGATTCAAATAGACATATGCTGGTTATTTGGCTCTATAGCGCCCCCTATGGTTATATCATTCGCCATGAAACAGGAAGTGGCTCTAGCTCTGCTGTCAGTTGACCAGTTGAACTGATATTTTCCTGTTCTCATTACAGTTCCAACCTGAACATGGTTCTACATGAAAACGACTATAGCGCCACCTAGTGGCCACGTGGAATTTTCCTCTTGATGACATCATGCTCCGGTTTGTGTGAGTTCAACACAGTTTGTATGAAACAAGGTCATGAATGCTTCAGATCCCATGACTGGAAAGGCTGAGGTGCAAGCTGATCCTCTCATGACGAAAATCACCTCTTGATGGAGATAAACTCTGGAAGAATGGGTTTATGGCTCTGGGAAAGAGCGGCTGTGTTGCTGGAGTGGGGCTGTTGGTCGATGGGGCGGTGCAATAGGCCGAAGCGGCGCCAGAGGTGCGAGGGCCTCCAACGCTGCTTGCAGCTTTAATTATTATTCTTCTTCTTAAAGGTAAATTGCATTTTAGGGGACCTGAACATGCGTGAAAACGCGCCTAATTTTGCATACCCCCCCAAAGGAATGCGTAAATTTACGTATTTTGGGGTGCTCGGGACTGTTCGGGCAAAATTGAATGAGTGCGCCACCTATTTATGATGCCCCGCCACTGCACGTCATCAATCTTTATAAAAATTGCTACATGTATTCTAAATGCTCGGGCGAACAAAAAACCCTCTTGGAGCAACAGCCTAAAACCAACAGGAAGTCGGCCATTTTGGGTCAAATTCGCCATTTTGGCGTTTTACTGAAATTTTCAAAATCTATCTCCTCCTAGAGATTTCATCATAACGCTACCAAAATAGCTCAGGATGTTCAGAAGGCATGTGTCTTTAAAAGTTATTGAAAGTTTTCTAATAGGAGAAAGGGCATGGAGGGGGTGGGGCCTCAATGTTTGACGTCTCGCTGTGAAGAACGAAAGTGATGTAACTTCCACATAAAACAATATATCTGAACCAAAATGGCCATGTATGATGCCAGTCCCACCCTGAACACATCTACATGTCAATATTTGGGTTATGAATTGGCCACGCCCCCTGGCGACAGTAAATCATGGTTTTTACTCAGAGAGCCACTTATTTGAGGTTTTGGACACAACCAGGTCCAAACTGGGTGAGACAGCAGAAAACAAGTTGGTGATGACATCCAGTGAGAACTATTGCTCTACACTGCAGGGCGAGACCGTGGCGCCATGGCGAACTTTGATAAGACGCCATGACATCATAAATCACTATAAATCCCTCAATTCTGATCCAATCCCCATCAGACTTGCAGGGATTAATCAGGGTCTGGCCCTGAACAGATCCATATGACCAATTCCAGACTAGCCCTAAGCCCCGCCCACTTCCAACAGGAAGTGCTTTTTTTTAAGACGCCAGGTTCCATCTCCTCAGGAATAAAACCTACACACTTGCAAGTACTTCATAACAGGCCAAACCCTTTTATGATACCACAATAAAAATCTCAAGTTCCTTCGCCAAACGTAACCATGGCGAATAGCGGTCCGACGCCATCAAACAGGAAGTACTTGTAACTGACCCATTGTACTGCTGATCTCCACCAAACTTGGCAGGGAGGAGCGCGGACCAGCCGAGAACTCAGCCACATTGACATATACTGGAAAAATTGCAATATGGCTCAACAGCGCCCCCTACTAATATTTAAATGATCAAAACTGCCCAATACATTGACAAATATGGCTAAAATCCAGTATATTGATAGAACTTGGAAGGATGTACAAAAAAGCCTATTGGACCTATATGATACCTTTAACAGGAAGTCGGCCATTTTGAAAAGAGTGTCATTTTTGGGGTCATTTTTGCATGTTTCTTTGCCTTGCATTTGAACGAACTCCTCCTACAGATTTTATCGTATTTACCTCAAACTCAGTCTGAACACTCCAGAGGCATGTGTGGTCAAAAGTTATTGAAAATTTTCTAATAGGAGGTGGCATTCAGCGGCGGCGCCTCATCAAGTTTTGATGTTTCGCCATCATGCACGGAATCTATTATTTCTGACATACAACACTCATTCTGTACCAAAATGCATATGTTTCACTTCAGTTCCATGCTGACCACATCTACATATCCAGTTGTTGTCATCTGGACATTGCTCAACGCTGCACGGCAACACCGTGGCACCATGACAACCTTGGATAAGACGCCATGACATCATTAATCAGTATAAATCCCTCAATTTTCATCCAATCACCATCACACTTACAGTGATTAATCAGGGTCTGCTCCTGAACAGATACATACTACTACTTCTGGTCTTGACCTAAGCCCCGCCCACTTGAAACAGGAAATGCCCTTTTCAGACACGGGGGTCCCTCTATTCAGGAATGAGTCTCACACATTCGAAAGTGCTTCAGATCAGGTCAAACCCTTTCATGACACTACCGAAAAAAGCCCTCAAGTTCCTTCGCTAAACAAAACATGGCGAATGGCGTCCACCACCATGAAACAGGAAGTACTTGTAACTGACCCAATGTACTCCCGATCTCCATGAAACTCGGCAGGGAGGACAGTGGTCAGGCCTGGATATGATTCAAATGGACATATGCTGGTTATGTGGCTCTATAGCACCCCCTATAAATATTAAATCTATCAGCTCCACCCACTGCTTTAACTAACATTGATGAAATGTGGCATATTTATAGAACATGCCAGGAAATACAAAAAAGCCTCTTCATGTCCTGATGTTGTCAACGCCATAGCCCCGCCCCCTGGGAACAGGAAGTCCCACCATTTTAACCCTTTATTATCTGTAAAACCGATTCGTACTCATTAATATCATCCTTCATGAACTCATGGTTGAAAATATAACTGACTTCTTGCAGCATAATGATTAAAATAGCTTCCTATTCCGCTGGAGTGAGGCTGCTGGCTGATTTGGCGGTGCAATAGGCCGACGCGGCGCCAGAGGTGCGAGGGCCTCCAACGCTGCTTGCAGCTTTAATTATTATTATTATTATTATTATTATTATTATTATTATTATTATTATTATTATTATTATAGAATAAGGGCTTGTTAAGTTAAAAATCTTCAGAAAAAAATCAGGATCGTCAGTGTTTGGGCCATAGATATTAAGCATTGCTACTGGAAGGGAGTTTATGTAGCCTGAAATCTTTCGATATCTACTATATGGATCTGCATTCATGGAATCTCGACGGATTGGTACAGTATGTTCTTTCTAAACAGAATAGCGACGCTTCTGGCTTTATGAGTGAATGTAGCCAAAGCTAACGGAGATAAACCTGGGAAATCTAATTTCCTTTCAGGCTTCATTGATTATTGACACTGATGTGAGTTTCCTGAAATAAAATTTTGTCTGGTTTCAACGATTTAAGATGTGAGAAGACTCAACCTCTCTTAATTACATGTCCTAAGCCCTTTAAATTCCAGAAGACCGCTGTCAAATTATTTGTGCTATGTGCACTGCTGTGGCATACTGACATCGTACCTTACATGATAATGCTATGGTATCCACCCCAAACAACACAGAATCAACTGAAAAGTAAATAAGACACAATGTACGACATACACATAATACAGTGTATAAATACCATCTAGAACCAACACATGAACAACGCACCCACCCACCAAGCACTTCCCCAGATGAAGCACTCATGTGCCTCTAGGCCTGGGAACGCTGTGCAGATGAATGGTGACTTCGCCAACTCGCTCTAGAAAGTAAGTGTGCTGCTCCGTGACCAAACATCACTAGTTCCATAACATAAAGTGAGTTAATATCAATGTCTCTCTTAATAGAACATTAGTAGAACATAACCTCTTAATTAGAACATAGAATAATAATTAAAGACAAAACGTCAAGATATTGCATTTTCCACAACATACTTTGGCTGATCTTCTCCTCAAGGAAGGTTCCTAAGACATTGTTTATAAAAGTCATTGCCTCACTAACATTAACTTGGGCAATGATAGGTCTAGACCTGGCTCCTTCAGGGGGTGGCGTTCACAGAGTGCAGTGCTCCTGGTCAATGGTCACCAGTGATTTTAAGTTATCCTCTCCAAGAAAAGCTTAGGAGTTTATATCTCGATAAATTTTACAGGTCTGCTGCTTTCTTCCTTTTCTGGTATCCCAACTATCTGAATGTTATTACGTCATGACAGGCCGTCTAGTTTAGCAATCTTCAGCTTGAGCACACCACTTTCATCCTTCAGGTCAAAAAATTCCTTCTCCAAGCGTCATGTTCTGTGGCCCCTGAAGAGTTTGTTCCAAGCATCAGCTGAAGCTAAGGACTGTGGAAGAGGGTTGGCTGGTTGGCACGGCATGATACAAACCCGGTTACTGAAGTTGTATTAAAGTCAAAGATTTAAACAAGACGACAATAGCAAGAGTATATATATATATATATATATATATATATATATATATATATATATATATATATCGCGATTGTTACACGCAAAATGTCTCTTTCCTTTAAAAGAAGGCCTACAGTTTTATAAAGAAAATACAGTAAATTCTGGTTTACAAACATCAGGGGTGTCCAACCTGCAACTCTGGACCTTCCACAATGCCTCTAAAGAAGTGACTGAAATATTTTTTTTAAATCTATCTTTCTTGTCATTTGATTGGAAACCAGGGACTTTTTTTTTTTTTTTTTACTTTACATAGTTTTCCACAAATATCTACATCCCTTAGAAGAAAGTCTGTTTATCCTCTCTTTATAAAGGTCTATGTTTTTCTTTATTTTCAAACCTAAAAATTGAAATTAAAAATGTGGTTCTTCAAAAATAACAAATATCCTATGGTTACTCTTCATTAAAATATATATTAAGTTTCCTTTTTTAAAAGTCTGGTAACATTTGCATCTCTAAAGGAGTTTTATTTAGCTGGCTGAGGGAAAAATGTCTCTTTGGATTGGAAAGGCTGCAGACCCCTGCACTAAACACATAAACAGGTTTAGCAGCAGTTTTCTCTTTAAACAGCAACAGTTAAAATATTTCTTCATATAAATTTATAAAACCAAATATTTATGAGAAAGTAGGATGAAATGTTCAGGATTTACTAACTAAAAGGTAAAAAGTCAGCAGGATGAATTTAAAGCTGTGAAGCTGCTTCCTTCTAAACACAGAAGGAACAATATGTGATGAATATCAGCATCAGGTGAACAGACAGAAAGCAGGATGAGAATCTCACAGCTTCTAGATGGTGAGGAGAGAGAAATATTCACAATATGCACAATAACTTCCATCCATGCACCTTCACTGCTTCATTATCCACATTTCTGGATATAAATTCTCTTAATCTGCATTCTTAGCTTGACTGTTTAGCTTCACCTCTGCACCTGTCTGTCCTCTCCTTGGTCCTCCTGGTCACTGTTGTCCTCCTCCTGTCTGTCCTCTCCTCGGTCCTCCTGGTCGCTGTTGTCCTCCTCCTGTCTGTCCTCTCCTCGGTCCTCCTGGTCGCTGTTGTCCTCCTCCTGTCTGTCCTCTCCTCGGTCCTCCTGGTCGCTGTTGTCCTCCTCCTGTCTGTCCTCTCCTGCTTTTCCTGTCCCTCCTCTGTCAGCTCTGCTCACTGCCCTTTTTCTTTTCAGGGCCTGAGTTTGTTCAAACCTTGCCATTTGGTAAATCCTCTTCCGCTTGTTGGGAGAACTTAGATGAGGAAACATTGTTGGCACATAGTCTGGGCTTAGTGGGTTCTGGCTTTTTGCACCTGATGAGACAGAGGTTTCAGTTAATATTACTCGACCTGTTTTCCAGGCAGCTACAACCAAGTAACCAGATGAATGAAATATCTTAAGTTGATTTAAGCACAATAAACTATCAACATTGACCTTCCACCCGAAGTTAACAGAAACTGAAAACTGTAAATGCTGCTAGTGCACAGAAGTGGCCATAAATAAAACAATAGGGAAACCGATTAAAATATCCGCTGCTGTTTTACCAATCGTCAGTTATTGTTAAGACAGCACAGACTGCAGAGGAGCGTCTTTTGGCAGCTTAGCTTGTTGTGGTGTAAGCTAACTTTTGTTGCTGTAGACCGATATGTAAGCCAAGCTAACAACTGCTATCTCTGTTGAAAGATCTTCATATGAAATGCTAATCAAATGCATTTGTTGCACAAAGGGTCTAATCGGATTTAATCTAATCACTTACTTCTCTAAAAAGTTTGTTTATCAGACCTCGCTAGCTAAAGCTAGCTCTCCTAGCTAGCATTGAAACTCACCTGATATGAAATGTACACTGCATCGGCGTCCAGTTAACCCTCCTGATCGCTGAAAGCCATCTCTGACGACGTTCTTCTTCCTTTGGTAATCGATAAAAAGCTATATCTCCGTCTCCTTTCTTTTTGTCACACCCAACTGCACAGTATTTTGATGGCATCTCCGACTACCTGTGTGGTTCAGGTACTCAGCGCAGGTACTCAATATGGCGGCGGCAAGCATTCGAACGCAGTGGAACGCGTCTGTGACGTCTGCTGCAATGTATCAATAGGAATAACAGTCTAACTTGCTGCTAGTATCAGAAATAGGTTTCCTGCAGCATGCACTAATCAATATTCCAGCTCCTGGTTTGCATAATTTTTAGATTAACAACAACTACACAAACGTGTGTCTTAAATTTGAACAACTTTTTCCGAATAAAGAAACCCCCTCTAACAGAGAGTCTGAACGAGAAGCCAGATAAAGTCTGAGACTCCCTCAATGAATGACTTCCACGCACCAAGCGCAATCTTGTAGGAGGGGGTTGACTCAACAGACAGCAGTGTGGAAAAACACTTTGGCCATGTGAGGTGGAGAGCATAATAATATGCCATGTGATAGAGCAGTCACTCATAACGATACTTCTGGTTGAAGGTGGTTCCTGGTGTAGTCCTGAAGTTTTAAAATATTATTTGTTGGCTTTAAAAGATTTGTTCACCACCTGTAAATAAATCATCAGAAGGAAGAGTGTTCAAAAATCCACATTTTTAAAGGAAGGCAAAAAACACCAGAGTTTGAGTAGAATTGACAATTCTTTGTTAAGCCAGTAAAGTAAGAAAATAATACATATCTCTGTCAGAGGAGGCCTGTTAGCTTAGCTTCTGGTCCACTAATACATGAAGTGTCGGGACCCTTCGGTTCAGCCAAAAGACCCGCCTACCTAAATTATCCTCCTCATTTATACTGATACAAAGCATTGTGGCTATGTGCGTGCATGTAGTGTGCATTCATGTGAATGTGTATTTTGCAAGGTGGTCCCTCCTTCTTCCGGGAACTTGATTCCTCCAGGTCCTTCGTCTGAGGTGCGTCAGAGCTGAAAGGAAAAAGATACTTTGCTCTGCCTTGTTATCTGTCTGCCTTTCTGCTGACTCCCTTCTACCTGTTGCCACAGTTTTACACAAAGGCTGTTCTTTAATAATTTTTCTGAGTTACTGGAAAATTCCGTTCTGCTAGGAGTGAATAGATAAGTAAGGAGATACAACAATATTTACAACCACTCCCTACTGGACATCAAGAACATTTTCAAGGTCCCTAGTCCTTAGTTATTTTCTCAGTATTGAACTCAGTAACCCTGTATGAGTTTGTGTCCTGTTTGTGAATGCATTATCTGTAAGCTGTGAAGGAATAATAATAATTAAGCTGTTTTCACCTCAGCACCACTATATATTTTTTTTTTTTTTTTTCTTCTTCTCTGGCGCTGACGGAAGTCGGCGGCCTCGCCAGTAGCTCCGTCTTCTTTCTCCTTATTTAAGTGTTTTTTGCACTTTTCTACCCTTTCCTTTTCTTTCTACACGCGTCTGCTGTTTATTTATATTATATCCTAAGGATATGGAGTATTTGGAGAGGCAAAGTTGTAGTAGAATCCTTGTTTATTCTAAGGAGAAGCTACTCGAACTATGGACAATAGGGCGAGCCGGCATTGTTCACCCCATACCTGCAGAGCTGCGCCGCCTGTATCGCGGCTGCCGAGCTGGAGCGAAGCTAAAGGCCAAGCTACAGGCAAAGCGGTGGAAATACAAGCCCGCAGTTCCTTCGATAGTTATGGGGAACGTAAACTCTGTGTCAAACAAGATCGACGAGCTGGCCGCCCTCGTTAAGACCCAGAGGACCTACAGAGAGTGCAGTGTAGTGTGTTTCTCTGAAACATGGCTGAGCAGCAGCACGCCCGATACCACCGTGGAACTACCTGGATTTTACCTGGTGAGAGCGGACCGGGACTGTAAGCTCAGTGGCAAGAGGAAAGGAGGGGGACTCGCACTGTATGTGAACAACAGATGGTGCCACCCTGGGCATGTTACGGTGAAGGAGACTGTCTGCAACCAGGACACGGAGCTTTTAGCGGTGAGTCTCCGACCATACTACATGCCACGGGAGTTCTCCCACACCATCGCCATTGTTGTTTACGTTCCTCCACGGGCACACGCTGACACCGCGTGTGACGTCATTCAATCCGTCGTTGCCAGGCTGCAAACACAACATCCAGACGCGTTCGTCCTAATATCTGGGGACTTTAACCATGTCACACTGGACAATACATTGCAGGACTTTTATCAGTTTGTAAACTGCCACACCAGGCAGAACCGGACAATAGACCTCCTGTATGCAAACACTAAGGATGCATACACCGCCATACCCCTCCCCCCACTGGGAAAGTCCGACCACAACTTGGTCTATCTCCAGTCTCAGTACAAGCCAAAAGTACAGAGGCAGCCTACAACCACCCGCTCCTTCAGGAAGTGGACCCCTGAGGCAGAGGAGGCTCTGAGGGACTGTTTCAACTCCACAGATTGGAATGTACTCATTGAGCCACACAGTGAGGACATTGAGGGGGTTACTCACTGTTTCACAGACTATGTGAACTTCTGCAGGGATACTGTTCTCCCTATTAAGACTGTGCGCTGTTTCCCCAACAACAAGCCTTGGATTACCAGCGACATCAAGGAGGTCCTCAACAGAAAGAAGAGGGCGTTCAAAGATGGAAACAGGGAGGAGATGAAGCAGGTACAGAGGGAGCTCAAGATTCGCCTGCGGGAGGCCAAGGAGTCCTACAGCAGGAAGGTGGAGCAGAAGCTGCAGCAGAACAACATGAGAGAGGTCTGGGAAGGAATGAAGACCATCACAGGCTGCAAGAAGAACCGCAGCACAGCAGAAGGGGACACAGAGAGAGCAAACCAGTTCAACCAGTTCTTCAACAACGCCCCCTCTCTCCCAACCCGCCCACCACCTATCATCATCAGCCAGCAGGAGGACACAGGCAGCGCCACAGCACCCATCACCATCACGGGTCAGCAAGTCAGCAGAGAGATGAAGCGGCTTCGCCCTGGTAAGGCAGCAGGTCCGGACAAGGTGTGCCCGAGATTACTCAAGGCCTGTGCTGCTGAGCTGGGGGATCCCCTCCAGCGGGTCTTCAACATGAGCATCAGTCTGGGGAAAGTTCCAACCCTGTGGAAGACATCCTGTCTCGTCCCAGTCCCCAAGAAGCCACACGCGAGTCAACCAGAAGACTTCAGGCCGGTGGCTCTAACATCACATGTGATGAAGACCCTGGAACGGCTGATGCTCCACCACCTCAGACCCCAGGTTCAACACGCCCAGGACCCCCTGCAGTTTGCCTACCAGGCAAAGGTGGGGGTGGATGACGCCATCCTGTACCTCCTTCACCGGGCACACACTCACTTGGACAGTGGCAGCGGCGCTGTGAGGGTCATGTTCTTCGACTTCTCCAGCGCCTTCAACACCATCCAGCCCACTCTTCTGAGAGACAAGCTGCATAACATGGGAGCGGACTCACATCTGGTCTCCTGGATTGTGGACTACCTCTCAGAGAGACCACAGTACGTTAGGCTGGGTGGCTGCACATCTGACACTGTGGTCAGCAGCACCGGAGCACCACAGGGCACTGTGCTCTCCCCTGTCCTGTTCACAATCTACACATCAGACTTCCAGTATGAGTCTGAGCTCTGCCACATGCAGAAGTACTCAGACGACACTGCCATAGTTGGATGTATTAAGGATGGACAGGAGGAGGAGTACAGGAGTTTGGTGGAAGACTTTGTTGGCTGGTGCAGGGCGAACCACCTGAAGCTGAACACTTCCAAAACCAAGGAGCTGGTGGTGGACTTCAGGAGGAACAGATCAGACCTGAGGCCCGTCTCCATAGAGGGTGTGGAGGTGGAGTCGGTCAGTTCATATAAGTACCTGGGACTGCAGCTTGATGACAGACTGGACTGGTCAGAGACCATCAACGCCATCCACAAGAAAGGACAGAGCCGTCTGTACTTTCTAAGGAGGCTGAGGTCCTTCAACATCTGCAAGAAACTGCTGCTGATGTTCTACCAGACTGTGGTGGCCAGTGTCCTTTTCTATGCTGTGGTGTGTTGGGGAGGCAGCATAAAGAAAAGGGACGCAGCACGGCTGGATAGAGTGATCCGAAGGGCAGGATCTGTGGTGGGCACAGAGCTGGACTCTTTGGTCTCAGTGGCAGAAAAAAGGACCTTGGACAAGATCCTGACCATCCTGGACTCCTCCTCTCACCCTCTGCATAGAACTCTGAGCAGGCAGAGGAGTGTGTTCAGCCCCAGACTACTGTCCCTGACCTGCTCCACCAACAGACTCAAAAACTCTTTCGTACCCCGGGCCATCCGGCTGTACAACATCTCGCTGAGGGCGCAGGGGTCACAACCACAACCATAGTCTGAATAGTTTTTATGGACATGTGCCTTTTTCTCATTTGGAAGCACATTTGCTCTTATCCCATTCTGTTAACACTGTCTCAGCAGTTTTTGCACATCCTGCACTTTTTCACTCATGCACCTTGTTTGGCTACCACCGTCAACATATGTACATACTTGATCACCTGTACAGTATATATGTACATAGACCATAATAATGGTCTTCTTTGTCTACCGTTGCCTCTATTTAATTTTAAATTAGTCTAGTTATGCTTAAGTACTAACCCCTAATGTCAAGTACTAACCTTTAATGTATGTATATGCTACTGGATGCTTGAATTTCCCTCGGGATCAATAAAGTATCTATCTATCTATCTATCTATCTATCTATCTATCTATCTATCTATCTATCTATCTATCTATCTATCTATCTATCTATCTATCTATCTATCTATCTATCTAATGTAGCTCTATTAATTAAAATCAGAGCCTAATGCATGTTACTAAAATCTAAGGATAAAATGTAAATGAATAAGAATGCTTAAATGAGTAAATGAATAATAATGTTTAAAAATATTTGCAACAACTCCCCCTGGTTCCTTCAGTCCACTAAACCATCCTCCTGTGTGGTTAACCCTTAAATAGCAATTGTCTGAGAGATCCGTTGTCTCCCGGAGCTTCAAACCCTCATCAACCAACACAGTACTGTCTGTATCTTTAAGCAGGAAGTCAGCTGCAGAAAATATGGTTAAGGGGTCTCAAACCTCTGTGTCCTCCCCTGACACTTCTCCATCCAGGGGGCCATCAGAGTCCAGCAGGGACTGGACCTCCAGAAGGGGAAACTGAGCTGAATAAGGTGGTGGAGGAGAATACTTTTTGTCAATCGCTGCCTGAATAGAACGCTCACAGAGAGAACAGATTAGTGTAATACAACAGCAACCACAGATCAATTTCATCTTAAAAAATAGGCTATGAAAAAAGGAAAAGAAAAAAACAAACATGGTTCAGTTCCAAATTTTGTCTTAAAATAAAAATTATGACTGATATGATTTTAACATCTGCTGAATTGTTTTCAGTGAGAATATGACTTCTCATCTGTTCAGAGTGTTAAATTAATGCCTTTACTGTAAATACAACAGTGTCCAGGTTCATTATCTGTCTTTTAAGGAATGTATGGAAATAAGACCTGTCCTCTGAGTCATTTATAGCTTTGTGTGGTTCAGCGAACCATCTCGGAAAGGGGGTACTTTATAATTATTTATTTATTTATTTTTCTAAAGACAACTAAAATGAATAAAATAAGAAACTTGCCCTATAAGCTTAAACAGTGCTGCTTTATAATAAAAATACAATACAATTTTAGAATATAAAAATATTAAATTTCATTAGCTCCCAAAAAGGTCTGAGAAAGGAAAAAATTTAAATATCAAATGAATAGTAAACAGTAGTTTTTATAATCTCTGGTGATGCTCTCAATTCCTGTTCCTCTATTTCCTTCAGTCCCTCCTGGTCTGAGAGTAGCATCTGAAATAGCTGTGGTCGATAGCCAGTGACGTTTTTTGCTGCTTTATCTGCCTCTGCGTTTCCTCTGGCTTGCCTGTCCTGGTCTTTCGTGTGTGCTCTGACTTTAACAACTGCCACTTCTGTGGGTTCTAAGAGAGCCTGTGCCAAGTCCTTCATGAGTTTGGCATGTTTAATTGGTTTGTGAGTGGATGTCAGATATCCACCTTTTTCCCACTGTGGAAGTTCCATATGTACAGCATTTACAATGTAAGCAGAATCTGAAAAAATATCCACTCTTCTATGTTTTGCATATTTTAAGGCTGCAATGATAGCTTTTAGTTCAGCTTTTTGTGCTGACTTGTGTTCATCTGTAATGATTTCAGCTAGGACAGTTTCAAACTGTCCTTCTTTTCCCTGTGTATTTACATCTTGGACCACTGCAAATCCGGCCCTTAACTCCCCCTGTGCGCCCCTGAAACAACAACCATCTGTAAAGAGTGAGAGATCAGGATCAGAAAGAGGTGTGGCATACAGGCCAGGGCGAAAAGATGAAAGAGAGATAACTCTGGGCACACAGTCATGTGATTCTCCTTCAGGGAAGGCCTCAGCAGCATTAGAACGGGTGCACTCAAAGGTGATATGGGGCTGACACACAATGCGGGACATTTTTGTGCGTCTAAGAGGAGAAAGAGTGAAAGCAGAAGAGTCCAACAAAGCTCTAACTCCATGAGGAGTGTGTACAGTGAGAGGATGACACTGAACCACAGGAGCAGACTTCACCAGTAGAGCAGCGACAGCTGCAGTCGCGGTGACACAAGTTGGCTGTCGGACCTCCATGGGGTCAAGTGTGACACTGTCATAACGAAGGATATTGCGTGATCCCTCCTTAAGCTGATATAAGACAGAATGAGCATGTTTTCCTGACAATGAGGTGTCCAAGTGAAAAGGTAAGGAGTAGTCAGGTCTGGCCAATGCAGCCGCAGAGGCCAGATCCTGTTTAAGGGAAATGAAGGCTTCCTCAGCTGTAGTAGTCCATGAGAGTGTGGCTTTAAGATTACGGTGACCAGCCTCTGTGACCATGTCTCTGAGAGGACTGGTGCGCTCCGTGTATGAGGGGATATGATTTTTGCTATATCCCACTAAGCCAAGAAAAGAAAGCATGTCCTGAACAGTAAAAGGTTTGTTAGCATGAAGAATGGCATTTCTGTGATCAGGAGAGACAGTCAGATTCTGGCCAGAAATAAGACGTCCCAAAACCAGAACTTCAGGTCTACAAAACTGCATTTTATCTTTTGAAACTTTGAAGCCACCGTTTGCCAGTTTCTGCAGCAGGGACATGGTGAGATTAAGACAGCTTGTCATATCCGTTCCAGCCACTAGGAGGTCATCTACGTACTGTAAAAGAGTGGTACCTGGAGGAATATCCAGGTCCTCCAGAAAAGTTCTGAGACATTGGTTAAAGATCCCAGGGCTCAGAACCCAGCCCTGAGGAAGAACACGATAAGTGTATTGCTGTCTTTCGAAGGTGAAAGCAAAGAGAGGTTGAACTGATGGGTGGAGAGGAATGTGAAAGAAAGCATTCTTCAGATCAATGACAGAGAAAAACTGGAACTGGGAGGTGATGGAGTTCAGGCAGGTATAAGGATTAGGGACTGCTGGTGGTTTGGTTTTGGTTATCTGATTAATGAGTCTGAGGTCATGAGCCATTCTGAAAATGTCAGTTCCTGGTTTGGGGACAGGAAGAATAGGAGTGTTCCAGGGAGAAGAGGTAGGATAAATAACCTGTTTAGCTTTGAGATCAGCAATGACAGGTCTCAATCCAGCCATAGCTTTTTCAGAAATGGGATATTGAGCGTGAAAGACAGGTTTGGGGGACTCATAGTCAAAAGTAACATGGGAAACCTGCATAGGTGTTCCCACATCACCAGGCCCCTCAGCCCACAGGGAAGAGGGCAGAGTGGAGCAAAAGAAATCTTTATGTGGATGGTCAGTTTTTTCACGGCCATGCTGTCTGTCCAAAAGAAGAGTTTCAGGTGTAGCTTTGTCCTGAGTGAGGGAACAGATTTTGTACAGTGAAGTGGAAGGCCAGACAGGTCCCAGGTCCCCACAGCCTCATCTGTCCATCTGTGATAATAATCAGTGCTGGTGTCCCAGCGATCATATAACATAGTACAGTGAGGAGGGTCAGGAGGGGGGCAGTAGGGAGCATGGTGATGGATCCAGGGGGACCATTGAGCATACAGGGTGAGCAGTGACTGTGGTGAAGGTGTGAGGTCATCCAAAAGAAGCCAGAATATACGTGCATGTTCAGTTTGCATGCTGGGTGGAGAAGCAGGAGGGGTGGAAAGAAGCCATTGTCCATGTGAGGCAGAATGAATGAGACCAGAGTTACAGTCCACTATATTTCCATTAGGGAATCTGACAGTCACTCCATCTAGAGAACAAAGAATTTCTGCCCTCAGCTTAGTGAGGATGTCTCTGCCCATCAGTGGAACAGGACAGTGTGGAGAGGAAACATAGCGATGTTCAAAATGATATCCAGCTGCCTCGGTGGGAAAAATGGCAGATGTTGAACAGTCCCAGAGAAGCCAGTGAGTGCCAAAGTATCAGTGGACAAAAGTTCAGGTGAGACAGAGGTTAAAGTGGACCATTTTGCCCCTGAATCTACCAAGCAATTCACAAACTTTCCACCCACTCTGACGGTCATCATGGGCTCTGCCTCCTCCCCCATGACTGGATAGGCTCCTCCTGGGCATCCCTATTGCTGAGGTATCCACCCTCCAGTTCCAGGAGGAGGTGGTGGGGGCGGAGCTGCAGAGGCATAGGGTGCCTGCTGTGGGAGTGGCTGAGAGAGGAGACACTCCTTATGCCAGTGGTCGAACTGTCCACAGTTGAAACACCCCTGCTGTCCTGGCCCACCCCTTCCTCGTCCACCACGCCTAGGGCCACCCCTTCCACCGCGTCCCCTGAAATTTCCCCGCCCCCTAGGAGGGCCGGAGTATGGAGGATAATAGGACTGCTGCGTAGCTGGGGGAGGGGCCTGTGGAGCTACAGTCACCGGGGCCTGAAGTGGAGTAGGGGGTGTGGCTACCATCTGTTGCTTAGCTTTTTTCTCTCTGTTTACATCATCTCTGAGTTTTGCTAACTGAAGCTTCAACACTGAGACCTCCATCTCCTCTTTCTGATTCTGCTGTTCCTTCTGCTTTTTGTCATACTGATTAAGATGATGCTTAGCAAACATGCAATAACGCTCAAAAGCTTCTGAAGGGAAAAGGTCAGGCTGGTCCCCTAATTTGTCCTTAACCTCAATAGGGAGGCCATACTCAAACGCCTGCTTAAACCATGAACAATGGACCTCACTACGGCTGGGGTGATGCCCGACCCTGTCAGTGTATGTAGTAATGCATCTCAGTACATAGTCCTCTGGTGTCTCTTTGTCATCTCTCTGGAAAGTCATTTTAGCTACATCACCCGCAGGAGGGGGAAATGTTCTGTCAAGTGCCGCTGACCATGCAGTAGCATAAGGTCCCAAAGGGGTGTCATTAGGATGAGTAAAAGTTCCTGCCAAGTAATCAAGTTCTCTGAGAGTCAGAGTCGAAGTACAGGAGGCAACCATCCCTCGCACATCTCCCAGAGCCAATTGAGTCCCTGCGGTAAGAGAAATCATTTTGTTCCACCACATCAATCCCCCAGAAGTGAGAGCAGGTAACTTAGAAGTAAGAGAATGCATATCTGTCAAAGAATAAGGCTTGTAAACTGAGCCTCCAGCTTGGTGTTGCATCAGAGGAAAATTTCCTCCAAGTCGCTGTGGCATATTCTGAAAGTATGGTGGGCCCAATTGTGGCTCGGTGGAAAGAGAGCTCTGCGGTTCCACTGAAGAAATGTTTTCTGTGCTTTTAAAAGTAATCAAGTCAGAAGTGGCCATGCTGGTAGAGGGAGCGGGGTCCCGAGAAGAATGCCACGAAGAAGTGGAATCCTGAGTGACCTGTTGATGGTTCTGTCTAGAAATGTCCTCCATCTGCTGCAGAAAGGGGTTCGTGCTGGCTTTTACTGGAGTGGCACTCAAAACACCTGCCACTGTCATAGAAAATGTTCCGTCTGAACCAGAAAGTGGTTCAGTCTGGGAGCAAGACGTGTGCTCAGTCTCCTGAGGGTGGTCTATAAGCTGACTAGTAACATTCCTTCTGCTAGAACTGTCCCTCTTATCCTGTTCCATTGATGTAGAATGGAGAAGTCCTGCAGGACTAAGTGATGGATACAAGGTGGTATGAGAAATCAAAGACTCTTCCCGAGCCTCCTCACAATCCAAAAATCCTCCTTTTACATTAATGATGGGCGCCTGAAGAGCAGGGCTTGGAGAGGTCTGATAAGGAGGTGGACCAGGGCGGGAGGGAGAAAAGCTCGACTCCCCGTGTCTGCTCCGCTGGTGTCGCTGAAGTGCAAACAATGCTGTTGCAGTAATATAGATATGATGAATAAAAGCTCTCCAATTCTCGGCTTCTTCAAATTTTTTCTTCTTCTTACCCATAGTAATCCTACTCGCGTTTTCCATTTCTTTCTTAACAACCTCCTTAGCTCCTTCTGCCTGAGATTCTGCACACTTTAACCATGTCAGTACCTTTCGAGGATCAGGGTTTTCCACATTCACCTGGCTTGTCTGCATTCTAGTCACACAATCTGACCAAAAAGAATCAAACTCTTTTTCTTTGCCTGCAATGCTTGACTGGGCTTGGTTTTTTACACAAGTTAAAAAGTTATCTTTCTTGCCCTCCGCAGGAGGGACTTGCTCTGCTGAAATAGACATGTTTTAAATATGGACTCTGATGTATGTGAATGGATCGTGTCCCCGAGTTTGCTACCTTCACACCACCTGCGAGATCACAGATCAACCTACTTCACCAGACCACTGGCTTAAGTTAACACCGTTAGGTTTTCACCAGTGCGATGCTTCAGTCAAAATGTTCACTCAGCGTCCGGTGTGATATTCGCAAAACCCGGTTTTAATTCTCCACACAACAGAAGTCAACAATCAATACAGTTCCCCCACAGAGCAGAAAAAATTTATCCAGTAAAAAGGTGCGCTGTCTCAATCCTCTACTGTCCGGAATTAAATGAAGACAGCGGAGAGTTTTTTTTTTTCTTTTCAAAACACTTAAAGCTCTGTGTTTAAAAGCCTCCCCACAATATAATTCCCCCACAATGCAGAAATATCACAATGCCACATGCAAAATCAGCATAGCAAAATCAATGAAGTTCTCAATGAAAAAATGTCACAATGTCACATGCAAAATTACCATAGCAAAAATCACTAAAGCTCTGAATACACTCACAATGCAAAAATGCAACAATGCTGCAGGCAAAATACCATAGCAAAATCACTGAAGCTCTGAAAACACTCACAATGCAAAAATGCAACAATGCTGCAGGCAAAAATCACCACAGAAAAATCTCTGAAGCTCTAATAACACTCACAATGCAAAGATGTCACAATACAGTATGCAAAATCACCTCCTTCTGAGCTGCTGCTGTCCGGTTCTAGAATAGGACAGTGCAATCCCACACTTTTAGGTTATTATCTTCAGTTGCTCTATGTTCTGTGTATCAAAGCCACCACAGTTTGCTCTACATACAATTTATATATATATATTTATTTTCTTCCCCACAATTATTGTTGTAATTATATATTTATATTGATATTTATATTTATATTTATAAATTATTATTCATAAGACATTAGACAAACATAAAACATACAATGGGGTACCCCAAAACTAGAAAGGGACTCGAACCCTTTTTACTCACAGGAGGACTGAAACCTCCTGTGGTGAGGACTGGCACCTCACCTTTACAGGGACTGAAACCCTTTTACTTTTTTTTACCATATAATGAATTGCTTTCCTACAGACTGGCTTTGTACTCACCAGAGTGAGGGTTCAGGATGTCTGATAAATTTGGTTAAAATCGATCTGCAGTATTCAGTACATTAAGTACAATAGGTTACTGCTTACCTTTGTTGCGGTGGGATCCCAGACTCAGACAACCCGGATCCTGCTCTGGATACTCTCCGTTGCCGTTCTTAGTGGATCACGTCGTGGGTCACCAATTGAAGTTTTAAAATATTATTTGTTGGCTTTAAAAGATTTGTTCACCACCTGTAAATAAATCATCAGAAGGAAGAGTGTTCAAAAATCCACATTTTTAAAAGAAGGCAAGAACACCAGAGTTTGAGTAGAATTGACAATTCTTTGTTAAGCCAGTAATAAGAAAATAATACTTATCTTCTCGAGAAGGAGGCCTGTTAGCTTAGCTTCTGGTCCACTAATACATGAAGTGTCGGGACCCTTCGGTTCAGCCAAAGGACCCGCCTACCTAAATTATCCTCCTCATTTATACTGATACAAAGCATTGTGGCTATGTGCGTGCATGTGGTGAGCATTCATGTGAATGTGTATTTTGCAAGGTGGTCCCTCCTTCTTCCGGGAATTTGATTCCTCCAGGTCCTTCGTCTGAGGTGCGTCAGAGCTGAAAGGAAAAAGATACTTTGCTCTGCCTTGTTATCTGTCTGCCTTTCTGCTGACTCCCTTCTACCTGTTGCCACAGTTTTACACAAAGGCTGTTCTTTAATAATTTTTCCGAGTTACTGGAAAATTCCGTTCTGCTAGGAGTGAATAGATAAGTAAGGAGATACAACAATATTTACAACCACTCCCTACTGGACATCAAGAACATTTTCAAGGTCCCTAGTCCTTAGTTATTTTCTCAGTATTGAACTCAGTAACCCTGTATGAGTTTGTGTCCTGTTTGTGAATGCATTATCTGTAAGCTGTGAAGGAATAATAATAATTAAGCTGTTTTCACCTCAGCACCACTATATAATGTAGCTCTATTAATTAAAATCAGAGCCTAATGCATGTTACTAAAATCTAAGGATAAAATGTAAATGAATAAATGAATAAGAATGCTTAAATGAGTAAATGAATGAGAATGCTTATAAAATATTTGCAACAGTTCCAACACTTGTCTTCAGAGACGAGCAAAACTGGACAAGACGCTGACGCAGGTAGCTTTCAGGGTCTTCTGAAGTTTACATGACAGAAGAGAAAGAAGAGGGTTAGAAGATCTGTAGAAACACACAACTAAAATATTGAACAGTCAGATAAGAATTGTCTTAGCTGTATTTTCTTATATTTTCTATATTGTATATATATTAATCTATATAAGCTATATTAATCCTTCCTGTGGGAATTGTGTTTATGTACATTACAAATACCAGACAAGTTTAAGGGTACAGACATCCGCCTGAACAATATGAAAAAAAAAATTAATTGTGATTTCTCTGACCATTACTGTGATTGTGTTTGCGATTTCATCTTTTAAATTTTACTGCTCTATATTCTAACAAGGACAATAGAACAGGTTTCTACTTTGTCCTTGTAATAAAAACTAAATAGTCTGATGTTACTGATCTGATTTCCACCATTGCTCCGCATTTCTCTCTACATGATTTCTGGATCACACATACAGGTGATCACACCCCAACCATGCAGGACAACAGGGGTTCATCCAGCCGGAAATCAGACAAAAATCCTGGTTTTGTAAACTCTTCCATAGAGGTGAAACTGCTGACAACTTCGTGTCTATCCAGCAGACACAGCTGAACAAGCTGAATCTACCATCATTGGAAGAATTGGAGTTGTATTACAGCTTGAAATAGATTAAATATTTTTTGTTGGTTTTATTAACATCAACACATTACCTGAGATCTGAATAGTTAGAGCGACTCTGCACAGTAACACAGTTAGACATTGGACATTTTTCTGTCCTCTGTAATTTTTGTCTCAGCATTTCAGTCATTTATAGAAAAGTAGACCATGATGAGGTAGGGAAATGTTACGTGACTTTACAGCCGAGTGTAGCTGTGGCCTTCGTCATCTTACAAAGATATTAAAACCTGTTCTGTGCAGTTTTTTTTAACTTGTCCTGTCCAGCATCATAGCAGCAAAATGATAATCTGGTTGCTGTATCGTGCTGAAAAAATTTGCTCTGCCAAGGGGAGGCCTATGGGTAAGGCTCCTCTTGATAATGTGATTAATTTATTTATTTATTTACTTTGAATCACGGAATCTATGTAATCTTGCTGGACCTGACCGGAGGGGACAGAAAAAGATGGAGAATAGCAAAAAAAAGAGCAAAAGGGAAAGAAGAAAGGAGACAAAAAGATCACAGACAGAAGGAAAACGACCCTTCAATCCACACCATCACCAGACAACAAACTGTTACACCTGTACATGAACACACCAGAAAATTTCCTACAACTTTTACAAAAGCAGAAACACACACACAGAAAAAAAAAACAAAAAAAAAAACAACAAAAAACAAAAAAAAAAAACAGGGCTGCCAGTCATTAAGAGTTTCTAAATAATAACCAAATCAAATCAAAAAGACATAACAGCAACCAGATACTAACTCACAGGAAAAATACAATTTTTTTTTTTTCTCTCCTCTTTTTCCTTTTTTAATAATTATCGCTTAATATTAAAAACCCACTAGACAACTCAGTGACTGTGTCAGCATGCAGAGCATGAGAAACAAGGAGTGATCAGTGATGAAGAGTGGTGAGTGAGATCATGCAAATGCGACCTTGCCTCCATGGAGGCCAGAGGCAGACCAGGGCCTGGGCCGGGCCCTCAGCAGCAGACCCGGAGCACCAACCCATGCCACCCCACCACAAAGACAACTCCAGCCCCACCCGAAGGGCAGCAGAGGAGAGCCCCAGCAAGAGCCCCCCACGGTCCCGGGGCACAGGCCCCAGTGGGCCAAGATCAGCAGCCGCCGGCCCCGCCAGGGACCGGCCCACCCAGGGCAGCCCAAGCGAAGGGCCCAGGACCCCGGGAGCCCAGAGGCGGCCGCCCCACCCCCCAAAGGCAGCGGGCCCGCAACATGCCCAGGAGGACCACGCCCCCCCAGACAGCCACCCGGCGTAGGCCAGCACACACCCCGATGTTCCAGCCGCACACCCCGGGAACCAGGGTGCTATCGGCCCCTCCCCCCACTCCCCATCTACTTCAACCTGCACCCCATATAACCCCACACTCACACCCTCCCCCGTACCACACCCACAATCGCTCACCACCACACAATCACGCCACACCCCAGGCGGACACCCCAGGCGGACCAGCGGACAGCGGGCCCCAACCCCCATAGAGCCAGCAGCCCACCAGCGTAGCCATCCCGGGACCCGGCCCCTAACACATGCATACGCACGCACACAAACATACCCCCCCATTCACACAAACATCCAAAGTATAGACACACACACAACATACAAGCATCCCTGTCTCACACCCCAGCACCTCCCCCTATAATCCCCCGAATCCCACTCAGCCCTCCTTCAAACCCCTACACCCCCCCCTGCCCCCGGGCCATACCCTGGGTCCCAGGGTGTCAACCAGACACCAGGGCATGCACCAACCCACACCATGGCAGCACATCCGGGCAGGCCCAGACCCCAGGCACATACGGAGCCCACAACCCCGGAGGGAGGAGGACCACCCCCAGGCACCAGAGCCCAGAACCCCCGCCCAGCCCGCCCCAGAATAGCCCGGCCACCCGGCTCAGGACCGACGCCCACCAACCCAGGCACCACCAGTGGCCTCACCCCCCGCCACGAGGCGACTCCAACCGCTGGCCCCCACAGCCCCCAACGGGGCCAGACTCAGAGCCACCCCCACCGCAGAGCAGCCCGGTCCCGCATCACGGGCAACCACAAAGAACCCGCAACCGCCAGTCACTCCTGGCCCTTTCTCAAACCCCCATAGCAACGAGGTCACAGTCCTCCACCTACACTAAGTGATGGAACTAAGCACAGGGGACCAGAAGGAATGAGATTCAGCCGAATGGTTCTTTAAGGAGGCAGACATTGTCTCATTACTGATGTGGTCAACTAAGAGATTCCTAAACTGCTGAATACACAGATTATTTTTGTTTTTCCAGTTCACAAGGATAGTTTTCTTTGCGATGCATAATGCTGTGCGTATCAGGTGTGCAGAGTTAATTGCCATATTAATGTCACCCAAGTCACCTAGTAGACATAGTGCGGGGATTGTAGGAATATTACATTTAAACCATGTTGACATGTCCACACATACCTGAAGCCAGAACCTGCGGACAGGTGTGCAGGACCACAAGGCATGGAGATAGTTGTCAGGTGTGTTTTCATTGTCGTGTGAGCAGATGTTTGATTGTGACAGACCCATCCTGAACATCCTGTATAATGAGTTCTGTGCAGAATTTTGAATTGTATTAGTTGCATATTTGAATTCTTAGTCATTTTAAAGGTGTTTAAACATATTTGTGACCATTTATCTTTATTAAAGTTACTGGATAAGTCACCCTCCCATTTTGAAGTTGGAAGACAGATTGAGTCTTCTAGTTTGGATAATAGTCTATATGTTTTTGATAATAGCTTTGGGGCATTGAGATTCATGAATTCAGCCACCCTAATAGGTAGCTGTAAGTTTAATTGATTAATGGTATATTTTTCACATATAATAGATTTAAGCTGGTGATATTCTAAAAATGTTTTGCTACTGATTCCATATTGTGAAGTGAGAATATTAAATGATAAGAAGTTTCCATTTTCTATTATATGTTCTAACTGTTTTATTCCTTTATTTTTCCATTGAGTAAAATTGATAAGCTTTTTGTTTTGCAGGATGTCAGGGTTGTTCCAGAGGGGTGTAAACTTACATGGAAAAAGTGAGGATTTGGTTATTTTTAGAAAATCCCACCAAGCCACTAAGGAGGAACTGATATTGATGCTTTTAAAACACTTATGTGTTTTGATGGTTGAGCTGATGAATGGCAGATCAGAGATAAACACATCCTCACACAATGCTTGCTCTACATCTAACTATGTTTCATCCAGACTGCTAGGTTTAAGCCATTTGGAGATATACTGCAGCTTGTTAGCTAAGAAAACATGATTAAAGTCGGGTAGCTCCAATCCGCCTCTATCTTTAGTCTGTTGTAAAGTTTTTAGACTGATACGTGATGGCTTATTTTTCCATAAAAATTTAGATATATGTGAGTCCAGTGACTTAAACCAACTGGAGGATGGTTTAGTGGGTATCATTGAAAACAGGTAGTTTACTTTAGATAGAACCATCATTTTAACTGTGGCAACCCTCCCCATGAGTGATATGGGTAAGCGCCTCCACCGTGAGAGATCATCCTCTATTGCTTTAAGTAGCTGGACATAATTTAGCTTTGTTAGTTCTGATAACCTGGGGGAAATGTTTATGCCTAGATATCTAATGTTTCCAGACTGTATTGTAGTATTGGGTATGTTTTGTAGGTCACAGTTGATGGGCATAATAATAGTCTTAGACCAGTTAATAGAGTATTCAGATATTGATGAGAATGTGTTAATAAGTGTGATTGTCTGGGGGAGAGACGTCGGTGAGTTCTGGAGAAAGAGTAATACGTCATCAGCATAAAGACTTATCTTGTGTTCTATATTTTTGGCATGGATTCCTTTAATCTCTTTATTTTGTCTTATGGCAGCAGCTAGGGGTTCAATAAAAATAGCAAAGAGTGATGGAGAAAGTGGGCAGCCCTGTCTAGTGCCTCTCTGCAAACAGAAGCTTGGAGAGGTTTGATCATTGGTCTTCACACATGCATTTGGGTTGTTATATAATATTTTTATCCAATCTATGTAAGATGATCCAAACCCAAATTTGTTTAACGTTGCAAATAAAAATTTCCAGTTTACTCGGTCAAACGCTTTTTCTGCGTCTAAAGAAATTACTGTGGATTCCAGATTATGTAGAGTAGAATAATCTATGATGTTAATTAATCTACGCATGTTAGTAGAGGAATGTCTACCTTTAATAAAGCCTGTTTGGTCAGGATGTATTATTAGAGGGGTTATTTTTTCTATTCTTCTGGCCAAAGCTTTGCTAATTATTTTGAGATCTACATTTATTATTGAAATTGGACGGTAACTGGATGGAAGTGTCGGGTCTTTACCTGGTTTTATTAGTAGAGTAATATTGGCTAGGTTCATATTTGAAGGTATTTTTTGTTTTTCCTTTATTTCTAATATCATATTGTAGAAAGTGGGTGCCAACATTGTCCAGAATTCTTTGTAGAATTCTGCTGGGTAACCATCTGGACCTGGGGCTTTATTGTTGGGCATATGCTGGAGAGCTTCATGGAGTTCGCCGACTGAAAGGGGGGAATCCAAGACCATTTTATCTTCATGTTTTAATTGTGGAAGATTAATGTTACTAAGAAATTTATCAATATTGTCATCTGTTGTAGTTAGTTGTGATGTATATAATGTTTTATAGAATTCTTTGAAAGTGTTATTTATCTTGTCAGGGTTGTGGCTGATGTTTCCTTCTGGATCTCTGACAGAGGAGATGGTTGTTTTCTCCTTATTTGTTTTTAACTGATTAGCCAGGAACCTTCCGGATTTGTTGCCATGCTCAAAATTCTCCAATCGAAGTCTTTGCACCAAGAATTGCGTCTTTTAATCTATTATTTTATTAAGTTCAAGTTTAGCTTTCCTTATAGCATTTAGTGTGTGTTCTTCTGGGGAGACATGGTAAGTGTCCTCTAAGGATTTAATTCTGAGTTCTAACTCTGAAATTCTCAAAGTTTCCTTCTTTTTGTTATGAGAAGAAAAGGAAATTATTTTCCCTCTCATTACTGCTTTTCCTGCTTCCCAAAGAACACACGCTGAAGTTTCTGGCAAGTCGTTATTTTCTAGATATAAGGACCATTCTCTTTTGAAGTAGCTGATAAACTCAGGATCTTTAAGTAGTGACGTATTAAATCTCCAGTTTCTAGTTGCTGGTTTATTGCTCTTACTTCTCAGAGTGAATGATACTGGTGCGTGATCACTAATGCTAATAGGATGGATCTTGATTTCTGACATGTCATTCATCAGCGAGCTGCTAGTTAAGAAATAATCTAATCTAGAATAGGAATGGTGGACTGAAGAGAAGAAGGTGTATTCTCTTAGTGTGGGATGGTGAGAGCGCCAAGCATCACAGAGACCAAAATCCTTCATGTACTGTTTTACAGTTTCTGAGGATTTCCAGACTCGATGAGCTCCTGTGGTACTTTGTTTGTCCAGTATAATGTTAAAATCACCTCCTATAATTAGTGTGTTATCTGAGTGACCATAGAGGCGAAGAGGGAGTGAAAGAAGGAGGATCATCTACATTTGGACCATATATATTTGCGATACATAACTTAACATTTTTAATAGATAATGTAATTATTATAAATCTGCCTTCTGGATCTATGATTGTATTATCTATATCAAAATTTAACCTTCTATTAATAAGAGTTGCTACTCCTCTTGGCCTAGAATTATAACAAGCTGAATACACGCGTGGAAACTGGGTTGTTGAGAGAAGATCTATTGTTGAGTTTGATAAATGAGTCTCTTGGAGTAATATTATATCTGCTTTCATTTCTTGCAAACGATTAAAAATTTTTAACCTCTTTTTCCCTGTGCCAGCTCCACGCACATTCCAAGTGACAAATGTGAGTTCGTTCATGAACCAACCACAGAAATGAGGCTATATGCATATTACTTGCATATTACTATGCATATTGTGCGTGCATCCTACTGCTTCTCTGCGTGCATGTGTATGTGCCTGTTGGTTGTGACAGGGATGTATGTGCACTTGTGCTGTTCTGTGTGTGTTCCTGTGAATCATGAAAAGTGCTGATGTGTATATAATATAATGACAAGTGTTACCGTTAACCGTTAAAGGGTCGGAGAGAAGAAGTGTGAAGAGTGAAAAGAGCGACAGTGCCAAAGGAAAAAAGTAATTTAAAAAACGCATCTGTGCTGAGAACAGTGTAGTGGAGACGGGCAGTGGATTTACTGTTAACTAAATTATCTTTTATGGCAGTTTTGTGGATATAACATGATCTAGTGAGAAAACAGGAAAATTGAAGCACATACCAAGTCAGTAGAGCCACGGAGTGATGTCCTGGTCGCGGTACAGCTGTCCATTAATAAATAATTTATCCACCGCGATGACAGCGCGAGCGCATTGCGTGATGGAATTCCTCCTGATGGGAAACAGGACTCTCCGTCGGTCCAGAATCTCTCTCGGATATTGGTCGTTTACTCCGAAGTTCGTTCCCTTCAGTTCGCGGCCCTGGTTCTTCACCTGCTCCTTCTGTTTGAAGCTGACGAACTTCGCTACAATAGGTCTTGGTCTGCTGGACCCAGGTTTCCTCCCGCCGAGCCGATGGACTCTGTGAAAGGAGATGTTTTTCACCGTTTCCTCTGGGAGCTTCAGGTGGGTTTTGATGAAGTTTTTCACCGTGGTTTCGGGATCCTCCTCCGTCTGCTCTGGAATCCCTGCAAACACCAGGTTCTCTCTCATGCTCCGCGCCTGCAGATCGATCACCGTTTCCTTCATCTTCTTATTTTCCTCCGAGAGACGGGTCAAGCCCTCGTTGAGGGATTTTACCGACTCTCTGAGACCAGCATTTTCTACAGCCAGAGTTTCCACCTGCTTCTGGCTGAATTCTAGTGATTCACGTAGCCCCTGGAACTCTTTGTGGAGAATTTCTACCAGGCTCAAACGCGCATCAAAACTACTGAGTTTTTTATCTATAGAGATCAGAACATCTGTTGAGTCGTTCCCCGGTGGAGAAACAGCTCCAGGTGAATCCTCATTTCGCTGTCTCTTGGACTTGGATGAGGTGGAGGGGGTGGACGTGTTGTTTGGTTTCCCCATGACGATTCTGTCGTAACAACGATCTATAAAATCTGTCAGGCTGGCCAAATCCTCCTCGCTGTGCTCCAGAGTGTACCTTTTAAAGACACTATTTTCCTACTTTAAAGAATATTTTGATTAGACTGGCACAAAATACAATTGAATGAAAGTATAAATGTTTGGGCGCGCCTAGTTTGAATCTGCCGTCTCCCCCGGAACTACGTCACCTACAGCATTAGCGTCACTTACCTGCCACCAGCGTCACCTACCTGTGGAACTGGCTACCTTACTTGTGGAACTCACGGGCAACATTCTAAACACCATGTTGACATGAAGGACAACATTCTAAACACCATGTCGACATAAAGGGCAACATTCTTTTTTTTTTTTTTTCCCCTGTCCTATCCAGGATCTTTGCAGCTGACTAATGGTTTGGCTGCTGTGTTGTGCTGAAAAAATTTGCTTTGCAAAATGGAGCTTTATGCTCATAAGGCTCCTCTTGATAATCTGAAATGATTTATTTATTTTACTGATGACTTTAAGATTTAAAACAAGGGAGGACATTTAGGAACACCATGTCGACATAAAGGGCAAAATTCTAAATACTATATCAACATAAAGGGCAACATTCTAAACACCATGTCGACCTAGAGGGCAACATTCTAAACACCATGTCGACATAGAGGGCAACATTCTAAGCACCATGTCGACATAAAGGGCGACATAGAGGGCAACATTCTAAACACCATGTCAACATAAAGGGCAACATTCTAAACATCATGTCGACATATATAAAGGGCTACATTCTAAACACCATATCGACATACATAAATGGTCTTATCCAGGATCTTTGCAGCAGACTAATGGTCTGTCTGCTGTGTTGTGCTGAAAAAATTTGCTTTTCTAAAACGAGCTTTATGGTTATAAGGCTCCTCTTGATAATCTGAGATGATTTATTTATTTATTTACTGTTACTTTGAATTATGGAATCTATGTAGTCTTGCTGGACCTGACCAGAGGGGACAGAAATAAGAAAAGAACAGCAAAAAGAAGCAAAAAGGAAAGCAAAAACAAGAAAGAGGAGACAACGACACAGCACATAGAAGGCAGTGACCCTTCAATCCATACTACAACCAGACAACCAACTGCTACACCTGTACAAAACCACAACAGAGAATTTCCTACAGCATTTACAGAAAAACAAAGCTGACAATCATCAAGAGTTTCTAAATGATAACCAAATTAGCAACGCAAGGTAATAATAATAAAAAAAACAAAAAAACAAAAAAGAAGAAAAACAATGTATCAACTGTGTCAGTACACTCTCATTTTAGTTTGCATTTTCTCCCCGTGCATGTTTTGGTGTCACTCCAGTTACTCCGACTCTCTCCCACAGTCCAAAAGCATTCCCCCTAGCTTAATTGCTGCCTCTAAATTCTCCATAGGACTGAGTGTGACTGGTTCTTGGTCTCTCTGTGTTGGCCCTGTGATGGAGAGGTGATCTATTCTGGATGAAGGTTGCCTCCTGCATAGTAGCTGCTGGTACAGGCTCCATCTCCGCACCCCTCACCCCAACCCTACAGTGAAATAAGCTGCTAGAGATAATGAAAGGATGGACGGAGTCTGGTGCAAGAAGCTGCTTTCCTGTGTGTTCCTCATTCCCCAAAGCAAAAGTTCTCCAGCTCTTTCAGACGTGGATATGTCCCACTGCTGTACAGCAATACGGAAGGCATGCCAAAGATTTTCACTTGGTTTGAGATCAAGGCTATGTCTGCGCCATTCCAACACATTTCATCCTTTCCTCTTAGAGTGCTCCAGTTTTGCTCTACCAGTAAGCCGAGCATCATTGTTTTGGTGGAACTAGAACCTCCGTCCCAGTGGGAAATCTTCAAAACACTGAAACAGATCTTGAGAATTTTCCTGTATTTAAAGCCATTCATCATTCCTTGAAAATGGACCATGTTCCCAGTGTCTGCTGATGAAAACCACCCCCCGCAACATAAAGCTACATCCACTGTGCTTGACTGTGGGAATGCTGTTCTTAAAAATAATGAGAGGTGCTGAGTTTACTACGAATATAACATTTTACTGGATGGTCCAAATATCAATTTTCCTTTCAGTTGATCAAAAGACCTTGTTCCACATGCTTCAGGGAGTCTCACACATGTCTTTTGGAATACAATGAATGTGCTTTCTCTAGCTTTTTCTTTCTCAGGCATGAGAAATGGAAAGTCCTGAACGTCTCTGAGACAGAATTCTGGACACTTTCGGGATTAGACGGGTTCCTTTAAAGAAGTTAGGAAGACAGTGGCTATACTTTTTTGAATGTCTTAGGATATCCACCAAGGCTAGAAGGTCCAATGAATTCTGTCCAACTGGATTTTGTCCAATGGTCCAACAACCCACCACATGCCTCGGGGGGAAGGAGAGGAGGGGGAGAGGGACAGTAGGAAAGTAAAGGGCAACATTCTCAACACTATGGTCACATAACGAGGAAGACTCTAAACACTATGGCGACAAGTCGAAAGATTCTGAACAGTATGGCGCCATGTGGGGAAAGATTGTAAACATTAAGGAAAAGTTCTAAATGCTATGGCAACAGAACAGGGAACACTCTACATTCTATGAATACAAAGGGAAACATTGCATGCACACAAAAGAGGAGAATTCCATTTTCAGCCAATGGGAAAGCGAGGAGATGTGAGAGCATTGTGAAGGTTTGATTTGTCAGCTTCTGTTATTTTATTTTTAATTTAATTTAACTTTTTTTTGTATTAAATGTTAGTATTCAGTGTCCTTGAATCTGTAAGTAAAGGCTCTGCGTACTTGGACGATTGATGGAGATTGAAAGAGATTGTTGAGCCAGAAGACCGAAGTAACCTGTACATCAGCAACTGTGGACCTCTTGAGCCAGTGTGGTGCAAATATTCAGTGTTTTTTTTTGTGCAACATGGTTGAGTGGAATGAATGGGTTGTTAAGAAGCTCGCGTAGAAGTTGACAAGAATGTTTTGAAGAAGCATTTAATTTGAAGCAGGAGTGCTACAGCAGGGAAAGCTGAAAACGCTGCAGGACAGTGATCCGAGAAGTCCTGTGTTGGTTATCTAATGGTAGGCAGTTGGTGGCATACGCTGAACATGTGTGAGCAGTTGAGTAGATGCAAGAAGATGTGAAAACACATGCCCCGTGTGAGGCTTGAACTCACGACCTTCAGATTATGAGACTGACGCGCTACCTACTGCGCCAACGAGGCACGAAAAGCCTACTTTTGACATATTCTCAGTGTAGGTCGGACCTGTCAAACTCACATTCTTACATCCCTAAGTGAGAGCAAAAGTCTAATCCTAACATGGTATGCTGCGCAAATGGCTTCTCCCACACAAAGCCTGTGGGTCAAGCGCAATGCCAAAACTCTACTCACAAATGTGTCAGTACACTCTCATTTTAGTTTGCATTTTCTCCCCGTGCATGTTTTGGTGTCACTCCAGTTACTCCGACTCTCTCCCACAGTCCAAAAGCATTCCCCCTAGCTTAATTGCTGCCTCTAAATTCTCCATAGGACTGAGTGTGACTGGTTCTTGGTCTCTCTGTGTTGGCCCTGTGATGGAGAGGTGATCTATTCTGGATGAAGGTTGCCTCCTGCATAGTAGCTGCTGGTACAGGCTCCATCTCCGCACCCCTCACCCCAACCCTACAGTGAAATAAGCTGCTAGAGATAATGAAAGGATGGACGGAGTCTGGTGCAAGAAGCTGCTTTCCTGTGTGTTCCTCATTCCCCAAAGCAAAAGTTCTCCAGCTCTTTCAGACGTGGATATGTCCCACTGCTGTACAGCAATACGGAAGGCATGCCAAAGATTTTCACTTGGTTTGAGATCAAGGCTATGTCTGCGCCATTCCAACACATTTCATCCTTTCCTCTTAGAGTGCTCCAGTTTTGCTCTACCAGTAAGCCGAGCATCATTGTTTTGGTGGAACTAGAACCTCCGTCCCAGTGGGAAATCTTCAAAACACTGAAACAGATCTTGAGAATTTTCCTGTATTTAAAGCCATTCATCATTCCTTGAAAATGGACCATTTTCCCAGTGTCTGCTGATGAAAACCACCCCCGCAACATAAAGCTACATCCACTGTGCTTGACTGTGGGAATGCTGTTCTTAAAAATAATGAGAGGTGCTGAGTTTACTACGAATATAACATTTTACTGGATGGTCCAAATATCAATTTTCCTTTCAGTTGATCAAAGGACCTTGTTCCACATGCTTCAGGGAGTCTCACACATGTCTTTTGGAATACACTGAATGTGCTTTCTCTAGCTTTTTCTTTCTCAGGCATGAGAAATGGAAAGTCCTGAACGTGTCTGAGACAGAATTCTGGACACTTTCGGGATTAGACGAGTTCCTTTAAAGAAGTTAGGAAGACAGTGGCTATACTTTTTTGAATGTCTTAGGATATCCACCAAGGCTAGAAGGTCCAATGAATTCTGTCCAACTGGATTTTGTCCAATGGTCCAACAACCCACCACATGCCTCGGGGGGAAGGAGAGGAGGGGGAGAGGGACAGTAAGAAAGTAAAGGGCAACATTCTCAACACTATGGTCACATAACGAGGAAGACTCTAAACACTATGGCGACAAGTCGAAAGATTCTGAACAGTATGGCGCCATGTGGGGAAAGATTGTAAACACTAAGGAAAAGTTCTAAATGCTATGGCAACAGAACAGGGAACATTCTACATTCTATGAATACAAAGGGAAACATTGCATGCACACAAAAGAGGAGAATTCCATTTTCAGCCCATGGGAAAGCGAGGAGATGTGAGAGCATTGTGAAGGTTTGATTTGTCAGCTTCTGTTTTTTTATTTTTAATTTAATTTAACTTTTTTTTGTATTAAATGTTAGTATTCAGTGTCCTTGAATCTGTAAGTAAAGGCTCTGCGTACTTGGACGATTGATGGAGATTGAAAGAGATTGTTGAGCCAGAAGACAGAAGTAACCTGTACATCAGCAACTGTGGACCTCTTGAGCCAGTGTGGTGCAAATATTCAGTGTTTTTTTTTGTGCAACATGGTTGAGTGGAATGAATGGGTTGTTAAGAAGCTCGCGTAGAAGTTGACAAGAATGTTTTGAAGAAGCATTTAATTTGGAGCAGGAGTGCTACAGCAGGGAAAGCTGAAAACGCTGCAGGACAGTGATCCGAGAAGTCCTGTGTTGGTTATCTAATGGTAGGCAGTTGGTGGCATACGCTGAACATGTGTGAGCAGTTGAGTATATGCGAAAACACATGCCCCGTGTGAGGCTTGAACTCACAACCTTCAGATTATGAGACTGACGCGCTACCTACTGTGCCAACGGGGCACGAAAAGCCTACTTTTGACATATTCTCAGTGTAGGTCGGACCTGTCAAACTCACATTCTTACATCCCTAAGTGAGAGCAAAAGTCTAATCCTAACATGGTATGCTGCGCAAATGGCTTCTCCAACACAAAGCCTGTGGGTCAAGCGCAATGCCAAAACTCTACTCACAAATGTGTCAGTACACTCTCATTTTAGTTTGCATTTTCTCCCCGTGCATGTTTTGGTGTCACTCCAGTTACTCCGACTCTCTCCCACAGTCCAAAAGCATTCCCCCTAGCTTAATTGCTGCCTCTAAATTCTCCATAGGACTGAGTGTGACTGGTTCTTGGTCTCTCTGTGTTGGCCCTGTGATGGAGAGGTGATCTATTCTGGATGAAGGTTGCCTCCTGCATAGTAGCTGCTGGTACAGGCTCCATCTCCGCACCCCTCACCCCAACCCTACAGTGAAATAAGCTGCTAGAGATAATGAAAGGATGGACGGAGTCTGGTGCAAGAAGCTGCTTTCCTGTGTGTTCCTCATTCCCCAAAGCAAAAGTTCTCCAGCTCTTTCAGACGTGGATATGTCCCACTGCTGTACAGCAATACGGAAGGCATGCCAAAGATTTTCACTTGGTTTGAGATCAAGGCTATGTCTGCGCCATTCCAACACATTTCATCCTTTCCTCTTAGAGTGCTCCAGTTTTGCTCTACCAGTAAGCCGAGCATCATTGTTTTGGTGGAACTAGAACCTCCGTCCCAGTGGGAAATCTTCAAAACACTGAAACAGATCTTGAGAATTTTCCTGTATTTAAAGCCATTCATCATTCCTTGAAAATGGACCATTTTCCCAGTGTCTGCTGATGAAAACCACCCCCGCAACATAAAGCTACATCCACTGTGCTTGACTGTGGGAATGCTGTTCTTAAAAATAATGAGAGGTGCTGAGTTTACTACGAATATAACATTTTACTGGATGGTCCAAATATCAATTTTCCTTTCAGTTGATCAAAGGACCTTGTTCCACATGCTTCAGGGAGTCTCACACATGTCTTTTGGAATACACTGAATGTGCTTTCTCTAGCTTTTTCTTTCTCAGGCATGAGAAATGGAAAGTCCTGAACGTCTCTGAGACAGAATTCTGGACACTTTCGGGATTAGACGGGTTCCTTTAAAGAAGTTAGGAAGACAGTGGCTATACTTTTTTGAATGTCTTAGGATATCCACCAAGGCTAGAAGGTCCAATGAATTCTGTCCAACTGGATTTTGTCCAATGGTCCAACAACCCACCACATGCCTCGGGGGGAAGGAGAGGAGGGGGAGAGGGACAGTAGGAAAGTAAAGGGCAACATTCTCAACACTATGGTCACATAACGAGGAAGACTCTAAACACTATGGCGACAAGTCGAAAGATTCTGAACAGTATGGCGCCATGTGGGGAAAGATTGTAAACATTAAGGAAAAGTTCTAAATGCTATGGCAACAGAACAGGGAACACTCTACATTCTATGAATACAAAGGGAAACATTGCATGCACACAAAAGAGGAGAATTCCATTTTCAGCCAATGGGAAAGCGAGGAGATGTGAGAGCATTGTGAAGGTTTGATTTGTCAGCTTCTGTTATTTTATTTTTAATTTAATTTAACTTTTTTTTGTATTAAATGTTAGTATTCAGTGTCCTTGAATCTGTAAGTAAAGGCTCTGCGTACTTGGACGATTGATGGAGATTGAAAGAGATTGTTGAGCCAGAAGACCGAAGTAACCTGTACATCAGCAACTGTGGACCTCTTGAGCCAGTGTGGTGCAAATATTCAGTGTTTTTTTTTGTGCAACATGGTTGAGTGGAATGAATGGGTTGTTAAGAAGCTCGCGTAGAAGTTGACAAGAATGTTTTGAAGAAGCATTTAATTTGAAGCAGGAGTGCTACAGCAGGGAAAGCTGAAAACGCTGCAGGACAGTGATCCGAGAAGTCCTGTGTTGGTTATCTAATGGTAGGCAGTTGGTGGCATACGCTGAACATGTGTGAGCAGTTGAGTAGATGCAAGAAGATGTGAAAACACATGCCCCGTGTGAGGCTTGAACTCACGACCTTCAGATTATGAGACTGACGCGCTACCTACTGCGCCAACGAGGCACGAAAAGCCTACTTTTGACATATTCTCAGTGTAGGTCGGACCTGTCAAACTCACATTCTTACATCCCTAAGTGAGAGCAAAAGTCTAATCCTAACATGGTATGCTGCGCAAATGGCTTCTCCCACACAAAGCCTGTGGGTCAAGCGCAATGCCAAAACTCTACTCACAAATGTGTCAGTACACTCTCATTTTAGTTTGCATTTTCTCCCCGTGCATGTTTTGGTGTCACTCCAGTTACTCCGACTCTCTCCCACAGTCCAAAAGCATTCCCCCTAGCTTAATTGCTGCCTCTAAATTCTCCATAGGACTGAGTGTGACTGGTTCTTGGTCTCTCTGTGTTGGCCCTGTGATGGAGAGGTGATCTATTCTGGATGAAGGTTGCCTCCTGCATAGTAGCTGCTGGTACAGGCTCCATCTCCGCACCCCTCACCCCAACCCTACAGTGAAATAAGCTGCTAGAGATAATGAAAGGATGGACGGAGTCTGGTGCAAGAAGCTGCTTTCCTGTGTGTTCCTCATTCCCCAAAGCAAAAGTTCTCCAGCTCTTTCAGACGTGGATATGTCCCACTGCTGTACAGCAATACGGAAGGCATGCCAAAGATTTTCACTTGGTTTGAGATCAAGGCTATGTCTGCGCCATTCCAACACATTTCATCCTTTCCTCTTAGAGTGCTCCAGTTTTGCTCTACCAGTAAGCCGAGCATCATTGTTTTGGTGGAACTAGAACCTCCGTCCCAGTGGGAAATCTTCAAAACACTGAAACAGATCTTGAGAATTTTCCTGTTTTTAAAGCCATTCATCATTCCTTGAAAATGGACCATTTTCCCAGTGTCTGCTGATGAAAACCACCCCCGCAACATAAAGCTACATCCACTGTGCTTGACTGTGGGAATGCTGTTCTTAAAAATAATGAGAGGTGCTGAGTTTACTATGAATATAACATTTTACTGGATGGTCCAAATATCAATTTTCCTTTCAGTTGATCAAAGGACCTTGTTCCACATGCTTTCAGGGAGTCTCACACATGTCTTTTGGAATACACTGAATGTGCTTTCTCTAGCTTTTTCTTTCTCAGGCATGAGAAATGGAAAGTCCTGAACGTGTCTGAGACAGAATTCTGGACACTTTCGGGATTAGACGAGTTCCTTTAAAGAAGTTAGGAAGACAGTGGCTATACTTTTTTGAATGTCTTAGGATATCCACCAAGGCTAGAAGGTCCAATGAATTCTGTCCAACTGGATTTTGTCCAATGGTCCAACAACCCACCACATGCCTCGGGGGGAAGGAGAGGAGGGGGAGAGGGACAGTAGGAAAGTAAAGGGCAACATTCTCAACACTATGGTCACATAACGAGGAAGACTCTAAACACTATGGCGACAAGTCGAAAGATTCTGAACAGTATGGCGCCATGTGGGGAAAGATTGTAAACATTAAGGAAAAGTTCTAAATGCTATGGCAACAGAACAGGGAACACTCTACATTCTATGAATACAAAGGGAAACATTGCATGCACACAAAAGAGGAGAATTCCATTTTCAGCCAATGGGAAAGCGAGGAGATGTGAGAGCATTGTGAAGGTTTGATTTGTCAGCTTCTGTTATTTTATTTTTAATTTAATTTAACTTTTTTTTGTATTAAATGTTAGTATTCAGTGTCCTTGAATCTGTAAGTAAAGGCTCTGCGTACTTGGACGATTGATGGAGATTGAAAGAGATTGTTGAGCCAGAAGACCGAAGTAACCTGTACATCAGCAACTGTGGACCTCTTGAGCCAGTGTGGTGCAAATATTCAGTGTTTTTTTTTTGTGCAACATGGTTGAGTGGAATGAATGGGTTGTTAAGAAGCTCGCGTAGAAGTTGACAAGAATGTTTTGAAGAAGCATTTAATTTGGAGCAGGAGTGCTACAGCAGGGAAAGCTGAAAACGCTGCAGGACAGTGATCCGAGAAGTCCTGTGTTGGTTATCTAATGGTAGGCAGTTGGTGGCATACGCTGAACATGTGTGAGCAGTTGAGTAGATGCAAGAAGATGTGAAAACACATGCCCCGTGTGAGGCTTGAACTCACGACCTTCAGATTATGAGACTGACGCGCTACCTACTGTGCCAATGAGGCACGAAAAGCCTACTTTTGACATATTCTCAGTGTAGGTCGGACCTGTCAAACTCACATTCTTACATCCCTAAGTGAGAGCAAAAGTCTAATCCTAACATGGTATGCTGCGCAAATGGCTTCTCCCACACAAAGCCTGTGGGTCAAGCGCAATGCCAAAACTCTACTCACAAATGTGTCAGTACACTCTCATTTTAGTTTGCATTTTCTCCCCGTGCATGTTTTGGTGTCACTCCAGTTACTCCGACTCTCTCCCACAGTCCAAAAGCATTCCCCCTAGCTTAATTGCTGCCTCTAAATTCTCCATAGGACTGAGTGTGACTGGTTCTTGGTCTCTCTGTGTTGGCCCTGTGATGGAGAGGTGATCTATTCTGGATGAAGGTTGCCTCCTGCATAGTAGCTGCTGGTACAGGCTCCATCTCCGCACCCCTCACCCCAACCCTACAGTGAAATAAGCTGCTAGAGATAATGAAAGGATGGACGGAGTCTGGTGCAAGAAGCTGCTTTCCTGTGTGTTCCTCATTCCCCAAAGCAAAAGTTCTCCAGCTCTTTCAGACGTGGATATGTCCCACTGCTGTACAGCAATACGGAAGGCATGCCAAAGATTTTCACTTGGTTTGAGATCAAGGCTATGTCTGCGCCATTCCAACACATTTCATCCTTTCCTCTTAGAGTGCTCCAGTTTTGCTCTACCAGTAAGCCGAGCATCATTGTTTTGGTGGAACTAGAACCTCCGTCCCAGTGGGAAATCTTCAAAACACTGAAACAGATCTTGAGAATTTTCCTGTATTTAAAGCCATTCATCATTCCTTGAAAATGGACCATTTTCCCAGTGTCTGCTGATGAAAACCACCCCCGCAACATAAAGCTACATCCACTGTGCTTGACTGTGGGAATGCTGTTCTTAAAAATAATGAGAGGTGCTGAGTTTACTACGAATATAACATTTTACTGGATGGTCCAAATATCAATTTTCCTTTCAGTTGATCAAAGGACCTTGTTCCACATGCTTCAGGGAGTCTCACACATGTCTTTTGGAATACACTGAATGTGCTTTCTCTAGCTTTTTCTTTCTCAGGCATGAGAAATGGAAAGTCCTGAACGTCTCTGAGACAGAATTCTGGACACTTTCGGGATTAGACGGGTTCCTTTAAAGAAGTTAGGAAGACAGTGGCTATACTTTTTTGAATGTCTTAGGATATCCAC
The DNA here is from genome assembly GCF_017639745.1 of Melanotaenia boesemani. Taxonomy (NCBI): domain Eukaryota; kingdom Metazoa; phylum Chordata; class Actinopteri; order Atheriniformes; family Melanotaeniidae; genus Melanotaenia; species Melanotaenia boesemani. The sequence continues at coordinate 1,970,476 of NC_055688.1, forward strand.
CAAGGCTAGAAGGTCCAATGAATTCTGTCCAACTGGATTTTGTCCAATGGTCCAACAACCCACCACATGCCTCGGGGGGAAGGAGAGGAGGGGGAGAGGGACAGTAGGAAAGTAAAGGGCAACATTCTCAACACTATGGTCACATAACGAGGAAGACTCTAAACACTATGGCGACAAGTCGAAAGATTCTGAACAGTATGGCGCCATGTGGGGAAAGATTGTAAACATTAAGGAAAAGTTCTAAATGCTATGGCAACAGAACAGGGAACACTCTACATTCTATGAATACAAAGGGAAACATTGCATGCACACAAAAGAGGAGAATTCCATTTTCAGCCAATGGGAAAGCGAGGAGATGTGAGAGCATTGTGAAGGTTTGATTTGTCAGCTTCTGTTATTTTATTTTTAATTTAATTTAACTTTTTTTTGTATTAAATGTTAGTATTCAGTGTCCTTGAATCTGTAAGTAAAGGCTCTGCGTATTTGGACGATTGATGGAGATTGAAAGAGATTGTTGAGCCAGAAGACCGAAGTAACCTGTACATCAGCAACTGTGGACCTCTTGAGCCAGTGTGGTGCAAATATTCAGTGTTTTTTTTTGTGCAACATGGTTGAGTGGAATGAATGGGTTGTTAAGAAGCTCGCGTAGAAGTTGACAAGAATGTTTTGAAGAAGCATTTAATTTGGAGCAGGAGTGCTACAGCAGGGAAAGCTGAAAACGCTGCAGGACAGTGATCCGAGAAGTCCTGTGTTGGTTATCTAATGGTAGGCAGTTGGTGGCATACGCTGAACATGTGTGAGCAGTTGAGTAGATGCAAGAAGATGTGAAAACACATGCCCCGTGTGAGGCTTGAACTCACGACCTTCAGATTATGAGACTGACGCGCTACCTACTGCGCCAACGAGGCACGAAAAGCCTACTTTTGACATATTCTCAGTGTAGGTCGAACCTGTCAAACTCACATTCTTACATCCCTAAGTGAGAGCAAAAGTCTAATCCTAACATGGTATGCTGCGCAAATGGCTTCTCCCACACAAAGCCTGTGGGTCAAGCGCAATGCCAAAACTCTACTCACAAATGTGTCAGTACACTCTCATTTTAGTTTGCATTTTCTCCCCGTGCATGTTTTGGTGTCACTCCAGTTACTCCGACTCTCTCCCACAGTCCAAAAGCATTCCCCCTAGCTTAATTGCTGCCTCTAAATTCTCCATAGGACTGAGTGTGACTGGTTCTTGGTCTCTCTGTGTTGGCCCTGTGATGGAGAGGTGATCTATTCTGGATGAAGGTTGCCTCCTGCATAGTAGCTGCTGGTACAGGCTCCATCTCCGCACCCCTCACCCCAACCCTACAGTGAAATAAGCTGCTAGAGATAATGAAAGGATGGACGGAGTCTGGTGCAAGAAGCTGCTTTCCTGTGTGTTCCTCATTCCCCAAAGCAAAAGTTCTCCAGCTCTTTCAGACGTGGATATGTCCCACTGCTGTACAGCAATACGGAAGGCATGCCAAAGATTTTCACTTGGTTTGAGATCAAGGCTATGTCTGCGCCATTCCAACACATTTCATCCTTTCCTCTTAGAGTGCTCCAGTTTTGCTCTACCAGTAAGCCGAGCATCATTGTTTTGGTGGAACTAGAACCTCCGTCCCAGTGGGAAATCTTCAAAACACTGAAACAGATCTTGAGAATTTTCCTGTATTTAAAGCCATTCATCATTCCTTGAAAATGGACCATTTTCCCAGTGTCTGCTGATGAAAACCACCCCCGCAACATAAAGCTACATCCACTGTGCTTGACTGTGGGAATGCTGTTCTTAAAAATAATGAGAGGTGCTGAGTTTACTACGAATATAACATTTTACTGGATGGTCCAAATATCAATTTTCCTTTCAGTTGATCAAAGGACCTTGTTCCACATGCTTCAGGGAGTCTCACACATGTCTTTTGGAATACACTGAATGTGCTTTCTCTAGCTTTTTCTTTCTCAGGCATGAGAAATGGAAAGTCCTGAACGTGTCTGAGACAGAATTCTGGACACTTTCGGGATTAGACGAGTTCCTTTAAAGAAGTTAGGAAGACAGTGGCTATACTTTTTTGAATGTCTTAGGATATCCACCAAGGCTAGAAGGTCCAATGAATTCTGTCCAACTGGATTTTGTCCAATGGTCCAACAACCCACCACATGCCTCGGGGGGAAGGAGAGGAGGGGGAGAGGGACAGTAGGAAAGTAAAGGGCAACATTCTCAACACTATGGTCACATAACGAGGAAGACTCTAAACACTATGGCGACAAGTCGAAAGATTCTGAACAGTATGGCGCCATGTGGGGAAAGATTGTAAACACTAAGGAAAAGTTCTAAATGCTATGGCAACAGAACAGGGAACATTCTACATTCTATGAATACAAAGGGAAACATTGCATGCACACAAAAGAGGAGAATTCCATTTTCAGCCAATGGGAAAGCGAGGAGATGTGAGAGCATTGTGAAGGTTTGATTTGTCAGCTTCTGTTATTTTATTTTTAATTTAATTTAACTTTTTTTTGTATTAAATGTTAGTATTCAGTGTCCTTGAATCTGTAAGTAAAGGCTCTGCGTACTTGGACGATTGATGGAGATTGAAAGAGATTGTTGAGCCAGAAGCTACATCCACTGTGCTTGACTGTGGGAATTTTGTTCATAAATGTTATGATGACTTTAAGGGCGGAAGATTCAAATCAAGGTAGGACATTTAGTAACACCATATCGACATAAGAGCAACATTCTAAACACTATGGCAACAAAACGGGAACAATTTCAAACACTTTGGTGACCTTAAGGGCAACATTCTTTTCTTTTTTCTTTTTTTTCTGCCCTGTCCAGGATCTTTGCAGAGATTAATCGTCTGGCTGCTGTGTTTTGCTAAACAATTTTGCTTTGCTAAATGGAGCTTTATGGGTATAAGGCTTCTCTTGGGGAAAACTGAGGCATAACAAGACCGTCACTAAAAGAGCATCATGTAGAGGATGGTTTTCAAGGAATAAAACTGTTTTCAATTTGGACCCAGTTCTTTTTGCCAGGGTGAGTTCTAGAGAGTCAGGGGTGATGCCAATCACAGCCCCAGCTTTTTTAATCAACTTGTTAATTTTGTGTTTTTTTTCCCCAACACAACACAGCATAGAAAATAACACTGGCTCAAATTCCCAGGTATAACACAGGAAGAAGGTTTCTGCTTACATTAAAGGATCTGAGTTTTCTCAGAAAGAAGAGTCTTATCTGAGCCTTTTTGAAGGCCACTTCCGTGTTCTTTTTAAAATTTAATTTATCGTCCAGAACAACAGCAACATATGTGTAGGATTCACCCACCTCTATTTCATGACCCTTAATAAAAGTTAATAAGGGCTCCTCATTCTTCCTCCTAAAATCAATAATGGGCTCTTTTGTTTTCTCTACATTCAGTTTTCAAAAGTTTGCATCACACCAGCTGACAAATGCTTCCACCTCTCTTTTGTAGGCACTATCATCACCTCGGGTCAGCAGACCCACAAGTGCAGTATCGTCTGAGTACTTCTGCAGTACACAGGATGGCTGACTGAGCCTGCAATCAGCTGTGTTCAGAGAGAATAAAAGAGACAGAACTGTTCCCTGTGGAGCTCCTGTATTTGTCAAAATAATATCAGACTGCTTACTACCAAGTTTGACATACTGAGGACGGGACAGAAGATAATTTAAAATCCAAGCAGTAGTTTTATTATGGAGTTTAAAATTTATTAGCTTACTGGCTAAAATATGTGGCTGAATAGTATTAAAAGTGCTGGAAAAATCATAAACCAGAATCCTCACTGAACTAGCAGAGGTTTCAAGATGCTTGTAGATGTTGTGAAGCATATATAGCAATGCCTCATCCACTCCCTCCTTTCCTATAAGCAAACTGCAGGGAATCTAGAAAATCTGAGACTTGACTACTTAGATGACCCAGAACAAGTCTTTCCAAGCATTTCATAATGTGTGAGGTCAGAGCTTTGAGTCTGAGGTTGGACAGAGAGCTTCTCACGTTGGTTCTTTTGGGAAAGGGAATTATACATGATGTTTTCCATACTGCTGGAATTTTAGATGTAGACAAGGACATAGAAAAGATATAATGCAAAATAGCTGACAGCTGATCAGCACAAACCTTCAGACAGAAGGAAACGACCCTTCAATCCACACCATCACCAGACAACAAACTGTTACACCTGTACATGAACACACCAGAAAATTTCCTACAACTTTTACAAAAGCAGAAACACACACACAGAAAAAACTAGTCATGAAGAGTTTTTAAATAATAACCAAATCAAAAAGACATAACAGCGACCAGATACTAACTCACAGGAAAAAAAAAAAAAAAAAATTATCTCTTAGTATAAAAACCCACTGGACACAACTCAGTGACTGTGTCAGCATGCAGAGGATGAGGAAGAGGAGTGATCAGTGATGAAGAGTGGTGAGGGAGATCATGCAAATGTGACCACGCCTCCACGGAGGCCAGAGGCAGACCAGGATGTAGTGGAATTTTATTTATCAAAGATCACACATGAAGTGAGAATCAAACAAAGCATTTTTATGAAGAGCTGATCAGCAATGAGAATCACACAGTCAAAGAAGTTTTGACTGCGCGAGTCTGAACAGATGCATTTGGGTTTGGTTTATATAGACAAGCATGAGCTGATCACATCAAGATAAATCATTAGTCCTCTGTCTCAAAGGAATGTTATCAGAAGATTGGAAGGGGAGGTAAATGGAACTCACTCAGTTCTTATCTGGGTAGAAGTCATCCTCCTTCCTTAGTAAATCACAAGACAAGGTTTTGTAACAATACAAAGTGCAGACATGTGTATAAAATTTTCCATTACAAGGGCCAGAGGCCCAGGCCCTCAGCAGCAGACCCGGAGCACCAACCCAAGCCACCCCACCATGAAGACGACTCCAGCCCCACCCGAAGGGCGGCAGAGGAAAGCCCCAGCAAGAGTCCCCCATGGTCCCAGGGCACAGGTCCCAGCGGGCCCAGATCAGCAGCCGCCGGCCCCGCCAGGGACCGGCCACCCAGGGCAGCCCAAGTGAAGGGCCCACACTCAAAAAAATAAGTTGTCCAATCTACTTAATATAGTTATGTCAACAATTTCCACATAACTGTGTTGTGTTCAAACTAATTTAATACTATAATTACAGAGGAAAGAACTAACCTGTGTGAAACCAACAAGACTGTATTAAGTCATTTCAATATTCTCTGGTCAAGTTATATTTAATTGATCAGACTGTGTTCCACTAACTAAACAGACATCCTTTACTCTAACACAACTCACATGTAATTCTAACTCAGCTGCATTTAGTAACACCAATTAAACAGCTCCTTGTAGCTCCAACTTAACTTACTCGAATAAGCAGTATTTAAATAGTTTTCATTGTATAAAGCTAGTGAATTTATGTTGGACTTATTAAACCTAGTTATGTCAGCAATTTCCACGCAATGCTGTTAAGTACATTTAAATCAGAACACCTTAGTTCTGTGAAAAACATTATTTATTGTCAATAGAATACAACCATCAGAAATAAAACACTAATGGCAATATTGTTTGCGGTACAAACATGAATAATACCCCCAAATTACTCCTGCATATTAAAGAAAATATGTAGTTTTCCAATTTCTAAATAAAATTTATAAATAAAAATGTTTCCTGCTAAACTCAATTACAGGACTTATCTACACTCATCTACAAACATTGCTGTGTTTGGCTTTAAAACATAGCCCACTCTAGTAAGTATACCTTAAAATTTATACTTGTTGAAGCAAAAGAAACAAGCTATGTGAATTCAACATAACACTGTTGAGTAAATCGCACAATCAACTCTGTACGCACTAAGAATGTCCTAGAAGGGTTTCCGTAGGCCTGACATTGCGCATGCTCAGAAGCTGCCTGAACTGACTCTATTTTGAAAGCAATGCGGTATGCATTTTGGCGGGCGACTGTGGGAACTGCCTGGACTTGCATCCATCTCTGTCTGAGTTTATTATTATTTAATAAAGGGACAGTGCATATTGATTACAGAGGCCTGGGGGACAAATCCCATACCTGTAAATATGCAGGATTATAGCCAGTGCTAATTTCCATCCTTTTAAGGAGTAAGTCGAGTAAGTATATTTATTAATGTGCTCTGTGATGTTCAAAGATTAGTGCATGGCAAGCGATTAATATTGCCGGTCCATCTCTATTTGTCTGAAAATATATCATACATCTCATGTTAACTAATGTTAATTAGCTAGTTAGCCAATTAACAAAATTGCCAGATGACAGACATACGTTAAATAATCGATTCGACTCTGTAATTGTAGTTTAGTAATCTCCTTCTCCGTGTGCAACATTAAATTGGTTTAGTTTAATGGTGTTTTATTGGTTACAGGTCATTGTTTGGGCATTAGACCTCTGTTGAACGGTGACGTGGGCTTTAAAATAGTGGTGTTCATGGTTCTCAAGTTGAGGATAAAAGGTTTTTGAACAGCTGGGTCGAAAAGCAGTGGGTGTGTCCCAATCCGCGCACTTCTATACTTCGAACACTACATTTAAGTACTTAGTGCGCTGACACAGAAATTTCAGTAAAAACTCAGTGCACTGAAAGTACCCGGATGCTGCCCTAAACTCGGCCAAAAATCTAGTGCGAAACGATGGACACTACACGCACTAAATGGACGCCATCTTGCTGACGTAGCGGAAGGGGAGGGACTTTCAACCAGTTTTTCAGAGCTGGCAGCCACCGACTAAACGGTACCGATGCAGGCGGAGGGTATTTTCAACTGTTGTAAGTATGAAGTTATTTGATCAAAATTCTAATATAAACTGCAGCATGCTTCTTATCTCTTCTATCCCTGATGACAGTTATGGATCTGATCATTTGTTGGAGGCTGCAGTAGAGTTAGCAACGTAAATGTTAGCAGTTTTATAGCCGATTTCGCGGATGTAGATGGGCTTTAAGTGTTAAAAATGATTAATGCTATAGGTTCCCTATGTTTATTCATGATTGTTGAACCTCCAGATTAAGCACTGTGGGGTCTCTGGCGTAAACGAAATGGTCTTTGATCTGAAAACTGATTAGGAAACACCGCTGGTTAGAGAACCGGCCCGTTTCCATGGTAACGCTGACGAAGCCGTAGCTGATTGTACATCACTTTAAATAAGCGTCTGCAAAGTACCCATAAAGTACATATATATAATAATGTTTGCTTTTATATAAACTGCCATTCTGTGTTCACTGTAGGTCACTGTGGCATCAAACCACCGAGCCAGCAGTGGCACTGAGGCATTTACCACCTGCGGGCTAGGACGCTGCTGTGGAGAAGAGGAGGTGGCAAGAGAGAAATGTTTTAATAAAAAGTTTAAATAAAATGTTTTCTGTATCCCTGTTTTAGCGTCTTCATTACTGCGTTTCATATTTTAAATGATGGTTTCTAGTAAAATCGGTTTCCTGTTGCAGACGTGAAGGTATCAGTGTAAACACCAATGAAAACAGATGTATAATGTAACGTACTTTAATTCAGTTAAGATATCTTTGCTTATTTAAAAGCTGTTTTTTAGTGTTTTAAATTGCACTTTATACTAACAAGTATGGGGGAGACATGCAAAGACACATGAACGTGTGCTGATGGTTTCTATTGTTATCTACTGAGATAGATTAATACAGTGGAGGCCACGGTTCTTTGTTTCACTAAGGAGGCCTTTTAAAAGACATTTAATAGAATGCAAACACGTATGTTAACGTGATTTTGGAAGAAAAAAAAGTATATTAACAGAGCAGCGCTGCTAAGCTGGTACGTCACTACCGGTAAGTGCAAAACGTTAGTGCTCAATTTGGATGGACTTACCCACGATAGTGTCACTACAGAAGGTAGAGCTTAGTGCGCACTACGCACTACCTTCCAGTGCACTCATGTAAGTGCACGGTTTGAGACACACTCAGTGTTATTTGCTTGTAATTTAACTCCAGGCCATGAGGGCAACTGCTAACGGTAAGCTAGCGAAGTGACAGTTTTTTCCCCACTGATGTTTGAGTGAGTGGGTGATCAAGAATGAGGGAGCGTCGGCTCTGTCAGAACAGACAGCGCCCATTACTCATTAAGAAATGGCTCAGCATTTGAAAATTAGTAAGGCTTAGTAAGTATATATCATGAGGTACATTTTGTGATAAAATTAGTGCTGGGTACGTTAACACGTTATGGGCTCGACACACGGGAGGCGACGTCGCTCCTCCTCCATTCATTTCCTATGGCATCTGCGTATTGAGGCGAAAATCGCTGCCCTCAACCAGCCAAGCGACAGGCGACATTCGTGCATGTGAAATGTTGCGCTCGTTCATGTAGACGTGCACACGATGCTTGCGACGCGACATAAGAAAATAGGAAAATGTTCCATTTTTGTCGCTGTCGCCTGGCACTGCAGCCAACCAGCGAGGGGCTTCATGGACTGACCAATGAGAGCAGGCTAGACAGCGCAGTCTGCAAACACTTTGACATGGAAGAATGGATCGTTTTAGCTTAATAAAAGGCAGCAGCGTGGCTCCAGAGTGAATTAGTCAAAACGTAGGCTCTGGATTTATCTGGATCAGCCTCGAGGTCCATCAAATGATGATATTCACGATGCTGTTTCCTATTTTGTAAACTTGGATGAAGCCAGAGTTGTCTTTCTTTTATACTAAACAGCAAGATTTCTGTTAATTCCTGCAAAATATTCTGACTCTCCATCTGTCATACTTTGTCACATCAGGGACTGGTTTGAAAATGTCAAATCCCCACCAATATCATAACCAATCAAATTTTATTAGAGAAAAGCGATCTTAGAGCGCGATGCACGGCACTGCTGCCATTGCTGTCGTTGGTCGCCTCCCGTGTGTTCGGTTTCACGAAGGCTGCGATGAGTTTCGCCTGTCGCTGTCGTTGGTCGCGTACCGTGTGTCGAGCCCATTAATCGCGCGTTAACGCAACGCTTAATAGACGCCGTTAATTTTTTAATCGCACGTTATTTTTTGTATTTTATTTTATTTATTTTTTCTGGCCGCTGGCTTTGATGACAGAAACATGGCGTCCGTGTCTCCTTTTCCTGCTGCAGCGGTGTGTCTGATGTAATCAGGAGAGAGCGGGTTTATTAAAATGAAGACACATTTTCTGTCTGGAACTTAAGAAAGAAGAAGAACCGACGTTTCTCTTTGTCAAAATACATGCAGATGGAAAGCACGTCGTGATTTTTGGACGGGAAACTTTTTATGTATTATTTTTTTAATAAATGCGGTTTTAATTTATGTAAGACAGCAAAGGTAAGACATGCTTTCTGACTAATACAAACGTGACGCATAAATCGGGTCTTATTCTGTCTCTGGTTCGGTGAATCTTGGTCGTAGCGAGATGAAACTTCCAGCTGTGGAATCTGTGAGATGTGAGCTTTCAGTAGAGGAGTCGTTTGTTCGTGTTCATGCCGTGGGGTGGACACGGGGAGACATCTTTTGTGTTTACATATTTTTCGGACTTTGTGCAGCTGCTCTTTAAATTATTTGTTGTCTTAACTGTGTTTGTTGGTGATAGAAATGGTTTTACTGAGCTGGTAGCTGAGATTCTGGACTTTCTGTGGATACCACACATGTTTATAGTTACATCTACAGACATGACGCTACACCCGGAAACGAGGGGTGAATCCCATTTCACCCCTTGGCCCTACCCCTTAGCCCTTCCCCTTCGTTTTGCGCGTTCACGTGTAGGGGTGGGGGTGTCCCAATTCCTTTTAGGACAGGGGTAGGGGTAAGGGGTAGGGCTATATACCCCTTCAGACGAAGATTTTTCAGAGGCACACTTGAAACGGAGGGGTATGAAAAATTTCCTGTTCTATATGAGAAAGCAAGTGTTTCTACGCACATCACGCTTTCTTGAGGTGCAGGACAACACACACTCGCACTAAAAAAAAAAAAAAAAAAAAAAAAAAAAGCCACAGAGAAAAAGAGAGTATATCAGCACACACAATTAATTTTAATTGCATGCAAAATTCGTACATTACGTCCCACATATGCCTGTCGATAAGCAATAAGTCAATTAATTGCACGGTAACGAAAAAATAAGCGCAACAAGTTTGCGGCCGCGATAGTTTTTATTAGCCCCCCCCCCCCCCATCTTACTGCACCATAGACTGTGTATGACAACAGGTTTCACTATGCAGTATCTGGACTGAACGCTCTTGTGGAGTGATCTCTCTCATGTCATGTTTGACAGCAGCATAGCAGCACAAGACCGTGGTGAACCATAACCTGTGCGAGCCGGTACGCTGCGTTTGTTTACAGGGCTACTGTCACGCATCGGCCGTTAGACTCGTGCAATTGAATGGCTTCTTACGCTCTCACGCTAAACCTCTGATTTCTCACGCTGGAATACACTTTAAGAGCAATGCTAGCTAATTGAGAGGTTTTAGAGGATTCCCTGTGGGCCGCATTACTTTTGTGCTGGTGTCCCGGCGTATATGTCAAAAAGACACAGCGTTCGCTCACTTTCAGCTTCACAAACAGCAACGATGCACAATATAGTTTTTCCTAGTTTTTTTAAATACAGTCGGCAGTTTTGCTGGTTTTTCCTGTTTGAGCCCCATGTTTAATATTTTTAAATATATTTATTGTTTTTTTTTTATTTAGTTTCTTCTAGTTCCTGTGTAAAATGTTCTTTAGTGACTACTGATGACGTATGTGACTGTTGAAGGGGTGTCCCAATTCGTAGGGGTTGACTTTTCAGCCCTACCCCTTCTAGCTCCGTTTTAAGGGGTAAGGGCCAAGGGGTGAAATGGGATTGGGCCGAGATGTTAACCCTTAACTCCCGGTAGCGGAGGCTGAAAATGAAAGTTTAGAGAATTTATATCCAGAAATCTGGACAATGAAGCACTGAAGGTGCATGGATGGAAGTTATTGTGCATATTGTGAATATTTCTCTCTCCTCACCATCTAGAAGCTGTGAGATTCTCATCCTGCTTTCTGTCTGTTCACCTGATGCTGATATTCATCACATATTGTTCCTTCTGTGTTTAGAAGGAAGCAGCTTCACAGCTTTAAATTCATCCTGCTGACTTTTTACCTTTTAGTTAGTAAATCCTGAACATTTCATCCTTCTTTCTCATAAATATTTGATTTTATAAATATATATGAAGAAATATTTTAACTGTTGGTGTTTTCAGAGAAAACTGCAGCTAAACCTGTTTATGTGTTTAGTGCAGGGGTCTGCAGCCTTTCCAATCCAAAGAGCCATTTTTCCCTCAGCCAGCTAAATAAAACTCCTTTAGAGACGCAGATGTTACCAGACTTTTCAAAAAGGCAACTTAATATATATTTTTAATAAAGAGCCACCATAGGATGTTTGTAATTTTTAAAGAACCACATTTTTAATTTCAATTTTTAAGGTTTTAAAATAAAGGAAACACATAAAACCTTTATAAAAAAGAGGATAGATAGACTTTCTTCTAAGGGATGTAGATATTTGTGGAAAATTCTATAAAAGAAAAAAAAAAACTCCCTGGTTTCCAACCTAATGACAAGAAAGATAGATTTAAAAAAAAATATTTTAGCCCCTTTTTTAGATGCATTGTGGAAGGTCCAGAGAGCCACTTACAGTTCCAGAGTCGCAGGTTGGAAACCCCTGATGTAGTGATTGTAAACCAAAACTTACTGCATTTTCTTTATATAGCTGTAGTCCTTCTTTTATAGGAAAGAGACATTTTGCGTGTAATGATGCAATTAATCGCAGCATGTCATGCAATTAATCGCTATTAAAAGTTTTAATCGTTGCCCAGCACTAGATAAAATACAATGCAGTAGCTTTGAGCAAAGCAGAGAGTTTGAGAAATATGTCAGATATTGCTGTATACCACAACACAAACGCAACTTTGCCAGTTATTCACCACTACCCTTGATAGCAAAACGTTTTAAAGTATCATTCGTTTTCCACCGCTAAATAATTATTGCTGCTGTTGTGGTGCTGTGAGGCCAGTCGCCCAGGTGGTTTTAACCTTAGCCTTGGTTTAAGTGTGTGCGCTCTCAACCTAACATACAGCAACCATAGCAGCACATCTGTGGCGGTGGCTAAATATAATCATTATTAGCTGAAATATAATAATCAGGGTACATGTCTGTTCTGATTAAGCACGTCAGTAGTGTAAAGGTCAAGCATATTTTCTTCCTCCTTCTGAATGTTGATGGGTTTGTTGTATATAGGTAATAATATTATATTGTTAGGAACCATAATATTTGTGGTAATGTTTGACAGTACAGCTGTCAACATGTTGCAAGCTATAACTATTTTGTTATAAGTAATTACTGATATTAAATGGACTGTACCTCTGTATTACAGGTCTTCCCTACATAGCTGAGCTTCGGGACCAGACATTGCATTTGTTTGTGGCTCTTCAGCAATGGTAAGTATTATGATGTAACTGATCCAAACTAACATGTTCACATTTTCACAAATCTAAGCAATAATGTAGCCTACACGGGGTGGTAATTTTTAATGTTGGGTTGTGTTGTGTTTCATTTTCAGTATTATGAATCTGGAAGTGTAAAGAGTGTGCTGCCCAAGAACAAACCCGCTATCAATTATTGAAGCACTATAGGTTAAAACATGGCCACTTTGGCCGCAAACACCCTTATCCATGCACATATTCCAATTGCCCATGTACATTTAAAACTTGGAATGCGCTCCGAAGTCACTTGTGTCGATCACATTTTGATCAGGCCTCTCAAACATCAGTAGATTGCACAACCTTTAGCTGCCACCATTGTTCAAATAGCTGCATTGCTTCCTTGAAAGAATTTTTAACTCATGTTAATAGCCACCTAAAAAAAACTCAAAACTGTATGTTGCATTTTTGAAAACTGTTCCTTTCAAACAAATATTTATGGAACATATCAAACTCACAAGAACAGAAAACATAGTGCATTTACACTGAATGATTTAAAAGCTGGAATTGTGAAAAATGCCACAGCAGATTCACTAAAGTGTTCTTTTGGGGGTGCACGTCTAAGAGATAGTAATGAGTCAGTTGATGCTGAACCTGAGGATAATGCATTGATCCCAGAACCTGAGAATGTGCCAGAAGTTATAGACATTGGCATATGTCTTATTAAAGTTGGAAAATTGTTTCCATGTACCAGCCTCAGCTGTCGATGAGCTGTTAAATGAGTTTCATTATTTGGTTGGTTCTGCTGTGGTGCCTGTAGCTGACAACATTCTTGCCAACTTCTTCAGTGAACATAACTTGCAGGTTGATCACTTACTCGTCAAAGAGTTGAAGTCCACACTATCTTCATCTAACCCTTTATCAAAAGCTTTAGGCAAGGAAGGGCCATTATCTATTGCTTTTAAACGCAAGGAATATTATAGACGTCATTTTAATATTGTTGATCCAGTTGAGTTTATACTTGATGCAAAGGCCAAAAGAAGTTTTCAGTATGTCCCTTTGCTAAAGTTTTTGCAGCAGCTACTTAATCAAACAGATGTGTTTAGCAAGGTTATTGAAAAGAGAAGACTGCAACAGAGAGCGGGTGACCAGCTGCATTACACATCCTTTGAAGACGGTCAACACTTTCAGAATAATGGATTTCTGTCAGGAGGGGAACTAAGAATCTCTCTCTGTTTATACGTAGACGATTTTAAGGTTTGTAACCCCCTCGGTACATCACGGAAAACACACAAACTGCGTGCTGTCTATTGGATTTTGGGAAATTTGCCCCCAGGCAGCAATTCTTCTTTGGCCTCAATATACCTGGCTCTCATATGTAAATCTGTAGATGTAAAGACCTTTGGGTACCACAGGATACTTGAGCCACTACTCCAAGATCTTGTTACCCTAGAGCAGCAGGGTGTTTTTGTCTCACATCTGGGTAAATTTGTGAAGGGGACACTTCTGTGTGTGATATCGGACAACCTTGCAGCACATGGAATAGCTGGCTTTGTGGAAAGTTTCTCTGGCCAGTATTTTTGTAGATTTTGCACCGCTCAGCTGGAAGAAACTTAAGTCAAAGAAGTAAAATCAGGTATATTTGCACTTAGAAACAAAGAACTTCAACAGTTGCATGTTAATTCTGCACAGGCAAAAGGAGGTACTGTTTTTGGTGTGGAGAAAGCTTGTATATTTACCGAGAGACTTGCAAACTTCTGTGTCACATCAGGGTATCCCCCTGATGTCATTCATGATCTTTTTGAGGGCATAGTCCCTGTTGAACTTGCACATTGCTTGGGAGTTCTCATATCAAAGAAGTTGTTTACACTTCAAGACCTCAATAGTAACATTAAAAACTTTCAATACAAAATCGCCCTAACTTAGTACCACATAACTTTGCACAACGGAAAACAGTTGGTGGTAACGCACATGAGAATTGGTGTTTGTTAAGATTGTTACCATTTCTGATTGGTCATTTGATCCCTGAAGATGAACCAGCCTGGAAAGTGATTTTAGACTTAAAAGATATTGTAGAGCTGGTCGTTGCACCTGTCCACTGTGATGAGTCTGTGGCATATTTGGAGTATAAGATCTCAGAGCACAGACAGCGGTACCAGGAAGTATTTCCAGGTGAGAGACTCTTGCCCAAACATCACTTTCTGGAGCACTACCCAGAAATGATAAAGCTGTTTGGCCCTATCGTACATTTTTGGACAATGCGATTTGAGGCCAAACACAGTTTCTTCAAACAGGTTGTCAGACACACAAAGTGTTTCAAAAACATCAAATTGTCTTTGGCGAATAAGCATCAGCTGATGATTGGCTGTCACCTTTATACAAGGACTTATGAGAGATCAGCCTTTGAGGTGACACATGTCTCGTCAATTCCGGTTGATGTCATGAAAGAGGATGTATTGCTTCATCTACAACAAAAATATCCTGATCTCACAACAGTTACTCTAGCACAGAGTGTCTCTTGCAAGGGCATACAATATAGAAATGGAATGATTATTGTGCATGGATCAGTTGGTGGATTGCCTGAATTTGTGGAGATACTTCAAATGTGTATATTGGAAAACACATTAATCTTCATATGCAGAAAATTAGCATCATGGTACATGGAGCACTACAGGGCATTTGAGATTCAGGCATCCTCAGCAACAGAGATTGTTTTGGCTGAATTAAGTGAACTGATTGACGACTATCCTCTGGTTGACTACCAGTGTGGAACCCGCCGAATGGTCACCCTTAAAAGATACACACACGTGTCTGGTAATTATTCTTGATTATTATTTGATGCTGACTGTCTTTATGATAATACAGGTTAAAAGAATACATAAGGTAGCTCTTCAGAGACAACTATTTTACACAGAAACACGAGTTAAAAATTTGAGCCAGAATCAATCAAGTACAAGTTTGATAATGAAATAAAGCAGAAGAAGATGTTGAGTTACTTGAAGATCCTGTTGAGGCAAAAAGTTACTCTGTCAAGGAATTAAGAGTCTGGTTCTGAAGTGAAAAATGATTACAAGTTTATTGAACACAGGATTAAAATACAAAGAATAGAATGAATAGGAAGAATAGAATTGCAATTCCTGAGAGACTGCTCAGAGGTCTGACAGCACAGAGATCTGAACAGAATCTGATAAGAAACACGCATGCAGCATCTTTTAAGCAGAATGATCACGTCACAGCACATCATGAAATACAAACAAAGAGATTGTCTGTTCCTCACACAGGATTAGACACTTCAACAAACCTAATGAGCTTTTTCAGTTTAGTGAGCACATAAACAACCCCAGTGACATTAAGACAGAATGCCCAGCTGGGTCATCCTGAGGCGCCTGGCTGGTATCAGATAAGTCACACAGGTCAGAGCGAACTGTTCTAAAGAATGCATCCACATTTATGATAGCAACAGGCTACTCAGTATTAAACTCAATTACCAAGAACTTAAACAAGCTGTTTACCCTGAGAGGGATCAGTAGACATAATATAGTAAAAGGAATAATATGAAATTTCCACAACAATTCCCCTCTTATGATCATAATGAAACCCATTTCATATTGATCACACCAGAAAAGAAAATTTCATAAGATTAAAGCATAAAAGAAAAAAACACCAAAAATGCATCAAACAAGGATAACCACTGAGGCAGAGATGCACAGTGGATAAAAATGAGAACCCCACAATCAGCTAGTGAACCCAAAAACTCTCACGGTGACATCAACCTGCTAATGAACACATAAAAACAAAGAAAAAAACAATTGAAACAAAAAAACAATGGGAAGACAGAAGAAACAAAAAAAATAAAAAAACAGAAAACCCATAAAAGATAAAAGTAATAAAAGTAATGTATTTGTAGTAAAAAAAACCCTTAATGATTATATTCAACAAGCAAATCAACTCCCCATTTTCCCAATATACATACAGACAAAACATCAGAAGTTGAAAATCACGAGGATTCGAGAAACTCCATCATAACTCTGAATGGGGAAATAAAATAAACCTCAATTCAACACATGTGATTTCCAGCAAAAAAAAAAAAAAACCCACATCAGAATACATATGAATGAGAAGAAGAGCAAACTAAGATGACTAAACAGAGAACTATCCACACAATCTAAACTTCATCATCACTAGAAAAATCAAGCGGAAGACCAGTATCATCATAACAGATCCGGGGAGGCTAAGCGGGAGGAGAAACCAGGAATTCTAACGGGGTGTTAGAAAAATCACCCTGAGCACTAACAAACATCTGGAGGGAATGACCAGGAAATGCAGATGTTATCATAACCTTGAGGCACCGGGGGACGACAGTCACCACAAGCCAGCAGGTAATCAGAACAGCAAAAATAGGGCCTAAGACTGTGAGCAAGATATGCCACCAGCCACCTGCCTGAAACCAAGACCATAACTCAGAAGAAGAACCAGAGCTATCCAGAGCCTCCATCCCAGATAACAGATCTCTAAGGTGACATGAACAGAAGACAGATTAGTAGACATATCAGGAATGAATGTACAACACTCGTCCCCTATAACCTTGCAGGTCCCCCCTTTTCAGCTAAGAGAAAGTCCAGAGCCATCCTATTCTGCAGGGTCATGACCCGGAGGGCCTTTAACTCAGGTCCTTCAGCAGCAGACTGTTACACCCACGGTGTAAGAAAGAGGCTCCGCCGATCCTTCATCCCAACTGCTGTCAGACTCTACAACAATCTGTAACCCCTGAACCAGGCTGTCATGTTGTAGTCTGTTTACACTGTTTACACAGTCATTTATACCGTCACCTTATTCTGTTATTGTTTTTTTTTTTTATGTTTATCGTGTTATATTTAACTCTTAAGTTTATCAATTCTATTCTTTCTTTTTTTCTTTCACTTTTTAAATGCTGCCGTAATAAGTGAATTTCCCGTCCGTGGGATCAATAAAGTTTATCTAATCTAATGTAATCTAACACGTCGAACCCCTTAGTTTTAGAAAAGTGAGACTTTGTAACTCTACAGCTAATGCATCCATTTGAAAAGCATTGTTAACTGTACCATAGTGTGGAAAAAACACCCCCAAGCACTGAGTTAGTGATGGAGATACGAGCCCTTGTAGTCATATGAGGAGGAGCGAGAACAATCCACAGAGTTGCTATTTAGCTTGCTATTCATGGCAAAGTGTGTTTATGACAGAGTTGCACATGAGCAGAGCAAGTCAGTTATGTTCCCTGGTGGTGTGTTTTTTAAATCACAATTTACTATATTTTTTTAATAAACCCCCTGCTGCAAAATGACCGTTTTATACCACTCTAGAAATTAAGTGAAATGCGGTTGTTGTAGTGATACTGATGATAAATCTGTACTCAGTAGACTTTTATTAGATATAGTTTAATCATTTTTTTCTGCTTTTCTTCAGAGTAACCTGTCAAGAAACATGGGATCAGCAGTTCTTCGTATCATCTTTGGAGAAAACGACTCTTCTAAAATAAGTTTGCCTTCAGGAATACCTGATTCTGTTGAGGAACTAAAAAATGAGATAAAGGGACAATGTGAGGTGTCAGGTGACTTCAGACTGCAATACAAGGACAAGGACTTTGATGAGTTCATAAATCTGCAGTTTATGTCAGATATTCAAAACAAAGCAACTCTCAAAGTGATTTACCTCTCAAGTACTTTGTCTTCAAGTAACCTTTGCATGTCTTCAGTGGAACCTAGCCTGGATGAGGCTGCTTCTGCTTCGTCTGTGGACACTGACATTCTTTCATCTCCTGGCTCATCATCTTGCTCATCATCGTCATCCCTCAGATCTGAGCCGTGGCCAGACGTCTTCCCTATACCTGAGTTTGCTCATGATGTTGAGCTGCAGCTCCAGCGTGCAAATACTGACTTTCAAACTAATGGTATCCTTTTCAGTCCAAGTCCAAGCATGAAATCATGCATTCTTGAAAGTCTGGCATCCCAGATAATCAAATACAAAGCTTATCCATCCAGTGCTGATTTTGATGCCGTGAGTGAAGCCCTCGTGAAGAAACACCCATGTTTAAAGGAGCAGGGTTCTGTTTCAGGCTTTCATCGGTGGAAAATAAGCTCAAAATATAAGATGGCGAACTACAGGACGAAGCTGCGCAATATTGGATGCTCTGAGCTGAATCTGATTTCCTTCAAGCGTAAACAAGGTGTTTCACGCACGTCTCCAAATCAAGTGAAGAAAGCTAGGAGAGCAGAGGTAAACTATTGTCCAGATTATCCAGCAGGACAATCCCAAGAGAGCCATGAAGAAGAGAGGCTGGCACTATTGTCTGAAGTGAGAAAGAGTAACAACCAACAGGTGGTTAAGGAAAAAATGGAAAAGACATTTCCTTGCAGGCGTCATGAGGTGATTGAAGATAGGCCTATTATTGCCGAGTTGAAAAGAAGGTGGCCAGCTCTTTTCTCTGAGCATGAGGTGAGTCATAACTTAAGTTATTTTTATATTAATGTTGTTTTTCAAACATAAAAATTATGTTAATTGTCCAGAAAAAGCATTGTGTGATGTAACACACTAAATTCTTTAACCTCCAAAATTATAATTGAGGGATCTCCCTTATACTTTATTGTTAAATGTGTGTAGGTGGAAGCTGAGTTTATTCGCATCACCACTGTCCCACTGAGACCGACATTTATGCACCAGTTGGATCATCACTCCACAAAGCTCAAGACAATCTTCAAAAGGAAGGGAGGAGCAGCAGGACGCAAAATAAGGAGCATCATGGCTGACTTGGATAAGGTATTTTTTCAATTTTAAAAATATTTTTGATGATGATTCTGAACTGAATAGCTGGTCATTCTTACTTCACACAGTTATAAGCTTACCTACGGGTTTGTATGTTTCACAGTGTGATGTTAGATAGGAAAATAGACATTGTAAAGTGGCTCCATTCACTGCAAACCATAAATGTGCACAACACACATTTGTGGTCATGTAAAGATAAACAGAAAAAACATGTTTTGTTTATTTTATTCATCCAACTCAAACAGATGCACATCCCACCAGGCCAAACATACCTAAACTTGCCTGTACATAAATTTAAAAATGCATAGCAAAAGCTAGTAGCCACACTTTGGTGTAAGAGTGATAATCTTTAGGGGCGATTGCTTCACCAATCCAATGACTACATCACCTCTATAACCCTCCTGACATTGTTCCCTTAGTCCCCTGTAGAATAATAATAATAACTTTATTTGTATAGCACTTTTCAAAACAAAGTTACAAAGTGCTTCACAGCATTTAAGAACACATACACAAAGGTAAAACAATAAAACATGAATTCAAAAGAGACAATAAAATTAATAAAAACAAATTCACAATAAGAAAGCCATTCTATAAAAGTAAGTTTTTAATTTAGTTTTAAAAGTGCTAACAGTGTTGGCTGCCCTGAGCTCCTCAGGCAGAGAGTTCCACAATTTAGGAGCTCTGACTGAGAAGGCCCGGTCTCCTCTAGTGAGGAGACGGGAGGGGGGCACAGTCAGGAGGCTCTGACCTGAGGAGCGCAGGCACCGACCCGGGACATAGGGGGAAAGCATGTCACAAATATAGGTGGGGGCTACACCATGGAGGGCTTTAAAAGTAATTAATAAGATTTTAAAATCAATTCTAAAATTGACCGGTAACCAATGTAGGGAAGCTAAGATAGGGGTGATGTGTTCATGTTTTTTAGTGCCTGTTAAAAGTCTTGCTGCAGAGTTTTGGACCAGCTGGAGACGACTGAGCAACTTCAGACCTAAACCTGCGTATAGTGCATTGCAATAGTCCAACCGGGAAGAAATTAGTGCTTGTATCACCTTTTCCAGGTCAGACTGGGAAATAAAATGTTTGATCTTGGCTATGTTACGAATCTGATAAAAACAAGATTGGACAACCTTTGTAATCTGAGGGCTAAAATCAAATTGTGAATCTAAAATAACCCCCAGGTTACGGGCAGATGGTTTTACCAGATTGGATAAACTATCAAGAGAAGAGAGATTTTGAGTGACTTGAGGTGGACCGAATAGAATTATTTCTGTTTTTGATTCATTGAGTTCTAAAAAATTTTGGGACATCCAGACCTTTATGTCAGAAAGACAGTTAAAAATGGGAGTGAATGATTCAGGGTCGTTCATAGCCAGCGGGACGTATAGTTGTGTGTCGTCTGCATATAGGTGGAAATTTATATTGTGGTTTTGAATGATTTGACCTATGGGAAGCATGTAAATGGAAAATAAAATAGGTCCAAGGATGGAACCTTGTGGAACACCGTATGATAGGGGGGCAGAGGAAGATGAAAACTCTCCAAGTACTACAGAGAATGACCGGGATGAAAGGTAAGAGGAGAACCAAGATAATGCAGAGTCAGTAATGCCAATAAAATTTCTGAGACGCTTTAACAGAGTGGCGTGGTCAACTGTATCGAATGCTGAACTTAAATCAAGTAAAATTAAAATTGAACATAGACCAGTATCAGCGGCTAAGAGCAGGTCATTGGTGACTTTTATAAGGGCAGTTTCGGTACTGTGGTGTGAGCGAAAGCCGGATTGAAACTTTTCAAACATGTTGTTATTTTTCATGTGCTCGGAATGATACCATTGAAATGAGAAGAGCCTGTGTTCTCAAAGCACTAATGGTTTATCTAAATGAGGACCCTGAAAACCTCATAAGAGTATTTGGTAAGTATTTTTGTGTCTGATGCTATTGTACTTTCTTTCCAGAAACTCAAAACATGATGTGTTATAACTAAAGGTTTATTGTTTTGTTTTAGGACGTTGAACACAACCAGGACTCCATGGACCAGACAGTCCTTGGAATTTTTGCCATGAAGAAGGAGGGTGCCGAGCCTAGATATGAACAGGAGGATGTGGGAATCATCATTGAAGGTGTGGAAGTGCTCCGTGAGCTTGATAATGTTGCAAATGCAGTCGCCATTTTGTTTGGACTCACATACGCACTGGACTTGAGCTATCCAAAAACACTGATGTACACATTTGAGGTTCTGCAAAAAGGTCCAAGTGCTAAAGAACAAACTGTTTGAAGGGACATTTTAGAGATGTTTTGTGTTGAAGGAAGGATTCCTTCCCAAGTCATATGGTTCATAATGTATTTGCCCATTCCTCACTGAATGTGGTGGATTCCGTTTCTTTTTTTTTCTTTAAGCCTTTGTGAGTTAATTTTATAATTGCATAGAGTTGTTTTTTTAAAGCCCTATGCTGATGTGACAGAGCGTAAGCAATTATTTTGAAATATTTGTTGTATAACTTGTTTACTCCATTCACGATGGTTTATCTTAAAAAGAAAAGTGAGTATATAAGGTTTCATGGTGCTACCATGATTGTTAGAGGAAAAGGGCCCCAGGAGCCCAGAGGTGGCCGCCCCACCCCCCAAAGGGCAGAAGGGCCGCAACATGCCTAGGAGGGACCAGGCCCCCCCAGACAGCCACCCGGCATAGGCCAGCACACACCCCGATGTTCCAGCCGCACACCCCGGGAACCAGGGTGCCATCGGCCCCCACTCCCCACCTACTCCAATCTGCATCCCTGTACTATTCAACTAAGTACTTCCTCTACTACTTCACACTTAATATGAAATACTTTTAGCGTGTACTTTTTCCAGTAATTTAATGTCAAAGTCCCTTATGGATAGCTAAAAGAAGCATTATTGTCTAAATTTGAAGTGCAAAAAATCACTTTTTCCATAAGTAGTACACAACACATAGTCTATTCAAATAAGTACTTCCTATAATTACTTACACAATTAATATGAAATACCTTTACTGTGTATTTTTTCCCTTACAGATAGGAAAAAGGAGCATTATCGTCTAACTTTGAGCTCAAATAAAATCACTTTCTTCCATAAGTAGTTCACAAAACCTGTACTATTTGTACTAAGTATTTCCTATACTACTTACACAATTAATAATAATAATAACTAATAATTCTTGCTTGTGTTGTTGTTCCTCTCAAATGTAAGTCGCTTTGGATTAAAGTGTCTGCTAAATGACTGTAGAATAGAATAGAATCATAGAGCATCTTATTTCACTATTCATCAACTAGCATGCAACTACACCCCCATGTGGTGAGACAGAGTACTGCTGCCTCTCCTGACCGCATGTCACTGCTGTATAATATGTACTGGCTCTGCTCAGTTTATTAATAACCCAATAATTAATATGCATCATCATATTTTGTGAATATATTATCGTGTATTTGTGTTTGTGTGTGTGTGTGCGTGTGTGTGTGTGTATGTGTGTGTGTGTGCGTGTGTGTGTGTGTGTGTGTGTGTGTGATCTACATTAACTCTGTTCCACCAGCAGCAGCATCTTACCAGCAAAGCGAACCTGCAGCAGGTGGAAATAAAGAACCAGAACATGTCTCAGAGTGGGAGGAATCTTTGAAGAAATGTTTGTTCTAAACGTGTTGAGCTGTAAACATGTTGCTCTGTAGATACCAAGACAACGTCAGAGACCACTGCTACTGGTGGTCCTCCCCCTGAAAACCGTGGGTCTGGTGGTCTGAATACACTTTGAATTAAGTGTGCGCCCTCTGCAGGGTCATCAATAAAAGACCGAGCCATGGTAACCAGAAAGGAACCCTGTCTCTATCTATCGTTCTCCGTCTATTGCTTTAGATTTGCGTTCCCTTTTCTCTATCTCGCTCTTTAAATACTCTAGGCCTGTATGGCAGTGGAGGTCTGGTGTTGCATAAATTGGGGAGGGGGTTTAATAAGGTATTAATTAGTTTTAATGAATACTGTGTTCTTTTTCATTTAATTTCATGTGCAGTACATGTATATGTGTGTTTCTTTAGTTAGATTGGCGTTGACAGATTTATTGATTTATTCAAGTCAGTCAAAGTAGTAATATGATAAGTGATTTTTGTTAGTTTTTTTTTTTTTTTTTTGTTTTACTTTTATACCAGAATGAGGGCGGGAGTGCAGCATTCTACCAGGTGGAACTTTCTTTGGGAGTCTGTATCAAACCTGTGAGACACAGCTAAGCCTGAGCGTTAACTTTGTATAAATAACTGAAAGAATTCTTTATTCAAATCGGCTTCACTCACTTGCGGGTCAGGATTAGTCTGAACATTTGCTGGTGAGGGAGGTCCAGCTGGTCCCGGACAGTCTGACTGGTGGACAAATAGTTCTGTACACACACAGTGCACCTGAGTGTGTCTGACACCAGCAGGTAGTACCGGTCGATGTCCAGGACCTTCCGTGCCCTTTTGTGGATCCCAGCGCCTGTCAACTGCTTTCCACATGTAGGGCAGGCGATCTTCACCTTCCACAGGTGGTAGGGCATCCACACCATCAGCTGATGGGTGAAGAAAGGCTCTGGGGTCGGTGTTTGGTGGTAAATGAGCACTAGGACAGGGGGCTCATACCACAGCTTCAAATCTGGCCGCAGTTTCCCAGAGTGAAAGAGGGTGTTGGCAATCCACCTCTGGTCCTGCAGAGGAATGGTTTTGCTCAGCTCACCCGGCAGCCAGAATGAAGCTGAGAATCCCAAATGGGATGACGCACGTCCTCCCGGTTCGCCCTGAGTGCAAGATGACAACCAACAAAAGTCCTATTATTATATGCAGAATAACCTTGTAACAGATGTCATACAAACAGTTGGACAACTGAGCTGTGATTCCTGAACTTACAGATTCGTCATCTTGGACAGGGTTTTGTTCCCAGACTGGGAACTTCCCCTGGGATGGTGCAGGGCTGGGTGTCCTCACAGACAACACAGAAGGGCTGGGGGTCCTTCTTTTCACCAAATTTGGCTGCACTGCAGATGACAATGAGCCACCATAGCAGGATTTTGTGAACTGTAAGACGACACAAATGAAAACTGATGTTAAAGCAAGCAGTGTGGGAATTATATACAGCATGTATAGCTAAGGCAATACTCACCATGGACAGACTTAGAGGGGGACGCAAATATGTCTGGGCCTCAGGAGCAGAGGCTGAAGCTGCAGATGATGTGGAGGGAGGAGATGACTGGGTGGCAGGCTGCAAAAGTGGGGCATGGGGTGTCAAAAGCACAGCAACAGACATGTGATGTAAGATTTGAAAGATAATATTGTTAAAACTGATCACCTTGGCGTGGAACCCACAACTGCAGTTCCTGGTCTGACCAAACAAGCCAGACTGACCTTTGGCCTGCATGAGACATTTCTCAATCTAAAAACAAAAGCAATGTTATTAAGCCTGCTGTGCAGTGACTGCAGTTCTTTGTGAAATGGACATCCTATGCATCATCACAGTGCACATTTTCTTCAACGGATCTACATACTAATGCACAAATAAATTTTGGAATCGATTCTTCAGGCGCAAAAAAGTATAAGTGTGATTAAACTATATCATTAAAATATCTTTTAATGTTTTTAGACTGTTCTTTAATTGTAAGCAGGTTTATGTCACTGTTCTTTACATTTTTTTAGTTACCTGTTGCTCCTGTTCCATTCATCAGCTAGCTGCAGGGTTTTCACACAAAGGACGCATTTTTCTTTTTATTAACTCCATATACAGTATCTTGCAAAGCTCCCGAGCTCTCATGAAACTAACTTGACTTGTTATTTTAAACAAAGTGATTTTCTTGCAGAAAAGAAACACAAAGCTAAAGTAACGAGCATAACGGTGTTCTCGGATCGCTAAGCTAACGAAAGTCCACATATTTAGACAACATAAAATAAAGGAGAGAACATCTTTTTCTGACTGAGGACACAGAGATAAATTAACCAGGTCATTAAAATAAATATTAAAATTACAGGTACTAACCCTAATTCAATCACGTATGTAACTCACATTGGTAATTATGAATTATTAAATAACAAATTATATATATATATATATAGAGAGAGAGAGAGAGAGAGAGTTGGTTTTTAAAATTTTCCAAAACCTGTAATATTAACACTAGAAAACCCAGATATTTCTTACCCCTCTACCATGCCCAGAGTACAGCCAAAAGGCTGCCCGGTTTGAAATTAACAATTCAATGGCCAACAATTAGCACCTTTACATTTGTAAACACAGCCATTACCTGCCGTTAGCTGTTCAAGCATACTCCTTGGGGGGAGGAGTGTGCTTGAAAAGAGCCTTGTAGTCTGCTTTCAACTGTGCTGTATAGTTTCACTCACCACAAACGGTATTTGTGCTTTTGACCATTTCTCACATTTTCATGTACCCTTTATTGAGCATTGGTCATGTGAGTTTTCAATCGTCATCACACTATTGTACGCCCAGCTTGCTTTCAAGTGAGAGATTATCACGTTTCTGTTTCCACAAAGGCCAAAAGGAAAGCATAATCAAGTATTTCAAATGAGAGATAATTACATTCCTTTTGACCTGGGAACAGAAAAGCAAAATCAAAACTGGTTTCACCACATTGTGGGATTGTTGTGGGTGCTTCACAAATTGGTGAAATGGTGGGCGTCGGTGTGAACAACTAAACTAGGGAACTGAGGTGGATAAATAGCTCACTCACAGCTTCAAGATTTTCATGGTGAACAACGGTAAGCCAAGAAGTGAAGATGCCAAAAGTCTACAGCGCTCAGCAGGCTTTGGACATGATCCTGGATCATGTCAACCCTTGCGACTCAGATGGAGATGATGTCGTCCTTCAGATGAGCTCAGATTCTGAAGTTTCTTCTGATGAGGAGACTTCACTGCCCCCAGTAAAGAGAGGTCGAGTGGAGACCCACACTGGGCCAGTGGAGAAGGCAAAGGATGGCACAGTATGGTGTGAAGAACAGGTGGGGAGGCCTTTCAATCAAAGCCCAGTAGAACCATATGCTACAGACGGAGAGCCGACAGCTTTGGTCAGAAGAACGGTGTCCAGTCGCCTACAGAGCTTCCTCTGCTTCATCACTCTTGACATGCTTCGAACTGTTCAGGAGTGGACTGTTCAGCATGGATGTCGGACAGAGGAGAGCAGTTGGTTCATGGCCGTCCCTGAACTAATGGCGTTTATTGCCATTCTTCTCTTGCGAGGGGTAATTAGACTTCCATCACTGCGTGACACATGGTCTTCAAAACTGGGCCACCCACTGATCACCAGGATCATGGCTCGAAACCGCTTCCAAGACATCATGCAACACCTACGCTTTGATGACACGGACACACGTAGTGAACGAGCTGAGACTGACAGGTTTGCTGCAGTTGCTGATATTTGGAGGTCTTTCGTTTCCAACTGTATCTCATCCTACAACCCAGGCAGGCACATCACCATTGATGAACAACTTTTTCCGTCAAAGACTCGCTGCTGTTTCTTGCAATACATTGCAACAAAACCGGACAAGTTTGGTATGAAGTTCTGGGTGGCATGTGACCTGAAATCTAAGTATGTGTGCAATGTCATCCCATATCTTGGAAAAGACCCCAGTCGTCCTTCTGGAGAGAGACTTTCTGAAAATGTGGTGATGAAGCTGATGGCAGTGCCAAGTCTGCTCAGACAATGCAGGTCAAAATCACTGAGAACATTCCACCATCATGGAACATGTGAAATTTTTGTAACTTCATTGCACTGAGTATTTTAAATGTCAATCACTTCACCCACATACTGCACTGATTTATTTGTACACTTTCTTGCATCTATAAGAAAAGATTCCTTGTTCAAATCTTGTACATCAGAAATAAAAGTCATCAAGGAATGAAAAAGACAGACTGTGTCGATCTCTTGCTAAAAAAAAGAGGGTAAAATAATTTTCTGATCATAATGTGAAAATATCATTTGTCGTTGCAGCTTGCTAGACAGGTTGTGCATACACTGGTCTTAGAAATATTGTGCTGAGCATCTCCACTGTGCAGGGGAAGCTGGTGGACTTCCTGGTGGAGCTTGCCAGTGAGCTTGCACATTCTTATTTGGGAGCCAAGAAGGTGAATAAGAGAGTGAGAGTGAGCAACCCCCCACACCTTGGCCAACGTGTGGGGGGTTGCTCACAGAACATCTCATTTACAGAACAATAGTGTTGTTCACACCTGAGTTAGGATATTAGCTAAAACTAATCCAGCCATTTGGCTGCCCTCTGGGCATGGAAGGTAGAAACGCCAAATGGCTCAGCTTTGGTTTTTCTAGTGTTAATCAGAAGGGATATTGTGTTCAAAAATCCAGTTGAAATGGGGAGACATAAACACCAGAGAGTTTGAGTAGAATTGACAATTCTTTGTTTCCCAGAAGAATAAAAGTTACATATCTCTTAAGAGGAGGTCAGTTCTTTAGCCTTAGCTGCTTGATCTCTAGTACATAAAATGCAGAGTCCTCAGGTTTAGCTAGAAAGACCTGCCTGTCCTCAGAATCCTCCTCATTTTATACTGTTACAATGTGGTGTGACTATGTGTGTGCATGATAATGTAATCTCATGTGAATGTGTATTTTTGCAGAGCATTGCTCAGTCTTCTCAGTTCCTCCTTCGGGTTACTCCTTTTCACTCCTGCCACTGGTCAAGGTGAAATCTGCAAAACACTCCTGTCCTGCCTGCACTATCTCAGTCACGTACACAGCTGGTGTTTCTCCATTCACCCTGTGCCAGTAGTTTTCTGCTACTATGTGTAGCATTAGGCCCCAAGACTTTGGTATCACCCAGAGTCTGCTCTTCCTATCTACATGTTTTATGACCCAGAGGAAATTCCTGTCCACCACCAGATGGACAATTGTTGACCTAACACTGAGTTCCCAGTCTACAGGAACTTTGCATTCAGAGGAGACTTGATTGGCCATCCGACCTGAAAACTCTAACTCATTAACTTCAAAAAGAAGAAACGCTCTTAAGCTGAGTTAATTCAGAGCCTAGTGTCAACCGTACCAGGGAACATCTCAAACCTTTTGGTGATTAACAACATTTAAGGCCCTCTTCCCCAGACATTCGCACATGTAAATCAACCTGAGATGGACCTTAAGATGCCAGACCACATTCTTTCCACAGATGGACTTTGTCAAGAAGTGTCAGAAATAACAACCCTTTTCTTACAGGACTGTTTAACCTATAGTCTTCAAATTGCCTTTAATGATTGAATTTGTGTAATAATGAATGTTTAAATTGATCCCACATCCTAGGAAAGTACAAATGGTAACTTTGAATGGATTCTCTACTATGTACGGTCACAAAGTTACAATTCAAGGGATTCTTGCCACGGATCAACATCTCCTCCTGCTGGCCGTTTGAAGGTTTGCTATCGGGATCCCAAACCAAACTTTAAAACAGTTTACAGAAACTTTTATCCATAAATATCCATAACAGAACAGATAGTGTGTGATTGTAAATGTGAACTTCATTTACAGGTAACGGATTGCCAAAGTATATCTGTGTTTTATTAACGAAATGGTATAAATCTGTTTATATCTCATGGATAATTAACCGCCTGTAATAACTGGAAGTTGTGTGTGTTTATCTCTCAAACAGGATATTCATCTGTTTTATGAAATGTGTTTTATAAGTGTACTTTCTGTTTGAACTGGCATATGGGAAAATAAGTTTCTTACATCCACAGTTATTAAGCGTCTAGGCCTTTGTATGTAAATTAAGCTCAACCGCGCCAATATTCGACACTGCGATTGGCCTAACCACGCCAAACCCCGACTTAGCTGGAGAATATTACCAGAAACTCACAGATTTTAGTTTAGAGTCAGGAGAATGAGTTAAGAAGAAGTTAAGAGAAGAAAGAGAAAATAATAGGTACCTATTAAAACAGATCTGTACGAGAAACAAATCCATGGAATAAGTCTTAGAACGTTCAACTTCGTTTTGTCTTTTGTTCATGTTATTCGTTGATGTTTGTATCATTTTTGCTCAAAGCAGCCAAACCCGTTGCTACGCAACCAAGATATACAACTTTTGTATCCAGAGCGAGAGATATTCCAACTTGTTGCATTTTTGATCATTTTCCCTTTTTGAGAAGAACTTTGGGGACGTCAGCCCAAAGTTCAGTTTTCAGAGCCAATCTCTGCCAGAAGCGTTCTGACCCATAACGCTCAATTGTGGACAATTCCAACAACAAGGCTCTGATTACGGTTCCAAGCCTCTGGAACCACACCAGCTAATTGCCACCGCTGTGCCAGTGGAGCGTGGGAATCAACCCGGTTCGTCTTGGAAGCTGATCCAAACCATTGCGGATGGGCTGTCTTCTGCCGGGTACCAGACGACTTCAGGGACCTCCACCTTGACGCCGTATCAAACCCGCTTGTAGGCCCTACCGCCTGCTCCAAGTAAGACTGAACAGAGCCTCCAACTGGGTCTAGCTGGTGTCTTTGAAACGTTGAGTTTATTCACTCTCCACTCCAAAATTCATTTAGTCATTCCTTTAATTCAATTGACTATTTTAAATTGCCTTCCTAAATTCCCGTCTACTTCGCTAGGTTCCGACTAGGATTAAAGGTTACTCATTAGTTAGTTTATTTTCCCATATTCCAAACTGCGTAAGATACAGATATCAATTTCTTTATAATCCCTGATTTAATTTGATTGTCTTTTTACCCTTGTTTATTTCATTGTGTTGCTTTCTTTCTACGGTCTTTTAAGCTGGTTTACCCTCCCGGCGCAACAGAAGGCCGGCAGTGTCTCTAAAGCGATGTTGATAATTTCATAATTTCTGACATTGATTTATCCTTGCTGTTAATTGATTATTGATGATAATAAATTGTTACATTTTGAAAGTTGGAATCGTTTCCGTGGTTAATTTTGGATGGAATCAAGGTCCCTTCAGACGTTGAATCCGCCACTTCAGATTTGAGAATTAGACTGAATTAAAATCAATTTTATTGCAACCCTGCTCACGGTTTTCTCTTCTGGACCGTGGATTTTTCAATTATTACACAGAAGAGTGGTGCCCCAATTCAAGGAAAATCACAGTCATAATTTTAATTGGTTTGATATTAATTTCTACCGCCGAGGTTTATGTTAATATCGAGGCATTACGCTACATATGTTAAGGCTTCCCTCTAGTAAATTTTTCTCTGCTCTGCTCTTCTCTATACTATGCTGTGCATTCAGCAAAGGTCATAAAACAGCTTAAAACAATCCTTAATTAAACTGCTACAAGTAAATGATAAAAGTAAAAGTATAAGATAAATGCTTAGTATGATACTGAAGAATAAAATATTTACAACAATATATATATATATATATATATGTATGTTATTGTTTATTATAATTTTATATTATTATTATTATATAAGTATTTTAATTTAATAAATATAAACCACGCTAAATTATTACTATTTATTATTATTAAATAAAATTCTCACATCATTACACTGTTTCCAAACGTGTGAAAAAAAAAACAAAACAGGGCGATGTGACCATTTTGTAACAACCAAACTTTTATTTTACAAAAACTGTTATGGTCAGGGATTCAGACCGTCAATCATTCTGTTACCTCTGTCCCTTTAAAAGGGAGGGTCAGGGGAGGACAGTTATTGTTTTGTTTTTTTTTATATCCTCCAACCATTGCTCTTTGGGAACAGTCTCTACAGAGGGGCAGTACACAATGCCTTTGTATTGGCTGTGCCCAGTTTCCATTGTCCTAAACTGTCCACATTTATTGCATGTATTATGCAATACTTTGCGGGTTTGTTTGCGGAGGGTAGCAGGAGCAGAGGCAAGAGCAGGGCAGCAACCCCAGCAGATGGTAAGGTGACACCCAAAGTCAGAAACATAAGGCTAAGGGGAGGAGGTGGGGCAGGAAAGAGCTGCCGCTGGTGAGGAGGCCTCACTCTGGCCGATGCCTTGGTTGGCTCCGATGAGGTTTTCCTTTTTTTCGTCTTTGCCTGGCCCACAGTGCTGCTGGGGAACTGGTACTGGTAAGAGGGTCCAGGCTGGGGGGCTACAAATAAAGGCTGCACGTTTGCAGCAGGAAGAGGGTCGGCTGCTGCAGACAAGCGACTGGGCAGGGTGAGCCCCTGCAACATCACTGCAGTGTCCTGTCTCTTCACCCTTTTATTGTGCCACTGCACAAGGGTGGTGTGACTGACATCCACCAGCTGCAGGGCGGTCTGCTGCATCACTGTCCCGTTACCCAGAATGCGCCGCCTGATCTGTCTGTAGTCCTCCAAGATGAGGTCCCATCTGGACACTGTGATTGTCCCCCTCTTCTTGGGACTACGGTGGATGTCACAGAGCCGGACAAAGATGGACTCAATCAGGCGGCAGCAATCTGGCCACTGGGCAAGAGGGGCAGTGGTGGTGAGGGCGTGCCTTTTGAGGCTGTCTACTCCCGGCGTGAACTTCTGCTTCTTCTTGGGTGACCTGAACCTCCCTGTATCCAGCCTGCTCTGGTGTCTGGCAGCAAACACCACCCTCTGCTTGTCAAACTCCAGCAGGTTTTGCCACAGAGCAACAATGTTGCTCACCTAAACAGAGCGACAGATCAGATGATAATTAAAATGCTGCATGGCACAGGAAAGTATTTTTCCATTAATTTCATGTTTCATACAAGCAAAATAATAAATGCTACTAACCTGCTGGTTGTTGAGGGCAAGAGAGGGCTGGTTCCTCAGTTCAACCAGATACTCTGCCAGGCTGTCGACCCTGTCCATCCCTGGAACACTGGACTCATCAACAGCCTGAAAAACCAAACAAAAACAATGAGGTCTGACTGTGAGCAGGCAGAGTGGATTCATTTAATGAAACATCTGTGGGCTTTATTTACCCCAGGATCATTGGAAGATGAGGAGACATCCAGCGGGGGCAGTGGGGCAGCAGCCTGGGAGGTACCAGTCAATGAGGAGAAGGAGGAGAAGGAGGAGGGGGAGGCAGGGTCCAATCTGGGAGCAGCCACTGAGGAGGAGGAGGTGGAGGCAGGGTCCAATCTGGGAGCAGCCACTGAGGAGGAGGAGGTGGAGGCAGGGTCCAAAGTGAGAGCAGTGAAGAGAGAAGCAGGTGTGGAGGGCACAGCAGGCTGGCAGGTGGGTGAAAATTTCAGGTCGTCGAGGAGAGATTCGGTGATGAACTCCAGGTCTTGGTCTTCCTCAAAACCCTCGTCTTCTTCTTGCTCCCCCTCGCCCACCTCCTCAAGCATGTTGTCTGTCTCCTCTGAGTCGGGGGACACGTTGAGGGGCTGTCCAGTCTGGCTCAGCATGTAATCAACCCCGATGAGCTCTCCTGTAAAAAATAACCGACAGACACACAGCATGTTATTAGTTCTCACATCATTAACAAATAAAGACAACTTGTTCGGTGTTGTGAGCGTGTGATTTGCTTTAGTTACAGACAACTTGATATAAAATAATCATACCAGTGTATTTAGCCGGTGGCCTAAAGGCTGGCAGATACGGTCTACTCAACACCTTTGAGCTGAGGGTGTTTACACACTGAGCTACATTCCCAGCATACGTCAGGAGAGATGAGGACCTGTTGGTTACTGCTGCACTTCCCCGGTCCTGGTTCCACCTGTTCAGGCCTTCCAAGAGGTACAGCTGTAAATCAAGTGCATTTGCACTTGTTCCTAAGAAAACATATTCATGCCAAGGTATGTTTGTGTCAGTTGTTCCATTCTGAATTATAGTTTCTTTCAGTACAGTGACACACATAAAATCCACTAACCTGGAATGAACCTGTTCAGATGGCAATGGAAAGACTCTAGGGAAGTGGACCCTCTGGCACAGCGGTACTTCCTGAGCACGATACCTCCCTTGGTGGTGGTGGTGCCTGTCTCAGTGTACAGCTGCACACCTGGGATGTCCTGGATGCACCTGACATGGCGTTTCTGCACTCTCCAGATGTGCTCCATCCGCACCATGTCCAGCAGAGGCACACCCATCAGGTCCCTTCCATTCGCCCCTCCCAGTTCCTGCAGCAGCTGGTCAATCAGGCGGGTGGTGGCCTCCTCACCCCGTGTCCTCCGTCTGCAGTGTTGGCTGAGCTCTTTTTTACTGATTCTCCTGTCCACCAGGAGATCAGTGATGCCAGGCACACCCTCCAGTCTGAGCTGTTCTCTCTTCGCCTGCCTCAAAAGAGCAAGATCCCCAGCATCCCACTCAAAGATGCAGGCAGAGAGGCAGCCCATGAAGGTGGGGTAGAGGGGATGAGCATCGGTGGTGCAGCCCACAGCCAGCCTCCTCATAAAGTGCCAGATGTCCAGACGAATGTGGAGGTCTGACCATTCCCCAAACCTCACCTGCAGCTTGCTGGCCCCCTCTTCCACACAGCATCCACAGTCCACATACATAAGAAGTGGGGGTGACACAAATGCCTGGCGGTACCGCTCCATCAGGCCCGACGCCATCCTGTTTAGTCCCGACCCCTCTTGCACAGTCAAGACGCTGTTCAGGATCTGGCCGACCTCGTTGCTGACGGAGGTTAGCCAGAGAGCTGTGCCCCTGCCGGTGCCAGCCAGCTTCTTTGTGATCTGTGATGTGACAACAATCGAGATAGAAAAACTCTTTACACAAAATGTTTTTACACAAAATGTCTGGCAGTAGCACAGAAACTGTTACAACTTATTTAAGCATTGTTGATTGTTTATTGTTTTAATTGGATCCCCCAATAGCTGCAGCAAAACTACAGCTATTCTTCCTGAACATGTCTTCCGACACATAAAACTTAGAACAATTTTAATTATAAGCAGACATACAAATGTAGCATTAAAATAAATAAATAAATAAAATAATATGAAACACACAAAAAATAAAATAAAAGGTAGTCGTGTTACACACTCAATGATAATCAAAACAATACATACTCACACATTCACTCACAGGTCATTGTATAATTATAACTCTAGCCAATAACCCATTTAACTAAAATATTTATATTGTTTATATTATTTATTTAATAATGATTGCCTAAATGTTCATATATATATATAGATATATATATATATATATATATATATATATATATATCCATTTAAGAGATATTTGTTTATTAACAATTTAATTTCTTTGATACTAGTATTTTGTTCCATGCCAACATAGCTCTGTAGATCACTGTTTTGTTTTGTTTTGTTTTACAATAGTTTGTATTTATATTTGGCAGTGAAAAATAACCTCTGACAGGCTGTCTTGTGCTGGAACTTTCTGAACTGAAACATAGTTCTTTGTATATAATGTGAGGGGATTTTGATGTGGATACATTTTTTGTAAATGTTAGTAATGAATAAAGTAATCTATCTCTTACCATTAACCAGCTGAGATCTAACTACATTTGTTCTAGAATCACAACCAAGAACAATGCAAGCTGCTCTTTTTTGCATTGTTATTGATCATGTCTGCTGAGGCGTTCGACCAAACCACTGGGCAATAGTCATGATTTGACAAGATTAAAGCTTGTATTGTTAAATTAACTGATTTTAGTGACAATTATGGCCTGCATTTTCTAGTGACAGAGATGCCACTTCCCATTTTATCAACAATTTTATTTATATGTGTCTTACATGAAAGTTTGTTATCTATGACGACTCCCAGCAGCTTGGTCTCTAGCACTTAGTTGATAAATACCTTCTGCATTTTCAACTTTAGCTGAGGGCTTTTACTGATGTTGTGATGGGAACCAATTACCATGCAGTAAGTTTTAGATACATTCAAAATAAATTTGTTGTGTTTTACTCAATTTACAACTACTTTTAAATCTTCTTTTAAAACTAAATTCAGCTCATCGATAGTCAGTGCACATGTATATAAGGTTGAGATAAGGGTAAGATTTTATCCAAGTACACACTAGGTGGTCTGTAACAGCTACCTACTAATATCGGTTTGAAATGAGGCAGATGTATTTGTAGCCAAAGTACTTCGATTTCAAAGTCCATCAAGTCTTCTCTAATTTTTGTAGGTATGCATTCTTGAATGAAGAATGCGACCCCACCACCAAATGCATTTCTATTTCTACTATATATGTTGTATCCTTTGATGTTTAAAGCGCTGTCTTCAAATGTTGAATCTAAATGTGTTTCTGATGTCCATCAGCTCCGGGGGCTCCCGGCAGACAACCGAGAAGAGGCTTGGCTTATCCATAAACTCAACCTCAACCTGTCGAGCCACTCCTCCCCATGGTTCTCCCTTAGCTGCTTCACCAGCCGCGCTGGACTGTTGCCCAGGGTCCTGTCCCGAAGCAGCCTGATGACACGGATGTCACAGGCGTACCTGGGTTGATGCATTGTGAATGATTAGAAACATGTTTATGATGGGACAGTTTTAAGTTGTATAAATAACTGAAAGAATTCTTTATTCAAATTGGCTTCACTCACTTGCTGGTCAGGATTAGAATTTCAGAGTTAGAACTCAGAACTAAATCGCTACACTATAAGGAAAGCTAAACTTGAATTTAACGAAATAATAGACAGACGCAATTCTTGGAGCAAAGACTTCGCTTGGAGAACTTTGAACATGGAAATAAATCTGGATGTTCCTGGCTAATCAATTAAAAACAAACAAGGAGAAAACAACAATCTCTACTGTCAGAGATCCAGAAAGAAACATCAGAAAGAATTTTGGACAACGCTGGCACCCACTTTCTACAATATGATATTAGAAAAAAAGGAAAAACAAAAAACACCTTCAAATATGAACCTAGCTAATATTACTCTACTATTAAAACCAGGAAACGACCCGACACTTCCATCCAGTTACCGTCCAATTTCATTAATAAATGTAGATCTTAAAATAATCAGCAAAGCTCTGGCCAGAAGAACAGAAAAAATAACCCCTCTAATAATACATCCTGACCAAACAGGCTTTATTAAAGGTAGACATTCCTCTACTAACATGCGTAGATTAATTAACATCATAGATTATTCTACTCTACATAATCTGGAATCCACAGTAATTTCTTTAGACGCAGAAAAAGCGTTTGACCGAGTAAACTGGAAATTTTTATTTGCAACGTTAAACAAATTTGGGTTTCAGTCATCTTTCATAGATTGGATAAAAATATTATATAACAACCCAAATGCATGTTTGAAGACCAATAATCAAACAAGCTTCTGTTTGCAGAGAGGAACCAGACAGGGCTGCCCACTCTCTCCATCACTCTTTGCTATTTTTATTGAACCCCTAGCTGCTGCCATAAGACAAAATAAAGAGATTAAAGGAATCCATGCCAAAAAAAAAGAACATAAGATAAGTCTTTATGCTGATGACGTATTACTCTTTCTCCAGAACTCACCGACGTCTCTCCCCCAGACAATCACACTTATTAACACATTCTCATCAATATCTGACTACTCTATTAACTGGTCTAAGACTATTATTATGCCCATCAACTGTGACCTACAAAACACACCCAATACTACAATACAGTCTAGAAACATTAGATATCTAGGCATAAACATTTCCCCCAGGTTATCAGAACTAACAAAGCTAAATTATGTCCAGCTACTTAAATCAATAGAGGATGATCTCTCACGGTGGAGGCGCTTACCCATATCACTCATGGGGAGGGTTGCCACAGTTAAAATGATGGTTCTATCTAAAGTAAACTACCTGTTTTCAGTGACACCCACTAAACCATCCTACAGCTGGTTTAAGTCACTGGGCTCACATATATCTAAATTTCTATGGAAAAACAAGCCATCACATATCAGTCTAAAAACTTTACAACAGACTAAAGATAGAGGTGGATTGGAGCTACTCAACTTTAATCATGTTTTCTTAGCTAACAAGCTGCAGTATATCTCCAAATGGCTTAAACCTAGCAGTCTGGATGAAACATGGTTAGATGTAGAGCAAGCATTGTGTGAGGATGTGTTTATCTCTGACCTGCCATTCATCAGCTCAACCATCAAAACACATAAGTGTTTTAAAAGCATCAATATCAGTTCCTCTTTAGTGGCTTGGTGGGATTTTCTAAAATTAACCAAGTCTTCACTTTTTCCATGTAAGTTTACACCCCTCTGGAACAACCCTAACATCCTGCAAAACAAAAAGCTGATCAGTTTTGCTCAATGGAAAAATAAAGGAATAAAACAGAACATATAATTGTCACGGCTGAGTCCAGCCGTCTGAATAAGGTGAAGCAGGACCCAAATAGCAGACGTTAACACTGTAGAAACAAAACAAACTTTATTGTTTTCTGGAGTCAGAGTGGTCAGAACTGGGGAGGGTCAGGGGTTTCTGGATCTCTGGGAGGAGAGGAGAATGATAAGTGGCAGTCCGGATAAAAAAATATCCAATTATCCAATTTTAGTGGGTAGCTTACTGAATCCAGGTGGAAATCCTGAGTGGAGGGGAAGGTAGCTGCTGCAGGTAGGTGAAGGTAACAAGCGGGCGACCGGTGGAGGAAGACTGAAGTTCTGGAGCAACAAGGCAGTGCTAGGAGGGAGGAAAAAGGCAAGGCAGGGTCAGAGTGGAAGCACAAGTAATACTGGTGGCGGTCTGTTTTACCACAGAAACAGTGAGATAATCTGGCGAGGTCTGGTAGCTCGTGCAGTCCTCATAAAGGGAGGCTTGATGAGGGTTGATGGAACACAGCTGCGGAGGCAGGAGCAGACCGGACTCCGCCCAAGGCTTACTGAAACCAGTACAGCCCCACCTAAAGCTCAGGAAAGGGAAGGACAAGCAGCAGAACCGTGGCAATAATAGAAAATGGAAACTTCTTGTCATTTAATATTCTGACTTCACAATATGGAATCAGCAGCATATTGTGAATTTTTATATCATCAGTTTAACTCTATCTAAACTGGGTTGAACTTTCTGGAGCAGACCTTAACTGGTTCAGGTCCTATTTAGAAGGCCGGAGTTATTTTGTTACGATCGGCAGCTATGAATCCGAGCGAGTGGCCATGACTTGTGGAGTCCCCCAGGGGTCAGTCCTTGAACCTCTTCTGTTCAACTTGTATATGCTCCCTTTGGGTCAAATATTACAGAACTATAGCATTAATTATCAAAGTTATGCAGATGATACACAACTTTATGTGTCTCTGTCACCAGATGTGTGCAGTCCAGTAGACTTAATGTGTCAGTGTCTGGAGCAAATAAACACCTGGATGAGGGAGAATTTTCTACAATTAAATGAAGACAAAACTGAGATTATTCTGTTTGGTAGCAAAGAGAAGAGTTTTAACCAGGACTAAGAGATCTGAACACATCACACCAGTTTTTAAATATTTACACTGGTTTCCAGTTTATACTGGTTTCCAGTCAGTCACAGAATAGATTTTAAAACCCTTCTGATTGTTTACAAATCCCAGAATGGTTTAGGCCCAGAATCCATCTGATATGTTCAGAGAATATAAACCTAGCAGAGCTCTTAGATCCAAAGACTCTGGTCAACTAGTCCAGACCAGGGTCCAGACCAGAGTCCAGACTAAACATGGAGAAGCAGCATTTAGCTGTTATGCTGCAAACAAGTGGAACAAACTGCCAGTGGAGAGTCCCCGGCGGACTCCTGTGGGGGGTACTCTGGGAGTATGGAGTGCCGGACCCGCTTGTACGAGCTGTCCAGTCCCTGTATAACTGGTGCCAGAGCTTGGTCCACATCGCTGGCGGTAAATCAGAGTTGTTTCCGGTGAGGGTTGGACTCTGCCAAAGCTGTCACTGATTCTGTTCATAACTTTTATGGACAGAATTTCTGGGCGCAGCCGAGGTGTTGAGGGGATCCGGTTTGGTGGCCTCAGAATTAGGTCGCTGCTCTTTGTGGAGGATGTGGTTCTGTTGGCTTCATCGGGCCGTGATCTTCAGCTCTCACTGGAGCGTCGCAGCCGAGTGTGAAGCGGCTGGGATGAGAATCAGCACCTTGAAATCCGAGACCATGGTCCTCAGCTAGAATAGGGTGGAGTGCCTTCTCCAGGTCGGCAATGAGGTCCTGCCCCAAGTGGAGGAGTTCAAGTATCTCGGGGTCTTGTTCACGAGTGAGGGAAGGATGGAGCGGGAGATCGACAAGCGGATCAGTGCAGCGTCTGCAGTGATGCGGACTCTGCATCGGTCTGTCATGGTGAAGAAAGAGATGAGCCAAAAGGCAAAGCTCTGGATTTACCGGTCGATCTCTCTGCAAGGTGGCCAGGCTCTCCTTTAGAGATAGGGTGAGAAGCTCGGTGATCCAGGAGGGGCTCAGAGTAGAGTCGCTGCTCCTCCACATCAAGAGGAGCCAGATGAGGTGGCTCGGGCATCTGGTTAGGATGCCTCCTGGATGCCTCCCTGGTGACGTGTTCCGGGCATGTCCTACTGGAAAGAGGCCCCGGGGAAGACCCAGGACACGTTGGACGGACTACATCTCACGGCTGGCCTGGGAACGTCTCGGGATCCCCTTGGATGAGCTGGTGAATGTGGCCGGAGAGAGTGAAGTCTGGGTTTCCCCACTTTGCAGGTGCCCCCGTGACCCGACTCCGAATAAGCGGCAGAAAATGGATGGATGGAATAAGCAAAAAAAAAAAAAAAAAAAAAAGACCAAACAATTGTTAACTAATCTGGAGCCATTGTGTGAAGTACAAAGTTAAACAGACGCACCCTGAAGAAGGCCATGACTATTTGTTCAGTCTTCATTTATCCTGTATTCTATTGGCTGGAGGAGATTTGACAGACAGCTCTTTCAGCAACCTAAGAGAGAGGAAAAATATCCAAGAGCAAAAGTTTTGAGAGCAGAGAATGTGCCTGAGTGTGAAGGAATGATACCAAGTCTGAGCGCAGAGTTTTGAAAGGAAGAACAATATATTTCAAAGCAAGAGGGGACTTTGAGTGTGAGATCAGAGTTTTGAGACAGAGCAAGATGATATTTGAGTGGGAAAACCAGAAGTCTTGCTCTCAAAGCAAACAATTAAGCTCTTGATTAAAGATTGGAAAATACCCATAGAGTGGGAGATTGAAAGGCAAATCTTTGTGGCGTCTTCAGTGATGTGGACTCAGCATCGGTCTGTCGTGGTGAAGAAGGAGCTGAACCAAAAGACAAAGCTTTTGATTTACTGGTCGATCTACGTTCCTACCCTCACCTATGGTCTGAAGCTGTGGGTAGTGACCGAAAGAACAAAATTGCAAATACAAGTGTTTTTTCTGCAGGGTGGCCGGGCTCTCCCTTAGAGATGAGAAGCTCAGTGATCCGGGAGGGGCTCAGAGTAGAGTCGCTGCTCTTCCACATCGAGAGGAGCCAGATGAAGTGGCTCGAGCATCTGGTTAGGATGCCTCCTGGACGCCTCCCTGGTGAGGTGTTCTGGCCACGTCCCACCAGGAGGAGGCCCAGGGGAAGACCCAGGACGCGCTGGACGGACTACATCTCTCGACAGGCCTGGGAACGCCTCGGGATCCCTCCGGACAAGCTTGAGAATGTGCTTAGGCAGTTGCCCCCACAGCCCGACCTCAGATAAGTGGAAGAAATGGATGGATGGATGAATAATATCCTATATACATGATACTTTTTACAACTACTACTACAGTTTAAAAATTGTTTTTATGTATGAATTTGACTGTTTATGACTTACACTGGAAGATGTAACTATTTAATTTCTCTTTGGGGATTATTCAAGTAGAATTTTGTCACATTTAAGGGCTGTAATTAATTCTTTAACTGTTCTAGTTTGGCTGAGTAGCACCTAAGAATGAGGTGAAACTGGGGAACTGGAGCTTTATAACAATAATAATAATAATAATAATAATAATAATAATAATAATAATAAATATGTTTATTAAACCAGGTTGTTTTCTGTTTAACTTTATTTGTTTGATGTCCAAAGTACTCAACAGCAAGAAATTATAAAACATTAAAGACATAAGAAATAATGTAAAAATAAAAACGCAATAAGTAATGTTTGTAAAATTTTAAATTAAGGAGAAAGTTTCTCCTTAAGAGTTCTGTAAACATTTTATGATCAGTTAAATGTAAATGATATGTAAATATACAATGTATAGCTGTATAGTATATAACAGTCTGAAAATAAGTAGTTAAAGACACTAGTTTGTGTTCAGACTCAACACAAACCAACCAGAATTATGAATTTTTGCTGGTTAGCAGAAATAATAATTAATAATAATGATAATAAAAAAATAAAATAATTAAATAATAAAAAATAATAAATAAATAAAAAAAATAGACATCTTGCATGTAAATGGGGACATTAGCGCAACTCTATGTGAAAGATAGTAACAGTGCTGTGCTGGTTGGAGTGTTCAAATCCCTGTTGTGAGTCCGGTTAGAACTCCAAAGAATGTGTCGGCTGTACTTATGCAGGGTTTATTAAACCAACTGAGTTTTACAGTCTGTCCCTTATACACACTGGAGGTCTTGGTTGTGTGGTTTGGATTTCACGCACACATATCCAAGTGAGGTTACCAACAAACTGTAAACTAAGACTTAAAGAACGTCACACTAAACTTAGGACGGTAAAACTCCTCTTGTAGTCTCCTCTTTCTCTCCACTCTGGCCTGACAAGCTGCTCATGAGTAGTCTAGGCTCCGCCCCTTAAGGGGCCAGAATGTCAGTCCTTTAGGCAGCCTTTTCCACACTATGCAAACATAAATACAAATATCCCTGAATAAACTGCCCGAACTGAAGTAATGCTTCCTCGTTCCAGCTGCATTTATATTTTTGAGTTATTGATGCATCCACTCCACTTAATAAAATGGCAATTAAAATTAGAGGATTTTTTTTTTTTGGTATTTCACTTTTCTTTTCTCTTTTCCATGTTCTTTTCTTTTGGGGGGAATCTACACAGTTTGGCCAGTAGATGGCAGTGTGTCCCAGTTAAAATGTTAGTGGTTGGTGCTGCAGAGCCTCGGCTTGTCATTACAGAACACTGCTCTCATGTTTTCACAGCAGCCATTCGAATATGTGAACGTCTGTGTCCAGATGATGATCAGCGAGCTGAACGATGTTTCTCTTCCTGCTTTTTGCCCATTACAACAGAGAAAACACATCCCAGTGGCTGGAAAATCCACCATCACATGCCATTCCTGTTTAGGAGGGCAGACTCACATGTCTGTTACTTTTTAACATATAAAGAATGTTTATCCTTTGTTGTCATAATTTGTCCACACTGGGGAAATCAACCATAAAATAACATTCCCTCTGTTGCTGTTAGAATAGGGCTTGTACATGAATGAGCTTCAAATGATAAATAAAGCTAAATTTTTCATCCTCCCATGTCTTACTTTGTCCATAAGAGCAGGAAAGAATCTCCAGAAATATAAACAGAACATTTTAAAACCTAGTGAAGAATTCATCATTTTTTTTTATTCTAATTTTAACACTAAGCTGAAGGGGAGAAAGTAATCAGTAACAAGGCTCCCAGCAAAGACTGAGATTTCCTCCTAAATTCTGCTTTCAGTGTAAAAAGTAAGTTATGAAAGCCAGAAAGACCCACACTTATATTTCTGTGTGTAAAAAGC
The DNA here is from genome assembly GCF_017639745.1 of Melanotaenia boesemani. Classification (NCBI taxonomy): domain Eukaryota; kingdom Metazoa; phylum Chordata; class Actinopteri; order Atheriniformes; family Melanotaeniidae; genus Melanotaenia; species Melanotaenia boesemani. The sequence goes on from NC_055688.1 coordinate 2,013,154, forward strand.
CTTGCTCAGTCTCAAATGAACAGAAAACATAAATATCATGAAGACATATTTGCTTCATGACTGCCTGTAACGTTTGACATACCAGCTGGTGTATGAAGTAAAGTTTGTTTCCCTCTCTGCTCTGACAACGGCAGCAACCTCGCATAGATGCATTGGATTAACCAAATCTGGCCGCCCCTTTCTTAATTCCCATAGAAGCAGTGAACTTACAACCTCACCCTGTGAAAAATGTAAACAAATGCAAAATACAATTATTTCAAAATCTCATCAACTCGTATTTTATTCCCAATGGAACACAAACAACAAATCAGATGATGAAACTGAGTCATTTTACCATTTCATGGAAAATATGAGATGATTGTGAATCTAAGGCACTAATGCATCCCATCAGAGATGCAGCTTTTCACCTGTCCACTGATAACAAGCTGGATGCTCCCTCTCCTCTTTAGTCTGCAGGACACGCCGTCCATGCTTTCCACAAACTAGTTCACATCTTCATCCAGGCTTCCACTTTGCCTCAGACCGTTTTAAATGAGCTTTGGTCCAGAGAAGACGGAAGAAACTGGTTATGGATCCTGTTCACATCTGGCTTCTTCTCTGCATGATGGAGCTTTAACCTGCATTTGTGAATTTCAGGGTGAACTGTGTTCACAGACAGTGGTTTCTGGAAGTCTTCCTGAGTCCATGCAGTGGTTTCCAGCAGAGAATCATGTCTGCTTTTAATGCAGAAGATCACCAGCATCCAGCCTTGTCCCATGCACACAGAGATTCCTCCTGAATCTTTTAATGATATTATAGAATGTAAATGGTGGGATCTTCAAAGTCTTCAGAATTTTACATTGAGAAACATTTTTCTGAAATTGTTCCCAAATTTTTAGATCCAGTTTGTCTCAGGTTGGTGAACCTCTGTCCATCTTTCCATGTGAGAGACTCTGCCTCTCTGAAATGCTCCTTTTATACCAGTCATGTTACTGACCTGTTACCAGGTAACCTGATTAGTTGTCAAATGATCCTCCAGGTGTTTCTGGTTTGTACCAGGTACTTTTCCAACCTTTTGTTGCTCCTTTTCCAACTTTTTCCAGATGTGTTGCTGCATCAGATTCACTATCAGCTCATATTTCCATCACATGGTAAAAAGTCTCCGTTATAACATCTGATATGTTGCTTATCTTCTACTGGGAATAGAATATGAGTTGAGATTTAAAATAATTTTATTCTGTTTTTGTTTATATTTTACAAAGTGTCCTGATCTTTTGTGAATACGGGTTTACTGTGAACATTATAAATAGGCTTTACAGCAATAAGAAATGATAATGTTAGTGTTTCATCATATTAAAAGAATCATCCAATGTTTTTATTATGAATAAAAAATGTATTTTAATTATTTTTAAATATATCTGCAGTAGTATGTAGTTTTATTTAGGTATTTTTGTTTATATATGATCTTTAACAAAACACGTTTCATATCTTGAGTGGGAATTATATACCACATTTTTCAAATTTATGCTCATTATTGTTTTTATCTTTATTTTCCTAATATTTTTTATTATTTAAAACATTAACATTCTCTAAATGTCTTTCATGGCCAAAACATTCTGATGACAGATAAAAACACTTATTCCAGCCCTAAATCAAAATTCAAAATATTTTTTCTCTTTTTTTTCTTCTTCTTATAATAAAATAATAATAATAATAATAATAATAATAATAATAATAATTTCAACCATGTTTGATAAAAAGAAGAAAATGAAAGTGAAGTTTTCAGCATGAACTGATTGGATCACATTTCCACCGCTAGGGGTCGCGTGCGGTCCGCGGATCAGCTGCGCTCGCTGCCTCTCTGTTCCGCTCCTCTGTGGATGAGAACTAATAACGCAAAGACTGTTGGGTGTAATTATAGCGCGCGCAGCCTTGAGAGCAGCACATGATCCACTGCATGCATATCACAACATTTGCATGTATTAACCCGGATCACCCAACACATCCCTGGGTTAGAAAAGCATTGCCACCATGTCAACAAGTCCTCCACTCTGATTAAATGTTGGCCTTCCTCCTCTCAGAGAGCAGGTTGGTGAAAGGCTCAGAATCTGGCAGCTAATCAGAAAGTAAAAATATAACAATAATAATAATAATAATAATAATAATAAATGTCTAATAAGTGGAAATAATCAATGTGAGCTTTGCTGTTTCTCATAGGTCAGATATTCGTAAAAGAACGTAGTCCGAGATTGAAAAGGGGGAGAAAGAGAGCTAGAGAAGCAGTGAGGGAGACGAGACCCAAGCCAGCTTTGACAGGCAGCCTCAGTAACCAATCAGAGCAGAGCTCACTCGGTGAGTGACAGCCGTGGGGCTGCAGGGGGAGGAGCCGCGCGGGGCAAAAAGCAAACAGTTGAGTGAACAGCATCAGTACTGTGGAGCAGACTGAGGAAGAAAAGGAGACTCTGTGAAGAGAAAGTAGTTTTCTGATTGCAGACCTTTGCTGAAGAGAAAATGCAGCCTGTATCTCGTGTTCCTTTCATGGATTATAGTTTCTGTTATTTTGTTCTGCGCCTCACTTGAATTTGCGCAACAGAATCATCGGAGCGCATCTGACGCACAACAGCGGACCTAGAAGAGAAATTAGCTCCTGATGTCTTTAAAACTCGCGGAGGGGAACAAAATGTGTCAGTCTTAGTGGGAAAGATCTGTCTGGGACGGGTTACATGGTTTTGGAGAGTTTTACGCGTTTTGGAGAGTTTAACCTCTGGGCTGAGATGGGTGATGGATGCTGAAATTTTATTCATCAACAGAGGATAATAAGATTCATGATTTTTACCCAAGTGCACTTGTTTTTCCGGCGATGATTGTGCTTTTGATAATCCTGTGCATTACGGATGGGGTGCTCTCTCAGATACGCTACTCTGTCCCGGAGGAGGCGGACCATGGCACCTTGGTGGGTAATATCGCCGAAGACCTCGGGCTGGACCTCACCAAGCTGGCCTCCCGCCGCTTTCAAGTCGTGCCAAGCTCTCGGACGCCGTACCTGGAGGTAAACCTGGAGAATGGCGTCCTGTTCGTTAATGAGAAAATCGATCGTGAGCAGATCTGCAAGCAGAGCGCGAGCTGCCAGCTCAATATGGAAGTGTTCTTGGAGAACCCACTGGAGTTGTTTCGGGTCGAAATCGAAGTAGTGGACATTAATGACAACCCTCCCAGCTTTCCGGAGACAGACATCACGGTGGAGATCTCAGAAAGCGCCACTCCTGGCACCCGCTTCCCCTTGGAGAGCGCTTTCGACCCGGATGTGGGTTCCAACGCTTTACGCACGTATGATATCACCACCAACAACTACTTTTACCTGGACGTACAGACCCAGACGGACGGGAACAAGTTCGCGGAACTTGTCCTGGAGAAGCCGCTGGACAGGGAGCAGCAGGCGGCGCACAGGTACGTGCTAACCGCGGTGGACGGCGGCCAGCCTCCCCGGACTGGCACCGCGCTGCTGGTGGTCAAAGTGTTGGACTCCAATGACAACGTTCCCGTGTTTGAGCAGCCCGTGTACACGGTGAGCCTCGCGGAGAACGCACCGGTGGGCACGCTGGTCATACAGCTAAACGCCACCGACCTGGATGAGGGACTTAACGGGGAAATACTGTATTCTTTCAGTAACCACATCTCCAGCCGCGTAAAGGAGCTGTTCAGCATAGATCCGCGCACCGGGCGCATCGAGGTGCGCGGCGAGGTGGACTTCGAGGAGAGCAGCTTGTATCAAATCTTCGTCCAGGCGAAGGATCTCGGGCCAAACGCCGTCCCAGCTCACTGTAAAGTGCTGGTCAAAGTGGCCGACGCGAACGACAACGCACCGGAAATCACCTTCAGCACCGTCACGGAGTCGGTGAGTGAAAAAGCGGCTCCCGGTACTGTTATCGCCTTGTTGAGCGTGACGGACCGGGACGCGGAGGAGAACGGCCAGATCCACGTGGAAATCCTCGGTGATGTCCCGTTTAAGTTAAAATCCTCCTTCAGGAATTATTTCACTATCGTGACAGACGGTCTCCTGAACCGCGAGCAGGCGGGCTTCTACTCCGTCACTGTGGTCGCGCGGGATAAAGGTACCCCCTCACTGGCCACCAGTAAGTCCATCCGAGTCCAGGTGTCGGATGAGAACGACAATGCGCCCACGTTTACGCAATCCATATATGATGTTTATGTGACAGAGAACAACGTGCCAGGCGCGTACATCCACGCCGTGACCGCGCTGGACCCAGACATTGGCCAGAACGCGCTGATCAGCTACTCCATTTTAGAATGTGACATTCAGGGCATGTCAATCAAAACTTATGTGTCAATCAACGAGGAAACAGGATATCTTTATGCACTCAGGTCCTTTGATTACGAGCAGCTGAAGGATTTCACCTTCATGGTCCAGGCCAAAGACTCAGGTTCTCCAGAACTCTCCTCTAACGCCACCGTTAAAGTCATTATTGTGGACCAGAATGACAACTCCCCCCTCGTGCTCGCACCTCTGGGAAACAACGGTACAGCCAAGGAGCCCCTCCCCCGCTCAGCTGAACCGGGCTACCTGGTGACCCGTGTGGTTGCCATGGATGCAGATGATGGTGAAAATGCTCGCTTGTCCTACAGCATCCAGAGGGGGAACGAGAACGGGATGTTCAGGATGGACTGGAGGACGGGTGAGCTTAGGACAGCCAGACGGGTGTCAGCAAAGCGAGACCCCCACCAGAAATACGACCTCCTGATTGAGGTGAGAGACCATGGCCAGCCGCCGCTGTCCTCCAGTGCCAGCGTGCTGGTGATGCTGGTGGACAGTGTGGCAGAGGGCCGGGGTGGAGGGGTTAAAACGGGCTCTGGCAAGGCCAAAGAGAGCACCTTGGACTTCACCCTCATCCTCATCATTGCCCTCGGCTCCATCTCCTTCATCTTCCTGCTAGTCATGATCATTCTGGCTGTGCGCTGCCAGAAGGACAAGAAGCTGAACATTTACACCTGCCTGAGCAGCGACTGCTGCCTCGGCTGCAGCTCCTGCTGCTCTCGGCAGGGCCGATCCCGCAGGAAAAAGCTCAGCAAGTCGGATATCATGCTGGTGCAGAGCACCGTCAATGTTAGCGGGGGCGGCACAGCTCAGGTCCCTGTGGAGGAGTCTGGGAGCTTCAGCTCCCTCCACCAAAACAAGAACTATTGTTATCAGGTATGTCTGACTCCAGAGTCCGCTAAAACTGACCTCATGTTCCTAAAGCCATGTAGTCCATCTAGGAGCACAGACACCGACCACAACCTGTGTGGGGCCATAGTGTCAGGGTACACAGACCAGCAGCCTGACATCATATCAAACGGCAGCATTTTATCAAATGAGGTAAGAATTCCTCTCACACTGATCACCCCTTTTCCCTCCATATGACCCACAGCATGTCTAAAAGCTGATGAATATCTCTCCTCCTGCCTGTTTGATATGCAAATATGTTCAAATGATGTCAGTAGATCATTGTCTATGAGCTAACATGCATTGTGACAGTGTTTTCTGGCAGATTCTAGGAAAAATATTCAATGGTTTTAGTTTATTTGGAAGGGACAGTCAATGTTTGCAAACATTACATAAAAACCTGCTACAGAAACACCCCAGATTTGAGCCAAAGGCTAAAATCCCTGGAGGATGTTGAAGGCAAAAATACATGTACGAGTCAGTAACACGGCAACCAGGTTCAACCGCATAACCAAAGCTGCTTCACACATTATACATATAAATCAATTATTACTATGGGCCACGATATATCTGTATATTTATTTATGTCTAAATTATTACACATATATTACCTATTACCTATACGCGTACAGACACATATCTACAGAACGCCGTTAAGTGAAGCCCTACAGTTAGACGACCGGTTGCTGACATGTTGCTTCTTGTCGGAGAGGTTGGCCTTAAAGCAAGCACTGCATGTTTACACTGAGAAGCGATGAAACATCAGTACAGAAGGACCATGTATGTCGGCTCAGAGGCTGCTGGTAGCTGCAGGAGCGGCTGTGAGTGGCCCAGTCGCCCGAGACACTGACATTTGCATTAAACTCACTGGTCAGCATGTTGCTAACTAGAATGAAGATGCGTCACAGGGCTGTGGCAGCCTGAGTGGGTGCAGTTCTTCAAAGTCCACTCACACCCCACCCTGCTAGGGTTTTACACCACCTACCACCTCCTTCTCAGATCTGTCTGGCAGTGTTGGAGCTGAATTTCATTAATATCAACGTGTGTGTCTGACTTGATGCTTGCTGTGTTTTCTTCTGTTATTTTTTCTTATGTTACTCATGCTACATAATGTGACAACTCCCCTCTCTTTCAGACCAAACACCAGCGAAGCGAACTCAGCTACCTGGTCGACAGGCCGAGACGTGTCAACAGGTAAAGAACAAAAGATTTTCTGCTTTCTGCTTCTGGTGACGCGCAGGGAACATTTTTCCTTTTAGTACCTTTCATTCATTTATGCTACTTATCTGTCACACAATTGTACATTTTGCATTAACACCTTTATTGCAAAGGCAATAAATGAAAAATAATAGAACTCATGAACATATGAACTAGAAAGAAATGCTTATAAATTGATAATAAAATATATTATAAGTTAAATACATTTTTAAAAATGATAACAAAAATAATATAAGATCAACAATCTTTCTTAAATTGAATGAACATTGAATGAGCACTCAAGAACCAGCAATTAACCAGGGAAACACATCATCATCATCATCATCTTCCACATGACATCTGATCATGTGACACGCAGGTAAAAGCTGGCTGGTCATTTTATTGCCTAAAACTGTCAGAAATGAAAAGAAATGTTCTGTTTTGTTTTAACAGTGATATGAAGATATTTATTGGAAGTATCGACTGCAGAGTATCGATACTTCCATCCTTAGTCCATCCTCGGGCTTTTCTCAGCGATTCGGCTCTTTTGGCTCCCAAATGACTTGTGGTTTTCTTTAATTTAGCAGTTCTAAATAGTTTGTATGTTGGTCCTTTTTTATTTTGTTTTTCAAACAAGTTATTTTTAAAGCTTTTTTGTATAAAAAATTACAGTTACTATTTACAAAAGCATTTTGCATTTACATGGACAAATAATACGTTTTTCTGAAGGAAAATCTGTAAAACATCTGGTTGAATTTGCTGAATTAATCAGACAATCTAAAAAAGTCTCTTTTGCTTTCATTTTATTTACGACATGATGCATATTTAATGCATACATTATAACAATGTGCTGCGTGTCGACATTATTAACAAATCGTTATAATAGAATCGACCTCAATATGGTAAATGTTTGCTTGAATAAAAGCACAAGCTGTTTATGTTTAAAACGGTCTGACTCTGTACATCTGTAACTGCTGGATATTATATTTTTATCAAACCTTTATTTGAAAAGCTGAACACAGAATCATGAATAAATGCAGAAATCTGAACACTTTGACCCTAAAGATTCACTCATTTCTCCACTTTTCCCAACTCACGTTATACACTTCACTTCCTGTCTTCTTCTCCGTCACATAATCCCAGTCTTCCCTTGCATGTGGCCAATTAAAATAAAGCCACCTCTTCTTGTTGCTATGAAGAATGGGTCCTTAGAGCCGGCATTTTCATTCTGCTTCGTGGCCTTGACCTGGAAATGATCCGGTTTCTCCTCTGAACTGAATCCAGGGGTCACAGTGATGATCTGTGGATGATCAGATGAGATCAGAAAATTAAATCGTGACATTTAGGTGAAATTTTTTTCGTTTTTTCTTCAGTTCGGCCTTTCAGGAAGCAGATCTGGTCAGCTCCAAAGACAGCGGGCACGGAGACAGCGAGCAAGGAGACAGTGACCACGACGCCACTAACCGAGGCCACTCCTCTGGTAAGAACCTAAAGGACTTCTTCAGTGGTTTCTGTAGGACCTGAGGAGGATTTGTTGATGTGGTATGGGTCCAGGAGCAGATTTATTGTAGTTGCTTTGTCCCTCTGACGGGAACATCTTGCTTAATAACTGTTGCAGTATTTTCTGGGCTGTGATGGTTTAATGCTGGTGGCAGTGGGCGGCGCTGAGGCCGTTGTTTAGAAATGTGCGGCGTGTTAATGAGGAGCCCGTCCAGCCCGTGAACTTGGCCACTCAGTCCTGTGACCACTTGATGAGATGTGACAGGGTTTTTAATGAGGCCGAGCTTGCAGCAGAGGACTGGGAAGCCGACCAAATAGGTTGCGGCTGTAGCAAACAAAACAAGCGATTCATTTGTTCATTAGGTTAATTAATGCATTCAGTGATCTGTACCCCGTTTCTCTTCTACCTCCCTTCCTCCCTAACAATATCACTCCATACCTGTTTTTTCTCTTTCTTTTTTAAGTCTGTGCTCAAAGAAAGCCACCTGAGCTCTGATTGAGCCATGACTGCTGGTTTTATGTCTTCTTTCAGTGGTAAGCTTTCTTGGGATGGAACCAGTCATCGTGTTTGTTCAGCCACAGCAGAGCCTGTTATTTCCTGTCACTCTAGTGACTGGTTTACAGAGCTGAGTAAAGCGAAGCAACATCTCCACCACTGTTTTAAACCTCCAAATGTCAAATTAAAAGGCCATTTTACAGTTAGAGTTAACCCTGTAATAATCAGTGCTGTCATTAGTGTTTTTTTACGTCTAGAAAAGTCATAATGTACGTCCAGTCTGGTCCAGCAGAACTTCACTGCCTGACTTTGAGTCCCCTTGGTGTGGCAGATACTTCCAGCTTAATACTTTCGAACAAACAGATTATTTTCTGTGCATTATGGTGTTGTTTGGATAATTAACCGTGTGGCTCAGCATCCCACAGTGCTGCTGCTGGAAGGACGAGCTTTCCGCTCTGTGGGCTCAGGAAGTGTGTCGATGATCGTATCTGTGCTGGATAAATGCTGACGTGTCTGTCAACCGTCATATGGCTGAGTTAACCTTCCTTCTTGTTTGATTCCTCAGATCAGATCAGATCTCCCATTTTGTCTATGTTATGAAATGAACCCTTTAAAAACAGAAATGGTCCACCTGTGCCTACGTTGTTATTTTGTGAAGTTTCCTCAAGTGCTTCATATTTTTATGATCTGTACAGATTAAGCTAAAAGGTTATAAAAGTCAATGGGCAACAATAACGTATAAAATTGTTGAAATTATTCCATAAATATAAAAAAAAACACAAAAATTAGATTTTTTTTTTATCTCTCGTGACTAACTGAAGGCTCGCGAGCCACATCCGGCCCGTGAATGAATTGTTTTTGGCCTGCATGATGACATCTAACCACTATTAGAGCTGCCTGTTGATAGAGTGCATGCACCACCATAATACTACAAGTCCCACAATGCACTGCCAGTGCGTTGGTGCATCAATCAAGCGAGCAGCCTGATGAAGCTGCTCATTTTTGTCAACAACCCCGCTCCCTAAAACATAGCTAAAGGAAAAGTGGACTTTGAAAACGATGTAAAGCTGTGTCTTCTGTGTGGAGACAGTGAGGCTGTAATAAATGAAGACAAGGTTAGACACTTTGAAACGAAGCATCCCGCCAAACACAAACATCTGGACAGAAAACAAGGGAGACGAGTTATTAATCTTTTAAGCACCAGAGTTTTTAAAGCTTTTATGGCAAATTGTGACGAAAAATGTTGAATATGAAGCAGAGTTTATGATGGCAGTAAAATTACTCATCTAAATTCATATTGTGGCTTCAAAGGTTGGCAGCCATATTAAAATCCATCATTTTCACCATGAACTATAACACACATACACACGTGTGTGTATGTGTGTTATATACCTGTAGAAAACTGACCTTCAGTGCAGTTTAATTTTTTGCATTTCTTCTCTTGCTGTAAAAGGACATTTGAATTTTCAAATGAGGAAAATTTTTTCACTTGAATTTTTTTTTAACAAATTAGTAATATTAGTAATTTTGTTGCACTTTTTGTTGCAATGACAAAAAAGGTCTATTCTAGAAATTACTCTGAAAGGAAAAATTGTATAGAGCCAAAAGAAAGTAATACAACAGATTTAAACATACCTTTTTTTTTATTTATTCAATGATCAAACAAGGTTGTTTTATAGGCAATAACTAACAGGTTCAATATGTGCAATGAGGTCATTTTAAAAAGGTTTTTAATAAACATTGAACTAGTCCTCAACTTGTTCCTTTTTTTTCGTTTTGGCCTGCTGTGTGTTTGAGTTTGACACCCCTGTTTTATCACATTTGTCTAAATAAACACAAAACATAGTGATCCAAAGCATTTCTAGATGTACCAAAATAAATAAAATAATTCTTTACACTACAAAAGTGAGACACTCCTTTTTATGAGCAGAGTATGAAGGTGTTTGGATTGATTTCAAACAGCGGTCGGGGCTGCGAGGCGTGGATCAGGACCATGGACCCGCAGATGAGGCAGGAAGATGCAAAATGAAGGTTTTAATAACAAAAAACTAACCTTACAAAAACAAAACACAAGACTGTGACATGACATGGAGACTACAGACAAGAAGACTACAATGACCTGGCCAGGAAGAACTGAAACCAACGGGCTTACATACACTGAAGGACTAATGAGGAACAGGGGAGCAAATCAAACCAGGTGAACTAACGAACAGGAAGCAGAAATCAAAACAAAACACACGGGAAAACCCACAAAATAAGACAAGGAAAACTAAACAGAACAAAACCAGAAAAACTAAAACTCTGTCATGACAACACTTATAAAAGCAGAAAAATATTAAATATTTTATAAGTTATTTGAATTATTCAATTTTTAAAGCATTTTTTTTAATCTTAGTGCAGTTTCGTTTGTGCAACTACTGCCTGTGCTGTAAGTTCGCTAGTGGTGGTCATCATGGCTTCTCCACAGCTCCCTCACCTGTTCCTCCGAGTGTTTCCTCAGACCCATGAAAAATAAGTAAATAAGCTGGGGAACTCCGCTAAAACTTATCAATCTACACTAATGTAAACTAAGCTAAAAATGACTGATGTGCTAAAAACAAACAAGAAGCTGTGCGAAGCCTGCCGAGGAACAAGCAGATAACTGGGCTAAAACGACCTCCGACTAACTAGAGAAAAGTCTTAAGTTCTCATTCACACAACCGACCGGCCAGACTACTGATACAGTGATCATGTAATTACACGTTCATTTTATGTTTTACATTGACATCACAGATCATCATTCATACAGCATCATCACACCAACTTCATACGTACTAACAAAAGGTGTGTCCCAATTCAGGGTCTGCACCCTTTTCAATCCCAATTGAAAAACATAGAAGGACCCTCCGAATCAACCCTTCAAATCTGCACTTCGTTTGGCCCCAAACGAGGGCTGCTGGTGATGCATCCTTCGTGGCCGCTTTTCTCCCAGAATTCATTGCGCACAAGACGGTGGCGAATCAGCAACCGAGCTCAGAAGAGTACGTTTTAGGTTTCAGTCTTGTTTAAAAAAAAAAAGTATGTTTTTTATTTTTTTTTACTACACTTTAGTAGAAACATTACGAAACCAAGTACATCAAAAACATGTACTTGGTTTTGTAATGTGTAATAGTTAATGGAGTGTGTACCGGCTGGAAAACAACAGAGCCTCAAACCTTTTTTTTTTTTTTACAGTCGGTGTTAACGTGCACTGAAGGGTCCTGTGAGGACTTTCAGAGGTTGAAGTGGTTCAGCCTCCTGTGTTGTTGCTATGGTAAATTGTTGTTGGTTAGATCGGCTGTCCCATTTCACGAACGTTATGTGGACTTCAAAGTGTGTAGGCTACGGAGGACACTACAGTCTATGTGGTCTAGACCCTGAATTGGGACACACCTAATATTTGTCTGTCCAAAGTGTTCACAAACAACAGGAGGAAGGAAAAGTCATAAAACCACCAGACTGTGTAAAGTTAACTGGTTGATAAAAGTTTTGATTTCGTTCAGTTTTTCTGGCGATCAGTGACGTCTTTGAGCAGCAGTGATTAAATTCCTGCGTAAACGGCTGTTTGCTGGCTGTTAAGTGCATAAAATTTGATCAATGTGAATATAAAAAGTCCACAAATCACCTGTGATTGGATTTATTACAAAAAGCAAACTCCCTGCAGTTCGTCTGAGCACAGAGATGATTTTTGGAGGTATTTGGGTTTGTGGTGGAGAGCGTGGGACAGAGACGAGAGGGTCTGCCGTAAAGGCCTGAAGACAAAAGAATAGTGTACGTTCTGTGCCACGACATGTGGAGATCTAACTGTCACAGCAGTGATTGTCTGATGGCCTCGTTAGTTCGGTGTGGATTCCTGTTATTGTTTGGTAAGAGTAAAAAGAAATACAGAGGAATTCTGTTTAGCATAAAGAGCTGCTTTCATTTCTGACTCACCAGACTTTTATCACTGCTGCTGATTCCTCATGAAACAACATGAAACTACAGAAAACTGAATCAGTGACGGCAGTGAAAGACAGATTTTACTAGAGTGAAAAAAGGAATAAAAGCATACCGTAAATAAAAAGTCCTGCATGTAGAACATTGCTCATTAGGCAGAATTATGCCTCATTTATTCAGGCTGTCTTGCATACATTAACTGCTATCATGCACGCATGATTTTACTCTTTTTAGACACACTCATTTAATGTTTGGAAGAATATATGACTAGAAGATGAATATAGTAAAACTAAATCTATTGTCCCTGATATACAATTACTTTCCCACCTACAGATAACCGTCTGATTAATTTACTCTTTTTAATTATAAATTTAAACAAACGTACTGTTAGTTTAATAGAAACTCGTTTTAAATGTGTGTGCTAAATAGGGTTCTATATTTTATTCATTCAAAATTTTAAATAGGTTTAAGTGGATTTTTAAATTAATTTAAAAATGTTTTCTATAATTTGCAGCTCACACCTGAGATGTGTTTATAGAAAACACAGAAGGTAGAAACCTGTGTTTGTATCTTTTGAGAGACTCGGGGATGTTGTGGATCTATATTAGTGTCTTTAATCAAGAACTGAGCTTTTTCTTTTTATCAGTTCTTTCTTTTTTAAAGCTTCACACGTTTAGCAGAATCACACTGAGCTTTTACAAAACTAAAGACTTTCGTAAAAAATATAAACTTATTTATAAAAACTGTTTTGTCACCTTTTCAAACACATTGTTCATAAAATAATTTTTTACAGCCTCTTTAACACAAATGTGATTAAATTCCAGCACTTTTACTTTCCTCGTGATTTCTGAGATGAACAGGGAACGAACGTTTATATAAATCCAGAAGTAACTCCACAGATCAGAGGATACTTATTACCAGCCACTCAAGTCAGGCGACGTGGACGCCAGAATAAAACATTTTCCAGCTTTCCTGCTACTGTCATTAAACTCGTAGATAAAAAACCGTCCTTGTATGCTGAACCCTGAACAGAAGCTCCATCTTTTCTTAATTCATGTCAAAGTTCACTCGATGAAGCAGCATCATTTGTACCTGATTTTTTTTAAAAGGAATTTGGGTCTGTGTAATTCTTCAATAATAATTATTATATTCATATATTTAATTTTGTTCATTTGGTAAGATTAAAATTTATTTTCAGGCATTTTTTAGGCCAAGAAATTGTGATTTGCATAACATAAAACCATAAACATTAAACCTTCTTTATGTTCTAAAGACTTTAACTTTTAACATCTTTTTTATTTATTATTGCTATGAATATGTACATACAGTTGTGTAGTTGTGCAGCATTTAAGCAAATACCTCTCATTTATTTTAGCACTTACACACTAGAAAGTTTTTTTTTTTACTATTATTTTAGTTCATTTTCATTTCATCAACTTTTAATTTGCTGTTACAACAATTTGAATTTCCTAGATGTGGGACAAATAAAATGATCTTATCTTATCTTATCTTATCTTATCTTATCTTATCTTATCTTATCTTCACATCTTCATGAGCTTGAAGTCGTCCTGTAGTCTCTGTGATGGATGAACTTGCTGTTTTCACACTTTCCGAGTCCTGAAATATTCCAGAGATGCTCTGACATGAGCGACACAGCACCAAGGCCACATTTATGGGAGTCTCAAGCTGTTTGCGGCCCCCCAGCCCCCTGTGTATTCATTCAGAAACCTGCGGTGTTGATATTAACACAACAACAGTAATGAAGGGGTCTCAGCTGCTCACTTTTAAAGTGAGGAAAAAAACTGCCTTCCACGGTGTGATTTTGGCAAACAATCTGCCTCCTCTGAGCTCGCGACAGACACTCATGCACAGACACCCCCCACCCTCAGATCTGGAGCTGTGGGAGTGTTTCTGTGGCAGAAGACCTCTTGCTGTGAAGTGTTTTTGTGAACAGAAACTGCTGGAAAAAGACTGGAGCAAATTGTCTAAACGTTCTCCTTCAGATCTCCAGTGTTCACCGGGTGTCAACTGCTCCTCATTTAGTCCTGGACCCTCTCGCTGTGGAGCTGTGGTAACGGCTCGCTGATCGGTAATTGACTTTCTCTTCGTCTCCATATTAGTGACCATATGAAGGTTATCTAGACTGTTCTGTGAGAACGGCGTGCCAGGATGAGACGCATGCCAGACGTAAGGAGGGTCGGCCTGCTTCTACCCTGGCTTGTGTGTGACTTCAGTGTGAGACGAGCTGACTTAGACCCTGCCGCTAAACTAAGGTCTTTAGTCTGCTTGGAGGAAACCACTGAGAATACAACACAGTGGAGATGTGGGTGTTTGTGGTTGAACCTTTTTAACATTTGGGGCCCAACGTTTCCAGCCCATTCAAGTATTAGCACTGTTTAATTTGTATTCAGTAACTAAACCAAATCCGCCTCCAGTTTAAGAGCTAAAACCTTGTCAAATACATGACAAGATAAAATGAAATCATCACGAAGACATTTATCACGTGAACATGCTGTAAAATCTGGCAGCTGCAAGAACAAAGTTAAAGCTGAAGTCAGACTTAAAAAACTACCAATTATTAGATTTTACTGCAGCCAAAACAACAAAGAGGGACTGAAAAAGAAACTGGATAAAATAAATAAATGTAAATAATAGAAAACATTTAAATAAACATTTATTTATTTAACAAAACAGGACTTTTTCTTTAAATTAAAAGTATTCTTATGAGTTGCCAGCTGTGACAGATGCTTAGCTATTTTCTTTTTTTTGTGTGTGTGAAAAATGTGACAGGCTTTCCCAGAAGCGTTGGCTTTGGTGTCTAGATGCGTTAGCTGACCCTCCACACCGACCCCTCGGCTCTGACCCGCTACCAGAACCGTTCTTAATGGCATTTCTGTCTTCATGTTTCCATTTTAAATACTTCTCCATACCTTTTGCTATCGGCTAGTGGCTAGCTGAACGTCTTCTTCTCATTGGAGTTTGGTAAAACTCACGCATTACTGCCACCAAATGGTGGGAAAGCTGCACTGCATCTGACTTTCTCATAGATGGCAGCAGTTTATGTGTCTGGCTGACAGGTGTGAAACTCAAAGTTATTTCTGGTCCTCTCGGTGGTGCTCGAGTCTCACGTAAGAGCCGTTACCCCACGGTTCAGAATCGCTGGTTTAACCGAGTTAACTCCTCAACACTGGTTGTAACCAATTCTGGTCTTTTGTTTATTTTAGGCCTTTTTTATTTAGTTAATTTATTTTACGTATTTATTTAAAATTTTTCTCTATTATGTATGAATTATTCACTTTCAATGATTTATTGTTATTATTTAATATTTATGTGTACTTGTCTTATTGTTATTTTCTTCCTGTTAACAGCTGTAGCCGAAACGTTTTCATGCTCCGGATTTGGTGGGACATCTAATGTTCCCGGAGAACATTTAACTCTGGGTATATTTTTAAAAAAGACTATGAAAATGTCTGGACCTGGCTTATCTCCCTAAATCTAAATGCCACATTTCCTGTCAGCATCTTCAATCTGAAATAAATTGATCTCTTTTCTCTATAAAGGTGTAAATCACAAGTTTGATCACTAAGTGATGTTGTGTGGCCTCTGTGGATAAATCTGATTATTGGTGATATCACAGGTTTGGATCAGATCTGGTTCAGGATGAGATGAAATCAGAAAAATCTCGTTTTCTTCCTGATGAATTAGACATGCGAATGAAAAACTATCATCAGACTGAACCGTGTTGTGGATGTTGAGCTGAAAAATGTTCTCATCGCGTCAAAGAAAACAGAAAGAAAAAGTTTTTTATTAGTAGACATTAAATCAGAATTTAGGGTAAACCTTCCTCCTATTTAGATTTTTACTACTTTGTCAGACTTTCTCTTAATTACACACTAATCTGCCTTTTCCGCACCACAAGCTAAAGGAAACAATTGTGTTGAACATTCGGACCGTTAAACCCTTTCTGCCCATCCATCCGTCCATCCGTCCATCCATCCATCCATCCATCCGTCCGTCCATCCATCCATCCATCCATCCATCCATCCATCCATCCATCCATACCACAACTTACTACACTGTTAGGTATGCAGGTGCAGTGACCCTTCCTGTCAGCCCCCAGTCACCTCCTGGTTCCCCCCATCAAGCTGCAGGAGAAGTGGTTACCTCGGCTGTGAGGGAGCATATTAAATTGTAATGTGATGGTGTATTTATGGCGTGTTGGTTAATATTTAATAAGAAACCCTCTCTGTAGGAGACGGGGCACTTTTCCAAGCTGTTCGCGACAGCAAGCCAAATTAATCTTCTTTGTAACAAAGCAAATTCCCCCTTTGCTGACCCCTACAGACATGCAGAACAAAACACACACACACACACACACACACACGCTTTGCGTACTGGGATGGCAGCAGCCTAATCAGTCTGTATTCAGAGGGATTAGCTGCAGATAGCAGTAGCTGGACAGTTCAGATTTTAGCGACTCAGACACACACACACACACACACAAGAGGATTTGGGTTTAGAAAACATGCATAAGTAGCATCTACCCCTACAGCGATAAAACATATGGGCCAATGAAAACACAGTTTAGCTGAAGGCTTGCAGCCTAAATAGCTGCACTGCCGAACCAGCGTCTCCGTCTCTGCAGTCATTTTCTCACTGAGACATTAAAGCCATCACAGGTAATAATCCGACCACACGAAACACCACACCCAGACTGGTTTTCACTCACACCTGTGCCGGCGTTTCATGGCCGACAGGCTTTGAAAAGGGCCGAGAGTGAAGGCCTGGGTCAGGAACTGGGCTGTTAATCTCAAGCTGCTGAATTAGTCTTTTTGTTAGTCTAATTTAACTAAACACTTATAAAAGTACGAGTCTATAAAAGCTCAGATTCTTCTTTTAGCCTCTTAGACACTGATGTGATAAAACATGTTCAGGACTTATAATTTTTTTAAGGGAGAGAAAGAACTAATATAAACGCAACAAGAACTAAACCAAGGGTGTCAAACACACGGCTTGGGGGCCAAATAAGGGTCCGATCTGGCCAACAGGATGAAGCTGGTGGATGTGAAAATGACAGAGTATTTTAACTTCTTTCATTCTTCATATGGAGTTGTCCTTTTTATTTTGGTGTAAATATAAAACATTTACCAGTCAAGGAGATAACTTTATTTCCTTCCTAGTAGATCTCAGTTCAGGTGGTCGGGATTACTACACACATGTGGAAATGTACACATATGTACATTTAAAATAACCTTTGCATCGTTCATAATGAGAAATACTATATTTCTCAGTTCCAGATACCTGAGATTCACTGTTTGGTGATTTTGTAGCTTTATTGTGATCTGTAGGTTGTAACGTTAGAAACGATTAACTGAGGTTCAGGTTGTTCATGTTTTCTAAAGCAATATTTCATTAAATGTAAAAATCTCGATGATGTACATGTTAAGGTTTGCCACAAATCAGATGGAGACTGCTGGAGAGGAAAAAACGTATTCCCAGTAAAACCTGATTTACTGACCGCGAGGTTTTCCTGAGGGGTGTGAAACTGGTCCGTCCAGGTAGCTGATGGTGGCCAGAGAAGAACGCTGACTAATGACAGGCGATTTCCCACAGCCAGAAAATCCAAACTGCAGAGTCCTGACTGAGGAACTGGAAGGCAGATCAGGTTCAAAGGGAAACAAAGCTTCTTTTAACTTGTTAAAATGTGACAAATGTAGGTCAGACCCTACCGCTGGACAGCAGATCAACTGGCACTGGCTGAAGAGAAGATCCGGGCTTATATGGAGGCAGTAATCAGTTGCACAAGCAACCAATGCAGCAACTGGAAGCCACATCCAAGGAAGGCAGGGGCAGGAAAACAAAGCCTACATTGAAACCCAACTGTGCATTACAATAAAGGTGACAACTTTTATTATTTATAGGTTATTAAGTCATCTTACTGCTTTAGCCCACTGAATATCAAATTAAACTGTTCGGGTTTGACACTTCTGAACTACACGGATCGGAGCTGCAGGCTGATTATTTATTATCAAGTCAACATGGAAATCAGAACCAGTTTTCTACCACTGTGTGATAGTTCTGGACCGAGCTTCTCTCAGTCTACCTGAGCCAAAACCATCTTTAGAATTTCTCTTTCTTGCTCCTGAGTGAACGTGGGGCTTCTTTTTTTTGGCATTTTCTATCGTAAATCCTACTTAGACCAAGAAAAAAAGTATATGAAAAATGACTGATTTAATGACTGGAGGTAGAAAACTGTGACAAACGTGTTTCCACACATGGCTGATGTGTTTAACCAACTGCTTCACAGGTGAGGGAATGAAAAGCCAGAGTCTGAAACGATGCAAGGAAACGATGGTTTAGTGTCACAAGCAGATAAATGTGTCCAGTGTTTAGAAAACCGCCGTCAGGCTGGTGCTGTGTTTACTTCCGAGCTGGTTATTTACTGCTTGAGTAAATGTGGAAGGATTTTTGTTTTAGTGGGTCAACAATCGTAAAGACCGTCATTTGAGACCCAGTTTCCTTATTTTCCAGCTCGAATGCCCAACATTCTGTTGGCTGGATGAGTTTTAACAGGATCCTCCCTACAACCCTGAAGCAGCAGCAGACGAGCTCCAGCTTGAGTTCGGGACATTCTGAATTAAATCACAACGTATCACGCAGGGACTTCTTCAGAGTTTAGGGGACAGCATTTCGAGACTGGAACGTGAAAACAAGGAAGCTCCAAACTACAGAAAAATCTATGATCCCTGAGGGCTCTCCGAAGGGATTAATAAAGTATTTCTATTCTATTCTATTCTAAAGACAGTAATTCAGATTCTCTGCTTCTTCCCAGCAGTTTCAGCCCAGAACATCATGCCGCATGCTACGCTCCAACACACACGTAAGGACGTTTGTTTGTTGTTAGAATGAAGTTTTTGTCTCAAAATAGTCACTGAACTACATAAATACTGTTTTAAATACAAAGCTAAACTAATTATTTCATATATAAAGAATAAAATTTGCACAGATACAAAATTCTGAAAAAAACACAATTGTTGCTGCGAGGCAAAGGCAGACATCTGAACTGGTAAAAAAATGCAACACGAAATCTCTGGTCCCGTCTTCCTCGTCATCGATGGCCCCCACCAACAACTGTGGGTTAGAGTGATATCTGGGTGACAACAGTTTAGCAGTTTGGAGTCATTATCAGGGTTCCCGCGGATCCTTAAAACGTCTTAAAAGGCATTGAATTCATCAATGTAAAAATAAGGCCTTAATTGGCATTAAAATGTCTTAAATTGATCTTTCAAAAGTCTTAAAAATGTTTTCACATAATTAGTAGGATTTTATAATTAAAATTAATCTCAAATCTAAAAATAAATCGTAACATTTTATTTAAAATGTACCGAATATCTCTGATGATGCGAACATGATGGCGGAACCAACAAAACAGTGACGTGGTTGCAGCGTCTCTAAGAGCAGACGCACGTTGTTAACGTAGCAACTTTGAACTACATCATGGGAAAGTGTAAATTCAACGAAAATTGGCTGTTCGACCAGGATTTTTCTTCATGGCTGAAAGCGGTACCATGGAATGTGTACGAGGTACAGTGTACTTTATTCAAAAAATGTTTCAAACTCGGCACGATGGGAGTCGAGGCAGTGGAGTCTCACATGCACAGCACGAAACACAAAACGTCAAAATCGAGCTGCCAACTGCACACGCCAGGTATTTCCCAGTTCTGTTCTCCTCTCGTCTCCACCATGCCTCCACCCGCACTACCGATATCAACAACTGGGACAGCAGCACCACATCTCCGGACAAAGTTCGGGTGTACGCCTACACTGAAAGCAGAGGTACTGTGGTCTCTGAACACCGTGACAAAACACCGATCGTTCAAGTCTAATGAGGGAGTTGGAGACTTATTTCGTGCAATGTTCCCAGACTCCGACATTACCTACTCGTTTGCATGCGGTTCCAACAAGACGGCCTACATCAGCAAGTTTGGATTTTTATGTGTTGTTTTCCATGTCTTCAACTCTGGAAAGTGTTATGTTTTTCAAAATGAAAGTTTTTCACAGGAACAAAAAGTCATGTTTTATGTTAAAATAAACATTTGGGTGAAATTGTCCCTAAACACTTGTAACTGATGTGGTGTTTTTCCCCCACTTTTGTTAATTGGGAAGTTGGTCTTAAATTTATTTTCAAATGGCATTAAAAAGGTCTTAAAAAGTCTTAAATTTAACTTGCTTTAAGCTGTAGGAACCCTGATTATGTTGATAAATGAGCTTCAGTCTTTTCAGAATTGTGTGTTAAGTTTCATTTTTTGTGTTTATACATTTGGAAAAAGCTGTGATTTGACTGTAACCCACCTCCAGGACTCTCCAGGCTGGGAACATTTAGTTGCATCTGCAACCACTTTTTAAATCAAAGCTAATAAAATTAGCAAAACCATGCACCAGTGCAATTTTTTTGCTTTCTTTCTTTTTATCTTCACATCTTCTGAAACAGCAGAACGTAGTGAAATGTGCGTGAGAGAGAAAGTGGAGGGAGGATGAGGCGTTGGGAAGGTTTGGTTGGGACGCTGCATAGCTGCATCAAACATCTGACGAGGACAGGGCAGGGAATTTTCTCTTCTGCTCTATGTGTGTTTACCAGAAAATGAGCTTGCTGACTCGACCACAAACTTGAGAGATGAAACACAAAGTGCATGGATAGAAAGATACCCGCTGTCCAGGGATGGAAGCAGACATGGACGTGCAGCCTATCTGCCTGCAGAAGTGACTGGAACAAAAGAATTCCGGTCGTCCTGCTGCCCTGGGAATCATTAACTTCATGGGTCACACTGATTCCCAGTTAAAGAGAATCTGACTTCACTTTATTGTCAGTGATGCTGATGAAAGGTTGGATTTGGACATGGAAAGAGAAATGTCTAGGTCTTATGGTAGATGTTTATTTGCAGTATCATGTCATTTAGAGTGAAAGTGTATAATCCCAAATATTCTCTTCAGGGACGGACGTCAGGACGCAGAATTATTTTAATGACTAAACATGTAGAATCATTAACGGTGGAAATAAGGCTTACATGCTCCAGCTTGTCTCTGTCCAAGTCTACGCCCAAGCACTGGTTTGGTAATGAGCAGAAAAGGCACAAAAATACTAAAGTACTTCGTCATCTTAAAGGAAGTTAAATATTCATAATTTCAGTGGTTTGATTTGTCTTTTTTAACATAGTTTGTAAACTACAGAGTGAAGCAGAATTTTACTAGAATAAAAAAGTCAATTTTATAATTTAAAAAAATGTTTTATTATGTTATATATTTATTACCATAAACTTGTATAAAAATAGAGTCAAAATGGAAAAAAGAAAAAGACAAAAAAACAAACAAACAAACAAAAAAACTAAAACAAAGAAAACAAAACATGAATATCCCTGGATGGTATTATATTAGAGTTACTATGGCGAGTCACTAGTCTGGAGCCTTTAATCTCTGAATACTAATTTATTTACAGTCATAAAACAAAATTAATGCAGGAATAAAATAACAAAAATAAGAGACAGGAATAAAATAAACTACAATTCAATATTAAATAAATAAAAAAATAAGATAAATTATAAATAAATAATAAAAAATGACTACACATATAATAGTAAAAGAAGCAAAGAGACACATAAAATAAATAGGTTTAATAGGTTTAATAAATTAAATTAACTGAGTAATAATAATCTAATTAATTAGATTATTATTAGGCTTTGTAATTATTTCATCTCAATTAATCACATTTTAATCACATATCAATATTTACCCCCAAAAGCAACATTTTTTCATTTAAATGGATTTTAGGGGATGACTGAATCAAAGAGAAGATACAGACATTAATGTTGTAAACTCAAGCTAATAAAAAAATTACTTTAATTACATTTAAATTCTAAACAGTAGAAACAGAAAATATCTCTGGCCCAAAATGAACAGACCTAAAGTTGAAGTGTCATTTTAAGCTCTGGCTGTGCTGTGATTGTCTACACCATGTTACAGGTGGCGGTTAGCATTGTGGCCTCACAGCAATAAGGTTGCTGGTTCGAACCTTGGCTTCACACGTTTTATTTTAAGTCTGGTCATGCAGCTCTGACTGCAGCTGGAAGTTGCTGCTGATGATGATGCAGATGTTGATACTGCGGCTGATGCTGAAGTTGCAGCAGCTCCTGCTGCTGCTGCTGCTGGTGGTGCTGATGCAGATGTTGTAGCTGCTGCTGCTGCTGGTGTTGCTGATGCGGATGTTGCAGCTGCTGCTGCTGCTAGTGTTGCTGATGCGGATGTTGCAGCTGCTGCTGCTGCTGGTGGTGCTGATGCGGATGTTGCAGCTGCTGCTGCTGGTGGTGGTGCTGATGCGGATGTTGCAGCTGCTGCTGCTGCTGGTGGTGCTGATGCAGATGTTGCAGCTGCTGCTGCTGGTGGTGGTGCTGATGCGGATGTTGCAGCTGCTGCTGCTGCTGGTGGTGCTGATGCAGATGTTGCAGCTGCTGCTGCTGCTGGTGGTGCTGATGCAGATGTTGCAGCTGCTGCTGCTGCTGGTGTTGCTGATGCAGATGTTGCAGCTGCTGCTGCTGCTGGTGGTGCTGATGCAGATGTTGCAGCTGCTGCTGCTGGTGTTGCTGATGTGGATGTTGCAGCTGCTGCTGCTGCTGGTGTTGCTGATGCAGATGTTGCAGCTGCTGCTGCTGGTGGTGGTGCTGATGCAGATGTTGCAGCTGCTGCTGCTGCTGGTGTTGCTGATGCAGATGTTGCAGCTGCTGCTGCTGCTGGTGTTGCTGATGCGGATGTTGCAGCTGCTGCTGCTGCTGGTGTTGCTGATGCGGATGTTGCAGCTGCTGCTGCTGGTGTTGCTGATGCGGATGTTGCAGCTGCTGCTGCTGCTGGTGGTGCTGATGCAGATGTTGCAGCTGCTGCTGCTGGTGGTGGTGCTGATGCGGATGTTGCAGCTGCTGCTGCTGCTGGTGTTGCTGATGCAGATGTTGCAGCTGCTGCTGCTGCTGGTGTTGCTGATGCGGATGTTGCAGCTGCTGCTGCTGCTGGTGTTGCTGATGCGGATGTTGCAGCTGCTGCTGCTGGTGTTGCTGATGCGGATGTTGCAGCTGCTGCTGCTGCTGGTGGTGCTGATGCAGATGTTGCAGCTGCTGCTGCTGCTGGTGGTGCTGATGCAGATGTTGCAGCTGCTGCTGCTGCTGGTGGTGCTGATGCAGATGTTGCAGCTGCTGATGCTGCTGGTGGTGCTGATGCAGATGTTGCAGCTGCTGCTGCTGCTGGTGGTGCTGATGCAGATGTTGCAGCTGCTGATGCTGCTGGGTGAGGACGAGGCTCTAGTGAGGGGGGAGGAGCCTGTGGCAGCACCTGCTGCTCATTGAGCAAACTAAACGTTCTTACACGACAGTTTCCAAAAGTTTCCAATGACACCAGAAAAACTCGCTAGATTTGTTGCTTGTCATTTTTTAAAAATAGTCGCTATAGGGGTCTAAAACTCGCTAAGTTGGTAAAAACTGTGCTAGCCGAGCTCTGATGAGTGCGTCAGTGTAAGGAGCAACATTCATAAAGAAGATGTATTCATGGGATGAGCAGAGTTTACGATGTGCCCATTGAAAACCTGCTAAAGCTTCTCTGGCCTTACTTTTGGGGTAAAGGTTTATAAGTTCTCATATTTTCTACCCTGCTCATGTCTCCTCTGCAGCTGCTGACCTGTTCTCTAACTGCACGGAGGAGTGTAAGGCCCTGGGTCACTCCGATCGCTGCTGGATGCCCAGCTTTGTGCCCTCTGAAGGCCGCCAAGGTCTAGATTACCGCAGCAACCTCCACGTGCCCGGCATGGATTCAGTCCCAGACACAGAGGTATTTGAAACCCCAGAACAAACAGCTGATGGGTCATTCTCCACCTTTGGTAAAGAGACGCCTCTCAGCCACCATCACCTCCACCTCCACCACCAAAATCACTACCACTGTCTCCAAAACCATCAGCTCAGCCACAACTACTGAGAGGAAAGAGTTGGAAGCATTTCTGCCTAGCTCACGAGCAGCTTACCACCCAGCTTATTTAAGTGAGTACTCTGTTTTGCTTCAGCTTAAGCACTCGCTCCACAATCTGTTGATCCAATGAGGTTTAAAAAAAAAAAAGAAAACATCTCAAATTGGATTTTTCTTCCCAGAAAGTATGAAATTAGTTTCAGTTTTGGCCCTGATCTTCCAGCTCTCGTCAGAATGTTTAACTAACTCTTCCCTCTTTCTCTGGCGTTTTCATTAACTGTGACAGTGATGATCTTATCTCCCATCACTCCTTGTTTCGCGTCTGTTCCACACACATTCGCATGCACACGCTAACGTTATGCAGCCGCAGCACTTCGGCCGTCAGCGTCTCTAAAAAATACACGTCAAAGGCAATTTTCATCTGTAGGGTTGGGAATATGTTAGCATTTAGAAAGCTTTATTTCATTATGGACTCACTATCTCACACAGAAAAAGTTTTAATCACTGGGGAAATGGAGTGAAAGATGTCAGCTTTGTGTCTGTTTTTAATTTATGTGAAGTTCAGGATAAAATGAAGGGAAATAGATACGTTTCTTATTATAATTTTCCTGAAGCAGCACCTGAAAAAGGACAGTTTTCCCAACTCTTTTTCCTCCTTCTTTTCTGCACCAGAGTTTTACTGCAGCAGCTAAGCTACAAGTGCTCCTGTTAGAATAATTTAGTTCTTATTTATAAGAAATATATAGCTATAAAGCTGAAAAGTGGTTTTGATGATAAGAAAAGAGGTAAAAAAAAAGGAACAAACTGTAAATTCTGGAGATTATTTCAGAATATTAAAACAGCAACAGTGAGGGAGGAAAATATTTAACAGCAAACATTAGAAATAGAATAAAACATGGTTGTACTTACACAATCGTTAAATGACAAGAATACTCTGTAAAAATGATGTTAGAGAATACATAAATGAAAATAACATTGCTCCTAAGCAGCACATTTATTTTTACAAGGATCTCTAAATCTCATCAAGTCATAT
This sequence comes from Melanotaenia boesemani, assembly GCF_017639745.1. Lineage (NCBI taxonomy): Eukaryota > Metazoa > Chordata > Actinopteri > Atheriniformes > Melanotaeniidae > Melanotaenia > Melanotaenia boesemani. The sequence continues at coordinate 2,038,528 of NC_055688.1, forward strand.
TTTATTCCCAGTAGAACATAAACAACATTTCACGTTTAAACTGAGACATTTAGTATTTGATAGAAAATATGAGCTAATTGTGAATCTGATGGCAGCAACACGTCTGTAGAAAGTTGGAAAATAAGCAACAACGAAAAAAAGGTATGAAAAATTTTAGGAACCATGTTTTCTATCATACTGAACATTTCTGCAGAACCTGGTCCAGTGAACATGAAGCAAAACATGACAGAATGTGGTGGAATCAGATGTGAGCGGTTTTCCTGAGTTTCCATGTAAATAGGAGCTAATTAAATCCAATAAAATATCAGACAACCTGACTGGACATCAGGCCGATTTATGTGTGTAAAATGTTTATCTAAGAGTTAATTAGTTTGGAAAATATTTAATCTGAAAGCTAAAGGAGAGAAGGGATGTAGTATCATGGGAGGAAAAGTATTTTCCTCAATATTGTATGAAAATGCAGGACTTTAGTGAATGTTCTCATTATTGATTGTCTGATGACAACATTTATGTAAATTATGATAATTATTATGAGCTAAGCTTCATAATATGGCAGCACACAAAGGAGGAATGTTTATTACTGTACAATATGAATAAAAACCAAACAGTTGATGATTTCTGTTACATAAACTAGTACATAAACTTTGGTCGTCATGGAGACGGCCCTCGGCCAGGGAAGAGCAGCATCAATTTAACTTTAGTAGATTTAACCTTCATTAATATGCTTTTACATTCATTTTATATCTAGACCGAGTATAAAAACCTATTTCACATTATCATAATCCCCCTTCCCACACAGATATCACCCCCCCCCTTAGATCACGCGTCCCAGTTTGAGGAACAATGTGTAAAAGTTAAAGTAGAAGATTGTATCATAAATTTCTGATGGGAAGAGCTCCAAACATCCCGACTCCCAGCGGCACCACTCTCAGCTTAGATCCCTTGTTAATGAGGGGTTGGGGGGTGGTATCCAGCCCAGTGTGGGGGGGCTGGATTATGGCAGAGAGGGAACAACAGTCAGGGAGATGGAGGAAGATGTGAAGCGATGATACAAAGAGGCTAAAATGCTCTAATCTGATCTAGACCGCCAGTGATACACAGAAAATCTCTCGTCTTTTTTGGGCTTTGGCCTCGATTTGGGGTCGTGTCAGGGGGGGGGGGGGGCAGGGACAGAAACCAGAGCTTAAACTCACAACGTTGCAGCTAATCTTTCAACATTTGTTGGAAATTATGTGACAAATTACTGACACGCATCTGTGAGCCATTCCACACCTTCAGGATAAGAAAAACAGCATTTCACCTCATCCCCCCGTTTGTTCCACGTTAAACGTCTAACTAACCTTTGTGTTTTTCTGTGCACGCAGCGGGGAAAAGGGTTTGCTAGCTCCTTCCACGTGGACATCCCGGAGACTGCGTGATTTTGCACAATCTCTTCCCGACAACCGGCTATAAAAATGTAAGAAGTTTCCAACATGTCCCACCCTCCTTCGCCTCATCCTTAAAACTGAAATCACACAACAAAGAAGAACAGAACTCTGGTATTCCCTCCTGTCGGGTTTTGGAAGTGCTAACGGGATTGTGAGGATTAGGTGACATTTAGAAAGGGAGGAGGGAGTGATCTGGATCCAGGATGGGCAGTTTTACTGGGACAACACATTTTTCTCAGCAGGACTGAGAAAGTGAGGGAGGAGGAAAGATGGCGGCCCATTGTTTTCCAGTCTGTGTGCCTGTTTACCGCACCGATGTGTACATCTGTGAGGAAGATCCACCCGGATGAGGATCCACCCGGATCCAGACACAAGCAGCCCTTTAGGCATCGGAACTCGGAGTGAGATGCCAAATTGTACAGGAGAGACTTTGTGCATTTCATAATGCAATACCACAGTTTTAGAGTTTTCTATTCTGTTTGTGAGGTCAAGTGTCTCTGAACTTTGTAAGAAAAAAAGATTGTGTCCAACGACATTTTTTAAATCTTTTTCTTTCTATTTTCGGTTCTTTTTAGCTCTGGGTTTGGTTTGTTCACCACTTCGAGGGCTTGGACAGTGTTTGGTCGACACTTTCTGACTCTGAGCTGTGAAATAGTTTCTATCATGTGTGAGAAGTGTTCACTGTACTCCTTTAAAAAGTTTCAGCTATATATAACACTATATAAATCTATTTATATCTACTTGTTCTGAAGGTGTGCTGTTTGTTGCCCATGAAGGAGGCTTCTTTTAGTTTTCGCCCAGTTGGAGACGTATAGAGACACAGCAGATGTAAAACTTCAGTTGAATTTGTTGGAAATTATTTTGTCTTTTTTTCCTACTTTTGGATATTGATAAATATTATATCTATAAATAAAATGAGCTCATAATTTAGACTGGGATTCATTGTGTTGTGTGTCATGGTAACCAACACATCCAGGACAACTTTATATTGAAAGAGTGGAAAAGATAAAAAGCTTCATTTGTTTTCTCACAAACTACAAGCACACAAATAAACTGACAATAAACTAGAAAAAAAAGTTAAAAAGTTAAGTTTCATCTGTTTTTTTTATTTGTTTTCAGTGTTCCAAACAAAAAATAGGACTTTACTCCAGGGCTCCAGTGTTTAACTAATAACTGTTTTTGTTTTGTTTTTGTTGTTTTTTTTTCAGTGTTTACACATTTTATGGACAATAAAACAATATTAACTAAGGCAGGTCTCTGTGGCTCTGTTTAGTGGCCATGTGCCAAAATATATATAAAGCTGTAAATTTAAACGTCCACAAGCAAAATGAAGCAGACGTCTCTGGACCAGTATGCACATTACACGACGTCAGCAAAATGTTTAAAAATGCTACAATAAGCAAATATTATCAGCTAAATGTTTTCTGCCCCCGCTTGAAAATTTCACCCCCATCATGAGATGAAAATATCTGCAACTACAATGTGATTACTGTGAGGAAGAAAAGAAGATGGCACATCTTCTTCACACAAATGAAAGAAGATTCAGGCTCGCGTTCAGGATGAAGATGGATTTCTCTTTACAGTGATGCAGCTGCATCTCTAAACCTCCTTCAGATCACAGAACAAACATCATCTCTGAGGTTAAAGTTAAGAAGGTTCAGGAGGCATCTCCAAGGAGAGGTCCTACTCTCAGACCCCCAATTGTGGGACCTCCGGTTTTAGGTTAACGTAATATGCAGCGTTTTAACTTGAGGCTGGAGGTCATTTTTTAATGGTACATTGTTTTTAGGTGTTTGCCAGCTCCCAGTCTGGCTCCAGGAAGCAGAACCTCCAGCTATCAGATCCCTCTCTGTGGATGTGGATTTGTTTTAACTGGATTTTAATTGGACTTCAGTAAACTGGACAGTGTCTAAAAGCAGCTTGAGAGGACTTAGTTGTGAGTTTGCAGTGTACAAATAAAGCTGACTGAGTAGACTTTGTTTGATAACCACAGTCATTTCCTTCCAGTTATAGGACCACACTTTACATTTTAGTTTAATTTGGATTCAAGTTAAAATGTTGCAACAAATGTCTGATGTGAAAAATAAATTTTTCTTATTAATGATCCTCATTTATGTCAGTATTTTCAGTTTCATGGCGTATTCAGCCTCCCGGTACGTTGCAGCTCTGGCTCTCTGCAGGTTTGCAGGATGTTTACTGCAGGAACAGACTTGTCATTTGGTTACATGCAAATGTATTTTGCAAAACATGTGCTTAATAGGCCAACCTGGCCACAATGTTTAGCATGTGTCCTCTGTCATGGTGACACACATTCATAATCCACTCATTACTTTTTGCAGCAGCTGTGCAGATTGCAGAGATCTTGTTGTGCACCTTTATCTGAGTGAAGTAGATGTTCCAGCTGTAATCCGAACGGTGATCCACCAGTAACATGCAGAACTCAGATATATCCATGGCTTAATCTTCCAGTAAATGTTTGGAGATTCTTTGTCATCCACTGCCGAGTCCATGCTTGTGTAAACTATAAATACCGCAACAAAAACACGGAAGACTGAAAAATACCACAGACAAAAATCCCTTGGCTTTCTTTGTTTGGCTTCAAAATTACCGTTGTAAAGATAAAAGTAGGACGGAATAATGAGTGGCGTCAGTGAGGAAGCGACTCACATCCTTTTGTTGCTGCACCATCACAGCCGAGCCATTTAGACTGAAGACAAAAGTTAAAATAGAGTTTAATCATATCTATTTTCTCCTTAAACTGAAACTCTTGTGTTTGACCTGCACTCATCTCTGTCAGAAAGAAAACTAAAACGTTTTCATTTCTAAGCTCCAAATAAGAAAAAACAGAGTATAATGCAAGATAATTTAATCTCCAAGTGAGAGCGTTCAAAGAAAGATGGTTAGTGAAATGAAGAGTTTTCTTTCTATGACCAGTGAGTTGCGTGGCGGGGGATGAGGGGAAATTGGGATGCTAAGTATTAAAGTTAATCATTTTATAAGGATTTTAAGTAGAGGCTGGTTTTTATTTTCTTTAATGTCAAAGCTTTCTTTTTTTGCAGATGTAGCCGGCCACAAGAAAAAAGGGAAAAAGCCTTCAAGTCCGGCAGATGGCTCATTAAAATAAAGTAAAAGTGACAACCTAAAAGCTCATATAACGCTGAAGATACAAGTAATGCTGTCTTCATCATCCTCGAAGCAGCTACAGGCTCTGTGGTTTAAACGAAGTATGAATCTGCATGGTGCCTTTCATCCGACTTCGTGCTTCATGTTAGGGATGGCTGTGCAGAATTACTCTCTGGAGTCGATACTTCGAGATCTGCTAGTCAAAATATCGGAATCAGTACGTCTTTGATTTATTTTAATTAAAACCATCCATCTATTGGCAAACCATGTTTATAACGTTCAGTCCATGAAAGGATTCATTTCAGCTATGTCGGTACGTAAGAGTCAAACTTCCTGCTGTTTTTCAAAACATGGACTTAGCATTAGCTTTGTTTAAACTCCATAAGGTAACGACAATTAGCTTTTTAAGTGAACTCTGTGCTGCCCTGTTGTGGATTTATTGCCTAACAACTATGACAACATAAAAGATGCTTGGAAGCCTGAGGGCAGTGATGTTTGACACAAACGTACCTATTTACATACATGAAACCGGTCTCCAGGCTAACTGATGAAACAATGGGAAGCAGCTTTGCTTCTCTCATGGATCAATACATTTATTGATTGACAGTCGTTTTCTTTTATAAGATTGTTTTATAGACTGAAATGAAATACTGAGTTTAAAATCCTCTGCAGAGGTCAAGTGAATATAAAGTTCATAGAAAAATATTTGGAAATAAGAATTTTCTTCCTAATTTTAGCATGAGAATGATATATTTCTTGGGTATTAGATCTGCAGCCACCACAACTCCTGTTGTGATATTTCAGAAACAGGGACAACTTTCTCTTTTGTGTCCCCTTAAAATCTAGGGCTGCAATGATTAGTCGACGTTATCAACAATAGTCGACAATAAAAATAGTCGACAACGAATTTAGCCGTTGACTATTGTCGGAAAAAAAAAAAAAAAAAAAAAAAAAAAAAAAAAACTACAGAGTGAGACATCGTCTTCTTTTTTTAATCTCTGCTGAGAGTTGTACATGCACAATAAAGTCCACCAGGGGAAAAATATGGTGGCAGACCAGGGAGCAAAACGGCAGCAGAGAATGTCAAAAGTCTGGGATCACGTTAAACTTACAAAATAAATTAAATACATGTGAGATTTGTAAAGCGGACCTTGTGTACCACGGAAGTACGTCTGCAACGCTCAAACATGTAAAGAGGAGGAACGTCAGACTTAACAACCTCATGCAAGATTTCAAAGCTGAAAGTGAAATAAGATCCATTTATAATAATCATGAGATACAAAATCCGATTGGTCGACTACTCGTTTTAATAGTCGGGGACTAATCGACTATCAGATTAGTCATTAGTTGCAGCCCTATTAAAATCAGACTTTTCCTGAAAAGGAAGAAGGTGACTTGTGAATGTACAATCCTGGCCTGAAAGGTTGAGATTGTAAACAAGTGCAAACCAAAATGCTAAGATGAAGTCGTACATGTTTGATCCAAACCATGAAGATGAAACAGCACAACAAACTGCCATAACAGAGATTACAGCTGGACATCTCTGTGAGGCAGTTATGCTCATTATCTGACATTGTGGAACATTATGGATCATGTTGTCTTTCAGGTCTTTACCAACTTCCTGTGTCAATAGATGCAGATATGGGAAGTGTAATAAAAAAGTCAAGTGAGGCAGAAAACATGTGCTTTCTAGATCTAGAACGCTAGAGGCAGCCATAGTTCGTACAAGCAAACTATGACTGCTTGCGTGAGTAACGATATTTCTGAGCAGTTGTAGAAGCAACAAATGGACATTTTTAGTTGTCCTGTGGAAGAAATGTATCATTGTGAGGAACTGTTAGCTCCCTTAGCACTGACTGAAACCTTCCTTAACTGGGCAAGTGAAACTGAGCAGACAGCTGGTAGCCTTCACCTCACCGATCACATGACTTCCATGTCGGTGATGTCATATGATTCTTGGTTGGCGAAAAGATAAACAAAGCAGAAATACTGCTACCAGTTTATCTTCTACAACTAGCTTTTTAAAAAATAATGGTACATCCCTGCTGTGCCTTTGGATGCTCCAGTCGACATCCCAAGAATGGGATTTTATTTTCCAGACTGCCTGCTGACCCCGAACGATGACTAATGTGTTGCTGCCATTAAACCAGATAACTGTCAGAGAGCTCTCAGCTGTGTCGCAGAACTTTGTTGGTGGAAAGTTTTCAGATAAAATTTAGTTTTTTATGCTTTCTAAATCTATTTATTATTTATTTATGAGCTGCTCTAATTTTGAAGGTATTAATTTATATAAAACTAAAGACAACGTATTACTAAAACGCAGCAAAGTGCAGTGGTTTAACATTCCTGCGTCCTGGGACCAGACACTTCACGTTAGTCTGTTGTTAACGGACAACTGAGGCTAATTATGTTTTCCTCTGTAAAGGACAATCCGTTGTCTCCAGCCTATGTCCCGCCCATCTTCCTGTTTGTCTGCACTCCTGAGAAAAGAAGCTAAAGGAGGATCTGGAAAAGTTTGAAAGACGACAGCAAGAAAAAAAAAAAGAGAACAAATTACATTGAGGTTCTTAAAAAGGGTCTTTTTCATTTGTTTAATTCTTGAACAAACATTCTTGTTAATGCAACAAGAAAAAGAGAAACGTTGGTCATGTGTAACAAGGAGGATGATAAAAAGTTCATATGTGAGTCAGGTTTTATGTGAAGCAGCAAATGAACCAAACATTCTCCAGTTTCTCCCACTGGAAATGCGACCACGGTGAAACTGGTTGGACGTTCCACTAATCAAACCTCCACCTTTAAACAGCGATGTTTCCTCCCAGTAATTGTTAGTTACATTAACTCCTAAATATCTCACCGAGACATCCCTAATCTTTACATCGCGGTGACGTTATCTGTTTCTGCTGGTTTCTATTCAGCTTTGACATGAAGAGGAAAAAGTTTGTTTGGTGAACTTTCCACAGCTGAAGGTCTGATTCCCATTCTGCCACAAAATATTTAGTGAATAATGTGCTATAGCTGTGAGAACATTAAACATGCATATGCAGTGATGAAGCTTTCAATCCTGTGACCTTACAGGACATCTAGTCAAACTGGTCCCTACACTGCCCCTATTTGTTACCTAACATTGCAGCTTATGAATATGTTGTGTTAATTTCTGAGGACGTGCACAAATGATGCTCCAATAAAAAAAAAAAAAAAAAAAAAAAGGAAAATACACAAGGTAGCTGTGACAAACACCCGTACGTGTAATTAACAGCACATATATTATCTGGCTTGGTTGATATTTCACCCCGAAGATCTGTTCAGTTGTCACTTTAGATCCATATACAATATAAGTATGTTTCATACCACAGTGAAAGATCACATTAATGATTAACACACAGGGAGCAGCTCTTCCACCAGCATAAATAACCAAGCAGAGGGATTATATTCTGGCCCTAGATGTGAATTCACAAATATTCTGGGTGTAGGATATTTTGGTTATGACAGACTGAGTTACCTTCAATCATAAAGATAAACTGAGCAGACAAGGCAACATAAACTTTTGGTGGCCATGTCGGCACTCCATGCCGTGGGGACTGGAGTCCGTCTGCTCATGTTTACCTGCGAGATTCATTTAGTAATTTGATCCCAACAAGGTTGTAGAATGGTCTGCTGTACGACGCTCACAGTGGCAGGTGTTGTAGTAATCCTCAGCTTCTGTTCACACCAAGTGTAACTCCCGTAGCTACTGGTAGCTGCTAAATCACATCACCAGCTGATTAAACACCGATGCACTAAACTAGAAAGATAGACGCCTCAACAACGTGGGTTTATTGGTTAATGATGGTACGGATGAAGTTATGGAGAGAGTCACCTAACACAAGCTGACTTTAGAGCCCCCCCACCGGGGAATGAAGGAATGAAGAGAAAGAAGAGAATGATGGAAGGATGAATGAGGGAGAGCAGAAGATGTATGAAAGATGTATGAAAGGGTAAAGTGATTAGAGAGAAAGAAAACTGATGGATAAATGGATGAGGGAAGGAAAGAAAGATGATGATGGAGGGAAGTAAGTATGTATATATGGATGGATGAATGGATGGGTGGATAGATGGATGGATGGGTGGATGGATGAGGATGGATAAAGTGAGGAAGGATGGATTTGTGAGAAAAGGAAGAGAAGATGAATGAATGAATGAATGAATGAATGAGTGAATGAATGAATGAATGAATGAATGAATGAATGAATGAATGAATGAAGAAAGTATTGATGGATGGGTGGAGTGTGTATGTATGACATCCATCCATCCATCCATCCATCCATCCATTATCTGCCGCTTATCCAGAGTCGGGTTGTGGGGGCAGCTGCCTAAGCAGGGAAACCCAGACTTCCCTCTGCCAGGCCACATTCACCAGCTCATCCAGAGGGATCCCGAGGCATTCCAAGGCCAGCCGAGAGATGTAGTCCGTCCAGAACGTCCTAGGTCTTCCCCGGGGCCTCTTTCCAGTATGACGTGCCCGGAACACCTCACCAAGGAGGCGTCCAGGAGGCATCCTAACCAGATGCCCGAGTCACCTCATCTGGCTCCTCTGGATGTGGAGGAGCAGCGACTCTACTCTGAGCCCCTCCCGGATCACTGAGCTTCTCATCCTGTCTCTAAGGGAGAGCCTGGCCACCCTGCATAGAAAAATCATTTCGGCCGCTTGTACTCGTGATCTTGTTCTTTCAGTCCCTACCCACAGCTCATGACCATAGGTGAGGGCAGGAACGTAGATTGACCGGTAAATCGAGAACTTTGCCTTTTGGCTCAGCTCCCTCTTCACCACAACAGACCAATGCAGAGTCTGCATCACTGCACACGCCGCACCGATCCACCTGTCGATCCCCCATTCCATCCTTCCCTCTTTTGTTAACAAGACCCCGAGATATGTGAACTCCTCCACTTGGGGCAGGACCCTATTGCAGACCCGGAGAGAGAACTCCACCCTTTTTCGGCTGAGGACCATGGTCTCGGACTTGGAGGTGCTGATTCTCATCCCAGTCGCTCCACACTCGGCTGTGAATTGCTGGTGTCTGGATCCGGCACTCCATACTCCCAGAGTACCCCCCACAGGAGTCCCCGGGGGACACGGTCGAATGCCTTCTCCAAGTCCACAAAGCACATGTAGATTGGTTGGGCAAACTCCCATGCTCCCTCAAAGACCCTGAAGAGGGTGTAGAGCTGGTCCACTGTTCCACTACCGGGACGAAAACCACACTGCTCCTCCTCAATCCGAGGTTCGACTATCCGGTGGAACCTCCTCTCCAGCACCCCTGAATAGACCTTACCGGGGAGGCTGAGGAGTATGATCCCCCTGTAGTTGGAGCACACCCTCCGATCGCCCTTTTTGAAGAGGGGGACCACTACCCCAGTCTGCCAGTCCGGGGGAACTGTCCCCGATGTCCATGCAATGCTGCAGAGGCATGTCAGCCAAGACAGCCCTACAGCATCCAGAGCCTTAAGGAACTTTGGGCGGACCTCATCCACCCCCGGGGCCTTGCCACTGAGGAGCTTTTTAACCACCTCAGCGACCTCAGCCCCAGAGATAGGAGAGCCAGCACCAGCTACCCCAGACTCTGCTTCCTCATTGGAAGAAGTGTTGATGGGATTAAGAAGGTCTTCCACCGCCTCACAACGTTCCAAGTCGAGGTCAGCAGCCCCCCATCCCCACTGTACACAGGGTTGACGGAGCACTGCTTTCCCATCCTGAGCCACCAAACGGTGGCCCAGAATCTCCTCCCATGCCCAAGTTTTTGCCTTAGCGACCGCCGAAGCTGCGCTCCGCTTAGTCTGCCGATACCCATCAGCTGCCTCTGGAGTTCCACAGGCCAAAAAGGCCCGATAGGACTCCTTCTTCAGCATTACAGCATCCCTTACTGCTGGTGTCCACCAACAAGTTCGGGGGTTACCACCACAACAGGCACCGATGATCTTGCTGCCACAGCTGTGGCTGGCCACCTCAACAATAGAGGCACAGAACACAGCCCACTCAAACTCAATGTCCCCCGCCTCACCTGGGACATGGTTGAAGCTCTGCCAGAGATGGGAGTTGAAACTCTTTCTGACAGGGGACTCTGCCAGATGTTCCCAGCAGACCCTTACAACACGCTTGGGTCAGCCAGGCCTGACCAGCATCCTCCCCCACCATCTGAGCCAACTCACCACCAGGTGGTGATCAGTTGACAGCTCCGTCCCTCTCTTCACCTGAGTGTCCAGAACATGCGGCCCCATGTCCGACGATACGACTACAAAGTCGATCATCGAACTGCGGCCTAGAGTGTCCTGGTGCCAAGTGCACATGTGGACACTCTTAAGTCTGAACAAGGTGTTCCTTATGGACAGTCCATGACGAGCACAGAAGTCCAACAACAAAGCACCACTCGGATTTAGATCAGGGGGGGCCGTTCCTCCCAATCACGCCCCTCCAGGTGTCGCTGTCATTGCCCACATGAGCATTGAAGTCCCCCAGCAGAACGAGGGAGTCCCCGGAAGGAGTGCTTTCCAACACCCCCTCCAAGGACTCCCAAAAGGGTGGGTTCTCTGAACTGCTATTTGGTGCATAAGCACAAACAACAGTCAGGACCCGTCCCCCCACCCGAAGGCGGAGGGAGGCTACCCTTTCGTCCACCGGGGTAAACCTCAACGTACAGGTGACAAGTTGGGAGGCAATGAGCATGCCCACACCTGCTCAGCGCCTGTCACCGGGAGCAACTCCAGAATGGAAGAGGGTCCAGCCCCTCCCAAGGACAGTGGTTCCAGAGCCCAAGCAGTGTGTCAAGGTGAGTCCAACTATATCTAGCCGGAACAGCTGAACGTCATGCACCAGCTCAGGCTCCTTCCCCACCAGAGAGGTGACATTCCACATCCCTAGAGCTAGCTTCTGCAGCCGAGGATCAGACCGCCAGGGTCCCCGCCTCTGGCTGCCGCCCAGCTCACACTGCACCTGACCTCTATGGCCCCTCCTGCAGGTGGTGAGCCCACGGGAGGAGTATGTATGACATCATTGTGTTAAAGTTGCATCATCATCATCATCATGTGTGAATAAGTGAATAACTGGATTATTGATGATAAATAATCATCAATAATCAGAACATCAGACGTCATATTTGAAGTGATTATAAATCTATTTTACACACAGCAGACGTTTTAAATTAAATCTGTGTGTCACATGAACAGCGCCGTGTTGTACCCATGCCTTTGTGTCATGTTCACTGTGTGTGTGTATGTTTGCCGACCCGATTTCACGAAGACAATCAAATAGTAAATGTTCCGTATTTATATAGCACTTTACTGAACCAGAAATGATACCCAAACCGCTTTACATCATACATCACATTCATACACTGATGGCGGAAGCTGCCATGCAAGGTGCTCAACCACATCCCATCAGGAGCAATTAGGGGTTCGGTGTCTTGCCCAAGGACACCTCGACATAAACTCCACTTGGCCAAGGATCGAACCGGCAACACTCAGGTTACAAGACAACCGCTCTACCTTGCTGAGCCACGCCGCTCCACAAATCTTTCATTTCGGTTGTTAATGATGTTTCTTGGTGTTCCATCACTTTTACACTCGTGTGTACATAATAAACACCCCATTCACACCAGACAGGTTGATCCCTGTTCAACGCTGCTCATGCAGTTGTTGATGGGCTTACACACACACACACACACACACACACACACACACACACACACACACACACATGTCTTTGGCATATCTTCAATCAGGCTTCGGAGAAATGTGAAGCCAGTTGTTAACTATTGAAAATGCTGCATGTCGTCCACTGGAGAATCAGCAGACAGATGGTGAGAATAAAGTTGTGCAGCTTTGTAGTTGTTCTGTATCTGGTCTGCTTATTAAAAGTTAATGCAGCCTACATTCTACAGTAATCTGAGATAAAGTAGCTCTGATCATTTTGGTTTAATTATATGTAGAAATACAATTCAGTTACATTGCATAAGCTTTTTCTGAAGATTAAATTAAATAAACTGGTTAATAAAAAAACATTGAGGAATTAAATTTGCAGAAAAGTGCAATTGTAAGATTTTTAAAAATGTGTCCTGAAAATAAAAACTCTGTTGTAGAGCCCCTGTATGTTTTCTCTCAGTATTTATGTAAAAAATACTTATATTTCAAATATTTTATTTTCAGAGATGTTTAGATTCGTCACATGTTCCCATTAAGACCTCCACACAGAGAGCTGCAGCCATTTAATGTAGTCATTCAGTTTTTAAGCTTTTTTAATACAAATACTGATTGTGGGGGCAGCAGCTTGAGCAGAGAGGCCCAGATTTCCCTCTTCCTGGCCTTCCAGCTCATCCGGGGGAAACTTTGGGCGTTCCCAGGCCAGCCGATCAGTTTTCCTCTGAGCCTCCTCCCAGCGCTGAGCCTGAAACACCTCCCAGGAGGCTTCCTAACCAGATGCCCGGGCCGCCTCCTGTTGATGAGGAGGTGCAGCAGCTCTACTCTGAGCTCCTCCTCTAATTCCAAATGATTATTTTCAGTTTATTTTTCAGACATAAAATATTCAGAATTTTTAAAAAAGTTTATAAAATTCAGTGGGAGAATTTCAGAGCCCAAAATTCAGTGTTAAAAAACAAGGTGTAGCATCTGGGGAGCATGGACAAAGAATTGGTTCAGGATTAATCAAACTGGCATCAACTGATCGGAAAGATGCATCTGGTCATGTGACACCTACATTGATCAGTTATGGAAATGTAGGCTGGGATTGTTGTTTGTTGGTCCTCCAGGATTTTTTAACCTTCATTTACAAAAGTTGTGGGTTTTAGCTTTTTTAAATTTGTTTATTGCAAAAGCACCTGAAATGTTTTTTAAATTATATTTATAACAATAATATAAATCACGAGCACACTGGGAGAGTGTTCATGTTGTTGCTGCCATCAGATTAAAATTTAGCTCCTATTTTCCATGAAATGGTGAAAAAAGTTTTTAATATTTGATATGATGTTTTTGTTTTACAGGGCATGAAATACAGGTTGATGTAAATCATTTAATCCTGGTTTTATTTATGTCTTAACGTCCCAACTTACAGCCTCTGCAACACTGAAGACAGCTGCTTTACTCAGATCATCTTTTTTATATTTTATATATAAAAAGAAATATAGTGAGAATTAGATTTAATGATCTAATAGCGTTTCATTGTTTTTCTGCAGGATTTGGATCATGTTTAGTTTTTTTATAATAATCACTGATAAAATAAATTAGCTTCACATATCAGATGTGATGCGGGATGAAGGGATGAAGAGAGGGACCCTGGTGGTCTGATGCTCAGCTGCAGAAGCTGGCTCTAGCTCAGGAGATGTGGAGCGTCACCTCTTTGGTGGGGAAGGACCTATTCCCCAGCAGGCTGGATGACTCGAATGGTCTTTTAATGGGACGTCACATAAAAAGCATTAAACACCTGCAGCTCAACGTGATGCTGTCGCTGGAGTTTTAACCTGAACTAGAGATCAGACCACAACACACCAGTTTAACATCTTTACACTGGTTTCCAGTCAGTTAGAGAACAGATTTTAAACCCTTCTGATGGTCTACAAACCCCAGAACGGTCCCAGAAACCATCTGTGATATGTTCAGTGAATAAATCTTCATTCAAGCCAGTCTTTATCTGAATCGTGGTCCGTTTGCTGGGAAAGTCTGCTTGGTTTGGAGTATTGTGATGCTCAAACGGATCAAAGAAGCGATCTCAGTCCGCTTCAAGTGGGCCAAATACAGGAAGTGGACTACAAAGCAAAGTGCATTGTGGGTAACCACAACCATAACATACGTGTGTGTGTGGGACGAGAGATGGGAGAAATGTCTGGTGGTCAGAGGTGGAAGAACAAGTTAAAGGTTCAACCCTGGACCGCTAGGATCAGATGCAGCTCCATGTTTTACTCTGATGGAAACACAAGTTGTTCTGGTGTCTTGTCTTCTCCTGCAGGAATTCCTGATGCAGCGCTGCCTCTGGCAGAGTGTGGAATTTGTTATTTTTAAGGTCAGTTTGAGTCGGGCAGCATCAACACAAACATGGCTTGGAAAAATGTTGCACCCCAAACTTGAATCGAGCCCCTGATCGTACCAAGTCTAGCGGACTGGTGAAATGCATCCTGTTAATCCAGCAGGGCTTTTAGAGCCAAGAACTCAGGTCAGCTAGTCCAGACCAGAGTCCAGACTAAACATGGAGTATTTAGGTGCCAGTGGAGTTAACGTTTCACCTAATGTAGACATTTTAAATAAATCCAGGTTAAAAACATTTCTTTTCTCCTGCATCTTTGCATGAAAGCCGCACCATATCCAGATTGGTGTTTGCATTTAATCATTTTATAACTAAATTAAAGTTATTTTTATGGTAACTATGGCTGTTCTCCAGGCAGTGACAGGTGTTGCTCATTAGCTGCCTTTCACCTGATCAGGGCAGGGTGAGTGATTAGCTGACAGCTGCTGAGAGTTAGCTTGAAAGCCACCATCCACCTGCTTAGTGGGGGCGATGACTCTAAACCCCGCCAGTTCCTCTCAGCAGCTCTTACTTCCTGGTGAACGGTGATTTGGGCAGTGTGGAGGCAGCTAAGGGTGCCAAATGGAAAATGGAGTTCCTCACAAACAACTGTTTGCATTTACTAACCTAAACACACTTGACCTATTGCGTACAAACAAAGATAATTAAGAACTCAGCCTCAGGTAACAACGGGGGAGTGTGTGAACATTACCTTTCCGGGTCTAGAAAGCAGACGTGTTCGTCCTCAGCTGGAATTTCATCTCTGGATCTGACTGATAAATTTAACTCAGACACACCACAAACTGCTTCCAGCCATTGATGTCCAGTTGGGACATGTCCTTATCAATATTCAGCAAGTCCTGATTTGTTCCAGTCATCTCCCGTTGCACAAACAGCTGATGGATCAGTATGATTACAGCTCTCTATGTGCAAAAAGAAGTTGTTGATATAAGTCCCACCTTATAACTCAGTTTACTGTTCTAATTGGCTCTGCGCTTTAGTTTTTGCTAACATGATTGGCTGTCCCAGCTGTCACTCACTCTGTTTGAAAAGGTAGTGTTCTGGTGAGCGCTAGCTAGTAGAGCGGGGCTAATGATGGTTATTATTATTATTATTATTATTATTCATACTCAATGAAATTTAAGGGAGAATGGTGGCCTAGAGGTTAGACAGCTGGACCTGGGCATGGGGGACCAAGCTTCAGCTTCCTGGACTGGCAATGAAGTTTAATCACTCTGGGATCCTGGGCAACGGAGCAACTGTATTAAGACAATAATAAATGTAATAAGGCCCACTGCTCCTACTGCAACTAGGATGAATAAAAGGCACAGAAAGAATTTCCTAATTGGGATTAATAAAGTATAATTAATTAGGTGGTCACTGTAAATTGTCCCTTGGCGTGAGTAAGTGGTTTCTCCGTCTGTGTGCTGGTTCTGTGATGGACTGGTGACCTGTCCAGGTAGCCTGGTGGCAGCTGGGATAGGCGCCAGCCACCACACAAGCTGGTATAAATAATGGATGGAAGTATATGATAATAAGTCATTTAAAAATAAATTAGATGAATCATCTTTAAAATATAAAATAATTAGACTACGAATTAATATAAGATTCTTTAAACTAGTCAAACTGAATACTACAAATTATAATTTATAATAGAAATATGATAAATATAATAAAATATATGGCTCAAATAAGTGCATATAATCATTACAACATAAAAAAAGAAATCATCATTAACACTAGCAGCATCATCATGAGCTCATGGTGTGTGATTGGCTACCATAATCATGTGACATGGAAGGAAAACACTGTGACTGGCTTCCACCAGAAACTTTATTGCCTAAAACTCAGAAGTGAAAACTACGTCATGTTTTAGGGGTATTTCAATATTCAGAGTCCCATTCTTGTTTTCCTGCTGCTGTGTAAAGTCGAGGGGCTCAGCTATGGCCGAAGCTAGCTGCAGCTTCAGCTCAGGAGGACTCATCTCCTCTGGTTCTCCTCACCGAGGTCTGACCGAGGTCTACAGGCAGGAGCCGGAAAAGTTAACAGCTGTTTCTGCAGGAGTTTGCAGCAAATCTGCTTCAGGAGTGAAAATGATGGGTTTTGTTTTAACTCGTGTAGTGGTAGTTTTCAGCTGATCGAGCAGCTGTCCTGTAGTCGGAAACTACAGCTCATTGACGCAGCTGCCTCAAGTTCAAACCAGTGTTCCCAGATCTTGCAAGAAAAACAACCAGCTTGATGAAAACAACAAGCCCAAAAATAGCAACATGGCCCCTATTCAATATAAGTAACACTTAAAAAAACAAGCCCAAATACCCAAATAAGTTGTTCATACTAGTGATGCGCGGGTCGGGTTTTTTTCCGACCCGCGGGTCCCGCTCTTTTAAAAAAATTGGACCGCACCAAACCGCCCCGCACCTCCGCTTCTATTTTTTTAACCCGACCCGACCCGACCCGCCCCATTAAAACACATCTTATGACATTGACGAATGCTTTTATTTAGTCTGAGAAAGGTGCATATGGTCTCCTAAATTGGCGCTGGAAACTGGCAACACAAAATGTATTTTCATTTGAACGTTAAGCGTATAAACATAAATAGGCAAATAAATAAAGTGTTTCAAAGCGTTTAAGTGTTATAAAGCACATAGCCAATGCTGCTGCTGTTGTCTGCACTGATTACCTCGTTGAACCTGTCCCAAACCTGTGATTTAGCCATTTGACCCTCCTTCTTCTTTTTAAGGACGTAAACTCCCGAACGAATGTTATTGAACACTTCTTCTTCCATCTTTTGATGCTTGTCTGCTTGGCGCTTTCTGCACCTGCATAGCCTACTACGCGCCTACGTGGACATTACGTTACAAAACGTGACCTGTGTTTAAATAACTGATAAATATTTTGTCTTACATATTATAGTAACAAAATGTAGACACTGATTAAGGTCTTTATTTTCAGTTTGACAAAAAATAAAATTAATAGATAGAACTAGATATTTCAGAATAGTAAACCACACCAACCCGCCCCGAAGTGAAGCGAAAATTCTTTGACCCGCCCCAACCCGAACCGCGGGTAACCCACGGGACCCACGGGTTAGGAGGCTGCCCGCGCATCACTAGTTCATACCACGCTGACCTGGTTCAACCTCCGGTCTCAGGCCTCAGCTCCTTTCCTGCATGCCATCCCCTTTCTCTCTGACCCCTCTTTCTTGTCTACCTACTAAATAACGGCCACCAGAGCCCACAGAATCTTAAAAAGACTAAACAAAATGCAATTCGTACTTTACAATTTTTGTCTTGCAACATTTTTTATTGATTTATTTAGGGATGACATCACAATGACGTCACGACTAATTAACTTTAGTTGGCCTGATTAGTGGACTTCAGAAATCTGCTAAAATGCCCATCCTTAACACAGACATTAACTAGCATTTATATTTACCTTAAAAAGACACATGTTGTCATTACTGTGTGTAGTTTCTTTCTTCACAGTTCCCCCGAACTTTGGTCAGAGCAGCGTCTCCCTTCATGCTCATGGCCAGATCTTGTTTCTTACCCATACTGCGTCTTTATTCAAGTTGGAAAACATAGATAAAATGCTTAAGGGGTGCCAGCAGTTACAAGCACCAGGTGTGACAATCATGTCCAGGTAACCTCTAGGGATGATGGGATCCCGAGGCCATGTGACTACATGTGACAAACAGCAACGCCCAGCCGACCTCCTCTTTGCTTTCATCACTGTGTGTTTATGTGCACTGATGCAACCATCTGCAAGTGCTGACACCAACTTGTGATTAGATACCTTAAAAAAAGACTCCCTGGCCTTCCAAGCACGTCTTCAGGGATTTCTTCAAACGGTAGTTGTTAAAGAGAAGAGAGGCAGACAGTGTGCATTACAACAGGGAGGGAGATGTAATGAGAGTGTGTAAAGGGAAGCTCAGGGATCAGAAGTGATTATGTCAGGTGTTACCCTGTGAGCCGCCTTGGCACAGCTTACATCATGGTCTTCATGACAGCAAGACGTTTGTGTACACACTCTCATTATAGAGAGACCAAGATTTTTAGGTCAGAAGGTGGGCAAGACTTAATCAGGGGGTCGTATACTTAAAAGGAAATTATTGTGACACACTCACATCCACTGCTGTAATAACTGTGTTCACATTAGAGAGACAATAAAACATCTTTACATTAATAAACCGAGCGCGACCTGGAAACCGAGCTCACAGCCACTGACAAATCTGGTCTTCTAGAAACATTTGAAGCCTGGAACTACCGTCACTGACTTCTGCCTAGAATACTCTGGCCTTTTCTAGTCTACGAGGTGCCAATAACAAAGGTGGAGGTACTGGAAAAGTCCGTCATCCACTTTCTCAGGAGATGGCTGGGGCTACCACGATACCTGAGCAACATCGCCTGTACGACCATTCCAGAGAGGCTTTGATGTACAGGGACTCTGCAGATGTTAAAGCTGCATCAGCAGGAATTCTTGTGAAGGCTGAAAGAAAGTGGCAAGCACATGAGGCCATCACCAGAGCAGAGGCCCGACTGAGAGAAAGACGCTGTTGAGCTCCATGGCAAAGTGGCGAGCTGGTATTTGCTATTTTCCAAAACCGTGGTATGACCTAGCCAGTGGAAAGGAGAGGAACCAGCTGGTTCAGGATGAGATGAGCGGAAGTTTTAGAAGAACGATACAGCAAGATGGTCAGCATGTCTAAGCAAGGAGCATGGATTTGATGGAAGATCACCTGGGCAGAGCTTTGTCAGTCTACAACAGGGGTGGGCAAACGTTTGACTTGCTGGCCACAAAGGATTCTAAAATTTGACAGAGTTGCAGGGCCAGGAGCATTTGGATAGAGATGTACTAAAATGCTGCATGTAGTGTGCAGACTTCATAGCACAGTAAGTACACACAAATTAATGTACAAGCCAATTTACTAACAGTGTGCACTGAGGACTCCGTCTTTCAAATGTGCAAAATAGCCCTCATCCAGGCAGTACGTTTGGCACAATACAGGAAGGAGAAAATGGAAACAGATAAAAAGAGCACACACATTGCGATCTATCAAACCTGGAGATTGCATCTGTTTTTAATACGTTTCAAATGAAGGCGCAAAGTTAAAGAAATCAACTTTTATGAATGATTTTGATTTTCTTTTTTTTTTAATTGGACAAGTTTGGCAGACTGTATTAAAAAGCCTAACTTGGCCCGCGGGCCAAAATTTGCCACATTATTGTATATTGGCCATATTTGGTCTACAACATCTTCCTCAGCCTGGCCAACTTGCACACCTGGGGACTAGCCAACAGCCTCGAGTGCAAGTTGTGCCAGAAGAGACGCACCCACCTAGTGTTTATTAAGTAAGTGGTTCTTCTGGAACAGACTGCTGTGGGAGAACCGAATGGACGAAGCCAATGAGCATAAGAGGGCTAACACAGAGTGTTGGAGCAATGGCTAGAAAGCCTGCTGTGAGCCAGTTGATGTTCTAAATTAGTGCAGAGGCTTCGCTGGACATTTACTACTGCAAACGCTCAAACTACTTGGAATCAAAGGACTACAATCTAAGAGAGCCATCAAAACCATCAAAAAGCCGTAGAGAGGGCTTCAAGGTGGATTTGGATCCATAGGGGGATCCATGGAACAACACGGCACTTGGACACGAGGCGGGGACTGATCACCCCGTCTGGGTCGCTGGGGCGAGGGCGTATAAAGATTAAAGACCCAAAACACCCAAGTTTAAAAAGTCCTTTTAGTTTTTTAGTTTAGTTTGCTTGTTCGGGTGTCTGCTGTATTTTCTCAGTGAAAATCCAACTGAAACCTCCAGGGATATGTAATACTAATCTTAAATTTTGCTTTAATGTGATGGTAGTTTCTGAAACTGGCACATAAACATCATCTATTCACTCCTTCTCAGATATTTTTTTGAACATCTGGACATAAGAAACTCTTTGATGCCTAGAAATTCTTCTGACACGTTCATCTGCTGCACACTTAGTGATGATGAGATCTGACAAGTCCGATACAAAGATAAATACTACTCTAGAACCACACGATAGATAATATATGATTACCAAATAACCTAAAGTTTTTGGAGAACTGACAGTTGTCCACATGTAAATTCAGTTTTAAGCAAGGAAACAGAACTACACAATAAAAGTTTCACTTTAACTGCGATACTGGTGAATTCATTCTCCAGGGTTTTTAGTTTTTCTGCTTGTAAAGGGGTTTTCCTCTGGTTTAGTCTCAGAATCAGTACCCATCTATGTTTTCTTTACATAGTAACGGCAGATCTAGATACAACAGCATCAGCGCTATCGTCGGTAAGAAGACTTTTTTACATTTTTGTACTGTAGTGTCTAATTATTAGCATCATGTAGGTAGTATATTTAGTAGGGCTGTCAACTGATTAAAAAAAAACTAATTAATCTCACAATTTCCTGTTATAAATCGCGATTAATCATGATTACATTTTGTTGCATTTTTTAAAATTAAAAACAAGAGACTTATAACAGATTTCTGCAAGCAAAAATAATTGTTATGTTAATGCAGAATAAACACAAAGAATTGAATTCAAATTCTGTTTTTAATAGCTTTCTGTACACTTGAACAGTTTATTTCCTGTGATGAATAAACATTCGTCAACAATGATTAACAGGCTTCTTCCTTGTATATGCTGATAGAAATAATATTCCACTTAGGCCTAAAGGGTAAAGTGCAGGAATAAAAAAACTAAACAGGTTAAAAAATAAGACATCAGCCAGCTTACAAGGTAATACAAACTGAAAATAACTGTAATTTATAAATGAGATTAACTACAGTACGTGTCCCATAATCATGCTCTGTTTTAAATAAGGCAGTGCAAACATAATAGAACATGGAGAAGTGTTGCTAAAAGTGCAGAATGTTGAACATTTTTCACTAGTGATATGCCTGACTTGCACTAACATGCTGGCTATTGCTGCTTTGTTCTGAGCCAGTTACTGAGGCAGACCAATCTGTTTTATTATCAGGGGACAAGGAAGCTCGCTTCTTTTGAATGACATGGCCTGAGAGTGAGAACAACTGCTCACAAGGCACTGTAGTTGCAGGGCTTGAAAAATACACAAATATTTTTAAAATATTTTTTCATTTATTTATTTTTCTATTTATTAGCTACTCTTACAAAGAAACTCACTACATTCCAGTCTGTGTTACCAACTTCACGTTAGGACAGAGCTAGAAGAAAGAAAGAAAGAAAGAAAGAAAGAAAGAAAGAAAGAAAGAAAGAAAGAAAGAAAGAAAGAAAGAAAGAAAGACAGACAGACAGACAGACAGACAGACAGACAGACAGACAGACAGACAGACAGACAGAAAGAAAGAAAGAAAGAAAGAAAGAAAGAAAGAAAGAAAGAAAGAAAGAAAGAGGGCAGACACACAGGAAGAAAAACAACAAACAGACCATGTAATACACCTGCAAGTAGTTCCTCCAGCTTTTGGAGTTTGGAAAGCTTCTGGTCAGTCAACATGACATCTTGCTCTTTTGCTGCGCCAGGGTAGAAGCCAGGGGAGATTTATTTCTCTGAATCTGCTTTATCATCTCCAAGGTGGAGTTCCACCATGTGGAAATGTCCTGGACGAGTGGTTCTTTCTCCGTGTGCAGTTTGCCGTTCCTTTAATTCCTGAGCGTTTGCTGGACTGTGCTTAAAGTGTCGAATGAACTCGCGACATTTGGCAAGCGCGCTTTCAAATCCGCTGTCTTGAAGGGAAACCGTGATCGTTCTCTGCAGAATGTGGGCTGTGCAGGGCAAGTGTTTGAATGGAAGCAGTCTCGCGGCTGCAACCATATTACGAGCGCTGTCGGTGCCAAGGGTAGTCAACTTCTCCTTGATCTTCCATTCGTTTGCAACTTCTAAAAAGTGGTCAGCACAAGCCTCAGCATAGTGTTGTTCTTCAGTTTTACTAACAGTTAGAGCAACAGATTGCAGAGTCCAGTTGTTGTCATTAAAATGTCTGTAACGCGGTCAGAGCGATGTCACTCGCTCACACAAACATGCTGGCCCACCGTGTCCTCTCGTCCTCATACAAAGTGTGCAGTTTCGACGTGGTTGTTCCTCTGGAGGGTGGATTATAAGAGCTATCTCCAGATGCAGCACGAATGACTTCTGTCAGACTATCATCCTCTACTACAGGGCTACTCAATTCGGTCCTACGAGGGCTGCAATCCAGCAGGTTTTCCATGTATCCCTGCACCAACACACCTGAGTCAAATTAGGTGGCTCTAACAGCCAATCAGTTTCTACACAATGACTCATTAATTTGACTCAGGTGTGTTGGTACAGGAATACATGGAAAACCTGCTGGATTGCGGCCCTCGTAGGACCGAATTGAGTAGCCCTGCTCTACTATGTTAACAAGTTTTAGCTATCCAGGTAACCAATGAAGTGGTTTTTTTTCACTAACAGGTTTTGTTATGCAGCCTGGAGTACCATACCACACCTGTAGAATTACATTCAGTTGGATGCTTTGCTTTTAGGTGATAAGTCAGAGATGAACTACTTCTATGGTAACTAAATTCGGCTTTACAAAGTCTGCAGATTACTCTCGTTTTATCTAAAGGGCCATCTGGCAACTTCTTGAAGTGGAAGTTTCCGCCCAAAAGTCCTTCGTTTCATCTTTCATCTTCATCTTTATTTCACAAAGTGAAAATAAAAACTCTTCTTCTGCTTCTTCTTCTTCTGTGTCTTGTTCTTCTCTTTTTTAATGGCAGGTCGCAAACAACTTTTAGGTGCATACCGCCACCTACTGTGAAAAAAACTCCCTTAGCCACCACAGGAAGCAAACAATACTGCGTTAATTTCATTAGTTGATTTTATTTTTTATTGCGTCAAATGTTTTTTATTAATCTCCAAAAAAATGCGTTCAATTTGACGGCACTAATATTTAGATATAAGAGCAAGTTTAGGCATAAGGCATTTAGGCATGTTTCTTTGAGTATCACATGGATCTAGCACACAAAATGACCTTCAGAGTAGAAAGTATCACTTAAACTCAGCAAAGAAAATGAGGAAAACGCTCCATAAGTTTAGCTTAGCCCAAGGGAAGGTTAGCCTCAGAGGAGGTGTCAGAGGTGAACTCAGGAATGTCTTTGTTAACATATACAAGCCTGAAAGCTCAGTGGGATTCTCAAAGACCTCACAGATGCACAGATCTGTTTAAGATGTCACTTTTTGCAATAAACCGTTTTTTATTATTCATCAAGTTGGCGTTTGGAGCTCATTTTACCTCTCAGCTATTTTTCCACATCACCTGCTTTAAGTAGTTCACCACAGCACATAAATGTAGAGTAAGTTGTAAACTACATGGAGGAATGGAGGCAGCGTATGTGATGGACTGTGCTGCAAAAAGCACTGCAGTGACACAGACCAGTAATGTCAGCTCGGGACCAGACCCGGTTGAACCTGGAGTGGGTGGGACTTTGACAGAAAGGCGGTTTTCACTGCAGCATGTAGAGGGAACATTCACATGTCCAGGAAAGCTGCAGCTGCATTTGACTGAACTATTTCATCTGTATGTTGAAGGGCAGAAAAGTGAAATGAAATTGACTGTCAGTCACATCAAACAAGAAGCCTGCACATTGTTTACACAGATACAGGCCTGTAGGTGTGTTTTCATGTGGAAAAATAGAGCAATGTGGATCTTTATTCAAGGATTCAAGGATTCAAGGAACTTTATTGTCATACCAGCTCACATTTACATGTTTATGGTACGAAATTAGAACTGAGGTCCCGGTTTGAGCCATAAGAAGGAGGGCAATAAGTGAAATAAAATAAGACATGAAGAAAAATAGAAATATAGGCTAAATATAAATAGAATATAAGCTAAATACAATAGAATATAAACAGCAAAATTTTTTAAATAAAAATAACAGTAAACACTAAAGAGCCCAGTTTGCATGTGCAGCCTAGATAAATATGTGCAAGTATGTATGTGCATGAGGTAGTGATAGTCCAAAGTATAACATTTCTGATATTAATATTAATGATATTGCACTTATATGGACAGCAGGTAAACATGTAAACATGTGGACAGGAACTCCCCTGGGGGGAGTAAAGTGTTTGCAGTGCAGGTCTGTTTGTCGGAGGGGGGGTGGGGTGGGGTGGGAGGGTGGATTCAGTTGGGGTGGGGATGGGGGGGTGGGGGCAGGGCAGCAGGGTTTGGGCTGGTGTTCAGAGGTGGGGAAGTAGGGTGGGGTCTACAGGGCATGGCAAGAGTTCAGCAGTCTGACAGCTTCAGGGAAGAAGCTATTCCTGAACCTTGTGGTCTTGCTCCTTATGCATCTCAGCCGCCTGCCTGAGGGGAGGGGTTGGAAAAGTCCATGTGCTGGATGGGTGGAGTCCTTCATGATGCGGAGGGCCCTCCCCCTGCATCGTGCTGTGTAGAGGTCTGAGGTGGTGGGAAGGCTGCTCCCCATAGTCCTCTGTGCAGCCTTTACCACCCTCTGCAGAGCCTTCCTCTCAGCGGCGGTGCAGTTGCCGTGCCACACAGTGATGCAGGTGCAGAGGACGCTCTCCACCGCGCAGCGGTAGAAGCTCCTCAGGACAGCGCTCCCTAGTCCGGCTCGCCGCAGCTTCCTAAGGAAGTAGAGGCGCTGGTGTGCTTTCCTGACCAGCTGGGAAGTGTTGGTGTTCCAGGTGAGGTCCTCGGTTATGTGCACACCCAGGTACCTGTAGCTGGAGACCACCTCCACAGCTACTCCTCCGATGTGCAGGGGAGGAGTAGGGCGCTTATCCTTCCTGAAGTCCACCACCATCTCCTTGGTCTTCTTCACATTGATGCAGAGGTTGTTTTCTCTGCACCACTGCACCAGGTGTTCCACCTCCTCTCTGTATTCCGACTCATCGTTGTTGTTGATGCGTCCCACAACCGCTGTATCATCTGCAAACTTCACTATATGACAGCTGGGATGTCTCGCCGAGCAGTCATATGTCAGCAGAGTGAACAGGAGGGGGCTCAGCACACAGCCCTGAGGAGAGCCAGTGCTGAGGGTGATGGAGGAGGAGGTGGAGTTATGGATCCTGACAGTCTGAGGTCTGTTGGTCAGAAAGTCCAGGACCCAGTTCCCCAGTGTGTTACTCAGACCAAGGGTGGAGAGCTTCTGGACCAGTGTCTGTGGGATGATGGTGTTGAAGGCAGAGGAGAAGTCCAGGAAGAGCAGGCGGGCGTATGAGTTTCTGCTCTCCAGGTGGGTGAGGGTTGTGTGGACCACTGATGAGATGGCGTCATCAGTGGAGCGGTTCTTTCTGTATGCATACTGATGTGGGTCCTCGGTGACGTTGATGGAATCTTTGATGTGGGCCATAACCAGCCTCTCGAAGCACTTCATGACTACCGGGGTCAGGGCTATGGGTCGGTAGTCATTCAGGCATGTCACTGTGGGACACTTTGGGACGGGGACAATGGTTGCAGTCTTTAGACAGGTGGGAATGGATGCCAGCGACAGTGAGGTGTTGAAGATGTCCGTCAGCACCTCAGCCAGCTGGTGTGCGCAGTCTTTCAGTACACGCCCTGGGATGTTGTCTGGGCCAGCAGCTTTGCGGGGGTTGATTCCTTTAAGAGTCTTCTTCACATCAGCAGTGGACACACAGAGGGGCGTGTCACCAGGTGGTGGTGTTAGTCTATTGCAGGGAGGGGGGGAGTCAGGGTCCTCAAAGCGAGCGTAAAACCTGTTTAGTTCGTCTGGCAGGGAGGGGTCCTTTGGACATTGTGCATCCTTGGTGTTGTAGTCTGTGATGCACTTTATGCCCATCCACATGCTCCGGGGGTCGTTGGAGGTGAGGTGACCCTGAATCTTCTGAGCGTATGCGGCTTTGGCCCTCTTGACACCCACCGTCAGATCTTTTCTCGCCGTTCTTAGTGCTGATGCCTCACCTGCCCTGAACGCAGCATCCCTGGTTTTCAGCAGAGCTCTCACCTCAGCATTCAACCAGGGTTTCTGGTTTGGATAGCAGGTAACTGTCCTGGTGGTGGTGACATCATCAGTACACTTGGAGATGAAGCCGAGGACAGAGGAGGTGTAGTCCTCCAGGTCCACCTCTCCCTCACACATAGCTGCCTCTCTGAAGACCTGCCAGTCTGTGCACTGGAAGCAGTCCTGGAGAACAGAGGCTGCATCACTGGGCCACACAGTGACAGTCTTCTTTGTTGGCCTGATCCGTCTCAGCAGGGGGCGGTAAGCTGGCGCCAGCAGGATGGAGATGTGGTCAGAGAGGCCAAGATGGGGGCGAGGAAGAGCTCTGTATGCACCACGTATGTTTGTGTACACACAGTCCAGAGTGTTGTCCCCTCGTGTGGGAATGGTGACGTGCTGGTAAAACCTGGGCAGAGTGTCCGTCAGTTTCACGTGGTTGAAGTCTCCCGCAACCACGTAAAGTGCCTCCGGGTGCGCAGTCTGCAGTGAGCTGATCGTGTCATGTAGCTCCTGTAGCGCTTCGTTAGCATTAGCACCCGGTGAGATGTAAACAATGGTGACGAACACCGCGGTGAACTCTCGAGGCAGATAGTGCGGCCGACATTTCACCGTCATAAGTTCTATCGCCTCAGAGCAGTGGCTTTTTACCAGTCCACAGTTTGTACACCAACCTTCGTTTATGTACACACATAGTCCTCCTCCTCTCGACTTCCCCGACCGGTGGTCGCGGTCCGCACGGAATAGCTGCAGGCCGTCGATCTGGAAGGCTGAGTCCGGCATGTTGTGGTTCAGCCAAGTTTCCGTGAGACAGAAAACAGCACAGTTCCTCATCTCTGTGTAAACACTCAGCCTCAGACGCAACAGGTCCACTTTGTTGTCCAGGGAGCGGACGTTGGCCAGGAAGAGAGTTGGAATTGGAGGCCTCCTAGCCTTCAGCTGGGCAAGCACACCCGCCCGCGTTCCTCTCTTTATTCTTTATCTTTTCCAGTGGAAGGGCAATTCAGTGTTTCTCTTTGGTATTTATTTTTCTTACTTTTCTGTATGCACCTTTTTTATAAGGAAAAAGTGTTTCTAACAAGATCACATCCCATCATGTAACTCAGAAAAACATATCCTGACTTTCTGTAGCCAAAGTGACTTTTTAAAGTATTTCTTTGATTTATCTTTTAATTTCTTTAGTCACATTCTGATAAAGAAATTGATGTTTTTGCAGGATTTATGTAACAAGGCAAAAATAATTTACACATGTTGGTGTGAAATGACCAAAAAGAAACTTAAACTTTTTTAAAATTCTCACAAAAAAGAAAAAGAAGAAGAAGAAAAGAACAAGAAATACTGCTTTTATTTATGGTGCCTAATGATTTGAGACCATTTGGGAATTGATGTTATTTGAAAATGCTGAACAACAACATTCTCTGAATATTCTCTTTTCCAGCAGGGAACAAAGTAAGTGACTAACCAGCCGAGATATTTACGCCCTCCAACCAGCACATTTTTGTTTTTTCCTTTTAGACTTCATTTTAATCGCTCTCCTCCTCCAGCTTCAGGCAGTAGCTTGTGAACGATGCTACACAGGATAAAGGCAGCACACAGCCAACGCATGGATGGTGGTACATCAAGGAATGTATCAGGAAATGATTTGTGTCATTCATCACAGAGAAGGAAGGTCCAGCTCTTTGCAAGGTTTCAGGGACATGTCCCTCCCCAGTTCCACGACCATGTCAGAGTCACGAGCGACTGACTTACTCATGCAGTGGCAGCCTGTGATTCACCCACATTTACTGCAGTCGGTTCCTCCGTCATGTCACACACAAGACTGAAAAAATGCAGCAAATTATATATTATATTGATATTATTTGATGAATTTGTGATCTTGTATTTAAACAAAATGGTTTACAAAAAATCTAAAAAAAAAAAAAAAAGTCACTGCCTCTAGCTCCACATGCAGCAGCTGGTCCAACTGGACTCCAGCAGTCTGACTATCACTTCATGATGACGTCCATCTTGTTTGAATTCATGCTTGTGTTGTTCTTACTCTCAAATGTAAGTCGCTTTGGATAAAAGCGTCTGCTAAATGACTGTAGAATAGAATAGAATAGAATAGAATTATATGAACTGATGGAGGCCATAGTTCATTAGATTTGCTTCTTTGAGTGTTGGTGGAAGGAGGAGAGTGCTGGATGAGGAGGAAGGAGAGAGAGCTGGAAGATGTGAACCAGGTGAGAGAAACGAGACCACCTCCCTGAGAGGAAGCTGAAGGCCCAGTTGTCTGTAATTCAGAACATCTTGCTCATGTTTGGTGCAGTTTTCTAAATGCTTCAATGTTCAGAATTAATGCTTGTTCCTCCTGAAGTCAACAACCATCTCTGTTGTTTGTGTTCTAGATGAGGGGATTGTTTCAGCTCCACCACACAAATTGACTGACCAGTTCTCTGGACTCAGCTTCTTGTCCATCACTGATACTCCCCACAACTGCAGAGTAATCAGAGTATTTCTGCAGATGACAGGACTCAGACTTGTATTGGAAGTCTGAGGTGTACAGTGTGAAGAGAAATGGTGAGAGGACAGACCCTTGTGGTGCTCCAGGTCTGCTGACCAGCATCTCAGACACAAAACCTTTCAGTCTCACAATCTGTAGCCTGTTTGTTAGTTAGTCATAAATCCAGGTGGTGGTGGAGGTTCCACCTGGAATTTATGGAGCTTTTCACATAACAGAGCAGCTGAATTGTAATAAAAGCAGTTGGGAAATGAAAGAACATGATCCTCAAAGTGCTGCCTGATTGGTCCAGTTGTTTCTGAGATTCTCTATGAATTCTGAGATTAGTTCCTTTAATCCCCCCCCCCACTTTTTTTTTTTCTGAAGATGGACTATTTCCTTAGAGATGAGACGAGGTAGTTTGTCTAACTCAGTGCAAATTTTCCACAGATGTTGAGTTATAGCAGCAAATCCTGTACAACACTGAGTCTCCAGCCTTGCCCCGAGGGAGAGTCTACAACAGCTGGTCCTCTGATCTAAGAACGTGAGCGTAAGAGGGTTAAAGGGTCAGCAACGTAGGATGGGTCCATGGCCAGTCAATCATTTAAAAATGAATAAATAAAATCAAAATAAAATTAAGGTTTTCTAGTTCTAGTTCCCCTTTAATTCAGAATAAAAATTAAATTCTCTTTAAAATGACCCTGTAAACACCTAATTCCGAATGAAAATGGCCATTTCCAAAGTGGCTGGTTTATTCTGATTTTAGATCTGAATTGAATAATTCCTCAATCACGTTCATTCTGCTTTAGATTAATTCGGTTTGTTCTGCGTTTGCTTGTTCTATGGTCCTGTTGTGATGATGCTACCTCCTCGTCCTCCTCTGCTGATGAAAGTGAAGTTCAATGCTGGTGTCGAGCTGCTGCTTCAAAACTAAAATCAAAATCGGAGCACAATTGGTTCTTGTTAAGCGATCATCCATGTTGTAGCCAAAACGAAAAGAAGCAGGAACTGGAGTTTGTTTCTCTGGTAGACGTAAAAACATCACGTCCATCCCCATCCAATCAGAACCCTTCCCAACCCCAGATCTGAGGCGGATTTGAATAAAGGCGATTAAACATGTAAACCTCAATTCAGAATTACTATTTCCATGTAAACTCGAAGAAGAATCATTTCATACTAAATAAATAATCCTGAATTAAAAAACATCATGTAATGATGGTCAATGGGTTTTGAGGCTCTGCAGCAAATAATGAGCTAGAATATCAAAGGCAAGTACATGAATAAGGTTTTTGCATTGTTCTGTCATCAAGGCAGAAATCTGTTAGTTTCCGAGGTTTGTTCGTTTATTGTTCGTTTGTTCGTTCGTTCGTTCGTTCGTCCGTCCGTCCGTTCGTTCGTTCGTTTGTTCGTTCGTTCATTCATCACTAAACATACACACACAATCTGGAACAGAACTGCTATACAGTGTGGTCTGTGTTCTGCTCCATTACTACTTTATTTTATTTGTAATGATCGTTTCAGGGAGACCCGGAAATTCAGCCCACACGGTGATGAGTTTAACAGTTTTAATAGATGCAACAGAGCAGCTAACGGACGGCAGGTGTGGCAACCAGGACCAGGAAGAGGGGCTAGGCAGATAGCGGAGGTCGGTCCAGAAAAAGGTCTAATCCAGGTAGGCAGAGTTCAGGATAGTCCGGCAGGGAGCAGGCAATCGGGAGTCCGTGAGAGGCAGCAAGGTCAAATCCAGGTGGGCAGAGTTCAGGATAGTCCGGCAGGGATCAGGCAATCGGGAGTCCGTGAGTGGAAGCGAGGTCAGCGACAGGGATCTAGAACAAGACAAGATTTACTACAGAATAACAGGCAAGGCAAATGACCATCTGGCAGGGAAGCAGACATTGAGGAGGGATTATATAGGGTGATGAACAGGTGAGGAGAGTGAGCGCTGATGAGACCCAGGTGGAGCAGATGAGCCTGATTGTGTGAGCTGCAGGCAATGCAGGCCAGTCCTCATGACATTTATTATGTGATTATTGCACTGTAATGTCCTTTTAACCGTGATGCCTGTATTTTTTATGTATGTGTCAGGCTTCTCATCTGTTCCCTTATGACAAACAAAACAAGTATGAAATAAAAACACAGAAGAGAATAAATGGCATCCATATTCTTTCAAAAGCACCAGTTTTGGAGTGAAAAGAAAGGCCAGAAAGTCCAGATGTTCTTATTCCATTATTATCCTAAGCCATAACTGAGGGGGCTTCATCTAAAATGCGGTGATCCAGAACAAAATAACTAGGGCTTTAACTTAACACCCAACAAATGTGCGTTAAAATCCAGTTTTTTGGGGTTTAAATAAAAATGTACAGCCATTTTGGCAGGTGATGAATTGGTAAAGCTTCTTTGTAGTTCATGCAAAGAGCTGTCTCCTGTTAGGGTAAAAGTTTTCCAGTCCAAAAATCTATTAAGGACCACCACAGCACACACACAAAAAACACCCAATAAGTTGTTTAAGTATCTAAAGTCGTGGATAAAATTAATATTTACTGTATGAGCGTGAATGCACACCAGTACTATGCACCAGGCAGTTTAACAGCAAGTTAAAATCTAATGACAACCAACCAGCAGCTCTCAGCCCGAGCAGCCCCCATCCCCGCTGTACACAGTGCTGATGGAGCACTGCTTTCCCCTCCTGAGCCGCCGGATGGTGGAGCAGAATCTCCTCGAAGCCATCCGGAAGTCATTCTCCATGGCCTCTCCAAACTCCTCCCATGCCCGAGTTTTTGCCTTAGCGACCGCCGAAGCTGCGCTCTGCTTAGCCCGCTGATACCCATCAGCTGCCTCTGGAGTCCCACAGGCCAAAAAGGCCCGATAGGACTCCTTCTTCAGCTTGACGGCATCCCTTACTGCCGGTGTCCACCAACGAGTTCGGGGGTTACCGCCACGAGAGGCACCGACGACCTTACAGCCACAGCTGCGGCTGGCTGCCTCAACAATAGAGGCACAGAACACAGCCCACTCGGATTCAATGTCCCCCGCCTCACCCGGGACATGGTTGAAGCTCTGCCGGAGATGGGAGTTGAAACTCTTTCTGACAGGGGACTCTGCCAGACGTTCCCAGCAGATCCTCATAACATTCTTGGGTCTGCCAGGCCCGACCCGCATCATCCCCCACCATCTGAGCCAACTCACCACCAGATGGTGATCAGTTGACAGCTCCACCCCTCTCTTCACCCAAGTGTCCAGAACATGCGGCCGCAAGTCCGACGACATGACTACAAAGTCGATCATTGAACTGTGGCTTAGAGTGTCCTGTTGCCAAGTGCACATGTGGACACTCTTATGCCTGAACAAGGTGTTCGTTATGGACATTCCATGTCCCTAGAGCTAGCTTTTGCAGCCGAGGATCAGAGTGCCAGGGTTCTCGCCCAGCTCACACTGCACCCGACCCCTATGGCCCCTCCTGCAGGTGGTGAGCCCACGGGAGGGGAGGCCCATGTCACCTTTTCGGGCTGAGCCCGACTGGGCCACCAAGGGCTCGCCTTCGTGCCCCACCTCCTGGCCTGGCTCCAGAGGGGGGCCCCGGTGACCCACGTCCAGGCAAGGGAAACCTTGGTCCTTGCTTTCTCTTTATCATAAAAGTGATTTGAGCCGCACTTTGTCTGGTCCCTCCCCTAGACACCTGTTTGCCATAGGTGACCCTACCAGGGGCATTAGCCCCCGACAACATAGCCGCTAGGATCGTCAGGATGCACAAACTCCTCCACCACGATAAGGTGGCGGCTCAGGGAGGAGTCCACACGTTTCACAATCACAAAATACAGAATACGATCAGTGCACACACACAAATATGCAATGTGCAGGCTAATTCTACATCACTTCAAATAATTACTTTTACAATGCTCAATTTGAATTCTTACCTTTATACAGAACACAGCTACTGTTGGTGGGAACACTGAACATCTAGGCAGCTGCATTGCTGTTTGAGCCACAATGTCCAAGGAGCAACGTACACACCTGATTAACTGCAGGTCCGGCTGCTTCTGTTTGAGTAGTGTTTACACCGAATCATGCCTCCCAACCATGATGCCTGTTCCATCTGTTGCTATGCCAACCATATTTGCAATATCTAGGGCTTTAGCTTGCAGAAAGTCCATGATGGCAACAGCAATCCCTGCAGCATCCACGCTAGAAAGTTCTGTTACCCCTTGATACATACTGAAAAATCTCATGCATTTTTTTCAAAATAAATGTCAAAATAAAGAGAGTATGGCATGTCACTGATTGAAGCTCTACTTGAGAGTACGGGCCAAAACAGACTTGATGACAGCTGCATACTTGGTTCTGTGCATCTGAAAGGCTCCAGTCTCATCCTGCAGAATGTCAGACAAATCATCTGCTGCATTAAAAGAAGAGTGGCTAGCGATGTATGTTGCAATGCGGAGCTCACGTCGTTTCTGGTCGTCACAAATCCTGGTGCTACCAATACTTGCTGATGCCACCATAAAATCCCTAACCGTGGGAAGGCATTGCATTTTGTGCTTTTTTGTTTCAGCATGGTCCTTGAGGTCTTTTGGGTGGACTCTAATGTCCGTATTGCAAAATTTGCATGGCCCCTGCCTTCATCATTCGTTGATGGTGCTATCCATAATTTAAGGCATCAGTGTCACCAGTCACTGTTGTCAACTCCCTGGCAGATGACAATAACCAGTCAGCTTGCAGACAGGTCAGGGGGCATTGCTATGAATTAATAATGATGAATGATTGGTTGAAATGTGTTTCAATAAGGTTAACTTACAACTGCCAAACTTACCCCAAACCTGCCCATAGTGAATTTTACCCGCAAAATCTGAATCACCATTTGGGTGGGAAACCGCCCAATCTGGCAAAACTTATACCATTATATAAAAGAATAAAAGGGGTAAGCACTCCTAAGACCAATAGAGATATAAACACTGAAAAATAAGCAGCATCTGAATGCATTTAAAATAATTAGAGACTAAAAAGCTGAGCGTAGTAAAATGAAATTATTACAAATCTTCATCTAAAGGGTTATGATAGTCAGACTGGACTTTATTTGATTTGTTAACTATGGTCCATTTGTTCATTTAAAAGTTTGATTAAAATGTTAAACAAAAAGTTTTCTTTTGTAACAAAAATGCATAAAAATCAGGTTTTTATGAACAGAAAATAAAAAAAAGCCTACCAACAAACAAACAGTGTTATGAAGCTAAATTAGGTTAAATGGAAGCTCTGAGTGATACTAGATGAAGAACCAACATGGAGCTGGGAGATGAATCTTTGAGAAGAGCCAGACTTCCTATTGCTATGATGAATGAGGCTAATCATAAACATACAGTATCATCCATACAGTAGCTGTGTGCTGGCTTTAGTTTACCTGCTGTTGTTTACGAGATGCTGCCTGAACAAAGTGCAGCTGAAAACAATTTAAAGAAACGTGTAATTACATGCCTTCGGTTGTAGAATATAGAAAAATAGAATAGAAATACTTTATTAATCCCTTTGTACTTACAGTCCGGATTACATGGCTACTGGGAAGACCCAGCATGAGGGAAACCGGGTGGAGTTCGCAACTCTGGATCTATTTTTAGGAAAATTACTCCTCAAACACAGGTATGTCCAAACAAAAAAAAAATGTCAGGATAATATTATTATAGTCATTAGTTAACAGAATTAGTCCTGTTAGCATCCGTCACCTGGTGATGCTTTACCTGACTTCTGTATTGTGTGCAAACCCACAATGTCCTGCAATTAAACCTGCCTTTAAACATACTTAAAAATTGCATTAGAGTTCTATAAAGTCTGAACATTAAGATGAATACCAGCAATATTTTGCCACTAGTCAGGATTTTTCCAACCAAACTTTCCGCCTGGTCACTTGGCTTTCTGCCTGTTTCGCCTGTAAGACTGAACAACAAGCCACCTTTAGTTTAATGATTCTGCTGACGCTCCAATGTAAGACAACTAGACCTCTCAGAGTGGCAGAAAGACCACCCAGCTTGGGGACTGGAGAGACTTAAACACAGCCTTCAAGCCACCAAACTTAGACAAGAGATTTCTCCTCAGCTATTAAAACATCTCCAGATTCGTCTTTACTCTCCCCAGATGTGGAGAGCCTCAGGACTGAGTCCAAGTGATACAAAAGGATCTTTAATGCCTTGTCAATATCCCATCCTCCCTCCCCAGCACCTTACCCATCCCCTCCTGACCCAAGACCTTTGACCTTTGGCCCCTGATCTCTCAGACTGCCAATTAGAGGTGAAGGACTCAGATGGAGGAGGATGGGGGGACACAAGAAGAAAGCATCTAATTCATCTGTAGAGTGGGAGTTGATAGCAGACGGCAGGGGGTCAGCTGCACTTTTACAGAAAGTTAATGGGGTTTTCACATATGGGGGGTTGGAGAAGAAAAAAAGAGACTAGAGCAGAAGAAATAAAAGATACAGCTTCCATTCCATTAATCTCAGTGAACATGAAGCTGAGTCCATCCATGAGACAACAGTTTTCTCCCAAGAAGACTATACAAAGTTCAACAACTGTTACGTCATGTCCAACTGTCAGTCCTGCTGCTACAGGAGAAAAGATTGAACTGCTGAGCTTGGAGGGGAGGCTAAACAAAAAGTATTATTTGGTTATTTTCATCTAATGAAAAATATGAGCTGATTGTGAATCTGATGAACACGTCTGTAAAAGCTAGAACAGGAGCAACAAAAGGCTGGAAAAGTAACAACTGGAGGTGTCATGATCTGTGGTGTGAGGCTCAGTTTTTCCAGCCGCCCTGAACGCCTCAGCTCCACCAGCTCTTGATTAGGGCTGATGCTCTTCACCTGTCCCAAGCCCTATTTATACAGCTCTGCAACATTCCTCCAGTGCCAGATCGTCTTGGTTCTTCCCTGCACGTATCCCGCCTGTATTATCCTGCCTGCCTGCCCGCCTGACGCTGATCTGACTTTGGACCTGGATTCTGATTCTGCCTGCTCCCCGTCTGGTACTCTGCTTTGGTTGTTTATTTGGATTACTTGGCTTTCTGACCCCTGGCTTGTCTAACAGGATTGGATTTCGGATCACGGACTTATTTATCTGCCCCTTCAAGGATCATCCAAATCCTGCTTCTGCGGGCTCCTCATTCAGGCGCTCCTGCCAGCAACCTGTATCCCTCCATTAACCTCTCCTCTGTTCAGCAGCTCTCCTTCCGCAGTCTTCTTCCTGGTGGCCCTTCTCCAGTCGCTGGATTCAACACTCTGCGCTCCGTTGGATACCCACTGCTGGTACGTGGACTCTCAATCCCTCTCAGAGTACTCATCAGCTGCCTGCCTCCTAACTTCCTTCTTGTGTGTCCACAGTCCTCTGAGCGGAGAAAGACCGGATTGCACAATCACATTATTCCACTCTGTACAATAAAGATCTTATACCTATCCCTGGGAAACTGAGTATCTTTTGAGTCCACTCATCTGAAACATGACAGGAGGAGCATTTGACAACTAATGAGGCTAATTGGCAACAGGTCAGTAATATGACTGGGTATAAAAGGAGCATTTCAGAGAGGCAGAGTCTCTAAGATGGACAGAGGTTCACCAATCTGAGACAAACTGGGTGTAAAAATTGTGGAACAATATCTGAAAAAGGTTTCTCAACATAAAATCTAAAAGACTTTGATCATCCCACCATCTACTGAGTATAATATCAAAATATTTAGAGAATCAGAAGGAATCTCTGTGTGCATGAGACAAGGGTGAGGGTCAGAGTCGATGCTGGTGATCTTCTGCATGACATGATTCTCTACTGGAAACCACTGCATGGACTCAGGAAGACTTCCAGAAACCACTGTCTGTAAACACAGTTCACCCTGAAACCCACAAATGCAGGTTAAAGCTCCATCATGCAGAGAAGAAGCCAGATGTGAACAGGATCCAGAAACACCACAGCGTGGCTTCACAGGAGAAGCTAGAATACTGCATCAGACCAGAATGGGACAACGTTTGTCTCCTAGAACTACAGCAACTGGTCTCCTCACTTCCCAGACATTTCCAGACAGTTGTTAGAAGAAGAGGGGATGCTACACTGTCCCGAACATCACCCTGGAACTACCTTTTAAACCGTGCCGAACATCACCCTGGAACTACTTTTTACACCGTGCCGAACATCACCCTGGAACTACTTTTTACACCGTGCCGAACATCACCCTGGAACTACTTTTTAAAGCGTGCCAAACATCACCCTGGAACTACTTTTTAAAGCCTGCCAAACATCACCCTGGAACTACTTTTTAAACCTTGCCGAACATCACCCTGGAACTACTTTTTAAAGCGTGCCGAACATCACCCTGGAGCTACTTTGTACACCGTGCCGAACACCACCCTGGAACTACTTTTTACACCGTGCCGAACATCACCCTGGAACTACTTTTTACACCGTGCTGAACATCACCCTGGAACTACTTTTTAAAGCGTGCCGAACATCACCCTGGAACTACTTTTTACACCGTGCTGAACATCACCCTGGAACTAGTTTTTACACCTTGCCGAACATCACCCTGGAACTACTTTTTAAACCTTGCCGAACATCACCCTGGAACTACTTTGTACACCGTGCCGAACACCACCCTGGAACTACTTTTTAAACCTTGCCGAACATCACCCTGGAACTACTTTTTAAACCTTGCCGAACATCACCCTGGAACTACTTTTTAAAGCGTGCCGAACACCACCCTGGAACTACTTTTTACACCGTGCCGAACATCACCCTGGAACTACTTTTTACACCGTGCTGAACATCACCCTGGAACTACTTTGTACACCGTGCCGAACACCACCCTGGAACTACTTTTTAAACCTTGCCGAACATCACCCTGGAACTACTTTTTAAAGCGTGCCGAACATCACCCTGGAGCTACTTTGTACACCGTGCCGAACACCACCCTGGAACTACTTTTTACACCGTGCCGAACATCACCCTGGAACTACTTTTTACACCGTGCCGAACATCACCCTGGAACTACTTTTTACACCGTGCCGAACATCACCCTGGAACTACTTTTTATACCGTGCCGAACATCACCCTGGAACTACTTTGTACACCGTGCCGAACATCACCCTGGAACTACTTTTTAAACCTTGCCGAACATCACCCTGGAACTACTTTTTAAACCTTGCCGAACATCACCCTGGAACTACTTTTTAAACCTTGCCGAACATCACCCTGGAACTACTTTGTACACCGTGCCGAACATCACCCTGGAACTACTTTGTACACCGTGCCGAACATCACCCTGGAACTACTTTGTACACCGTGCCGAACACCACCCTGGAACTACTTTTTAAACCTTGCCGAACATCACCCTGGAACTACTTTTTAAAGCGTGCCGAACATCACCCTGGAGCTACTTTGTACACCGTGCCGAACACCACCCTGGAACTACTTTTTACACCGTGCCGAACACCACCCTGGAACTACTTTTTACACCGTGCCGAACATCACCCTGGAACTACTTTTTACACCGTGCTGAACATCACCCTGGAACTACTTTTTAAACCTTGCCGAACATCACCCTGGAACTACTTTGTACACCGTGCTGAACATCACCCTGGAACTACTTTTTACACCGTGCCGAACATCACCCTGGAACTACTTTGTACACCGTGCCGAACATCACCCTGGAACTACTTTGTACACCTTGCCGAACATAATCCTGGAACTACTTTGTCCAGACATGTTGCTGCATCAGATTCACTATCAGCTCATATTTTCCATCAAAAGATAAAATGTCTCACTTATGTGTTTCATTGGAAATAAAACAACAGTCTCAAGAGTTAAAGTTCGACACTGTTGAAGAAATTGAGCTCCTTCTGCAATAAAACACTAAAACTAATCACCCATTTTCCACTGGAGCATCAATATGAAGAGCTCAGGTCTTGTGTGTTTGTTCCGCTTCATAATGAAGAAGTAATGAGCAGTTGCACAAGCTGCTGATTAACTTTTTTCCAGCAGATTGCAGAGCTCCTGCAGATGCCATGCACTTGCTTTCTCCCTCTCCTGGTCTGTGTGGGCATCTGTTTGGGTGTGCGTTCACTTCTTGTGTTTATATCCTGCATGAATGAGAGGAATGCATAAGGAGTCTTTCAATAGGACTTTCCATAAAAACAAGGGAGTTAACAGCAGCCTCTTAACCTCAGGGGTGTAATAGGATTTCCTTTGTAGTGAAGAACTAATAAGACCATTGGACAGTGATTGATGAAGCACTCCTCCGGAAGTGACAACTCAATTGTTCTTTCCTTAATAGTCTCTTCTAAGTGAATCAATCTAAGCTTTGCAGAGGAGCCTGTGGGTTACAGTGCACACAGATATAATCTGCATGAGGAGGAGCAGCAGTTTTGTGTCATGTGATTATGATACCAAACTGAATTCACGGGGAAAATCGTCTGTCATTGATCTCTGATTGTAATCTGGCTCAGCTTGTCATCAAACCTTTACAAAGTAAAGAGACGGTTACTGTGTGGTGCAAAGGTCTCACCATCTTCCATCTCATTCACCAACCGTTCTCACAAAGGAATGTGTTCATAAGTCCAACTCACCAACTTTAGACAAAGATAGTAAAATTCATGAAAATCTTGGATCTTGTTTTTAGCTACGAACAAATCCTACGAAGACTCAGGAGTGCCAGCACCTGAGTGCTGATATGTGTGACGAGAGCAAAGATACAATCCCAAAATAATGTCTGTAATATAACTTTTGGTCATTTATGAATCATTTTATTTAAAAATAAAAAGCAATTTTATTTTTTATTAATTAAAATTTACTACAAGGGTCTGGTTTTTAGAATGATTTGTTTTATTAAAAGATGGTGGTTATACCCTGACTTCTTGGTTAATATAAATTTATTCTGTGGTGTACCACTTCGCTCTGTATCCAGGACACCACCAGCATGTTCATCCTGATGCATTCATGGGACCAGAGTGCAGGCTGCTGTCCAGGTTCAGGATGAATTCAGTTTTTATTTGTAAATAAAACTGCTTTTATAACATTTGAATCTCGCCGTGTGATTATTTATAACCACTTTAAAGAGCAACTATGAAGCAGAACTTTTGAAATTCGGCTGCAACGTCACGCTGCGTCCGGGCAGAAAAACTTGCACAGTGCGGTTTCTCAGCCGCGGACCAGAAATGCACACGATAGATGAACATCTCCTCCTCGGACTGCTGCTGCTGCACGAGGACTCACTGAGACGAGTAAACGACACCTACTTTCACATCAGTCCACAAAAGTCTATCACCAGAAAAGCCACCAGTCTGTCATCTGAAAAGAGTTGCTAGAGGAGTCTAAAAACACGCTAAACGTAGTGAGAAAGTTGCTGAAGCCTCGTTTCCACCAGTGGGTGCGGGACGTTTAGGGTTTAAACTGTAACCATGTTTCGTTTCCACAGCCAACCGTAACCTCACCTGATAGGCCGGATAGTGAGCTACGCAGCTACGTGACAGCATGACGCCTTCACAGCGCAGTGCCTTCCTTAAAGTAGAACCAAAACACGACTCGGAAGGAGGAGGATGGAGGTCATCAAACAGTTTGTGTTCTTTCTTCTTGGCGGTGCTTCGTAACGTCATTTTAAAGGACAAAAAAAATCTGTTGCTCCGTTCCTACTTTGTTTTCATGCCAGGTCGCACAGGAAATTATCTTTTTATTTTCAACCAATCAATGGACTGCAGAGTGTCAAGCTCCACCCTTTGGGGTTGGATCGGTTAGATTGGTACCCCAATGAAAGGGTGCCAAAAAAAGTAGATCGGGTTAGATATTAGGTTACCTATCCGTACCCGTTGGTGGAAATGAGGCTTCAGTTGACACCATCATGGGCTTCCCCTCCTAAGCAGCTGTTTCTCCACTCCTCCACCCGGTCAGAGCCAAGCAATAAGTCTGCATGAAAATTACACTGTAAGCTTTGACTTCTAGCCAAAATATTTAAGAATGAGGGACGCAGAAATCCTCTGAATATAAATATGTTTTCACAAATAAAGGCATGCGCTGCTTTGTGCTGAAAGGGGCACCCCACCCCCACCCTCTCACTCCAACAAACACAGACGTTAACATTCGACAGGACCATAAACGCACCGCACAGTCAACACCCATTCACACAAGGCTTTCATTGCAAAGACATCAGACCAGCTTGGTAATGGCAAGCTTCTTTATTTATTTATTTTTAAGTATAAGTTGCGTCAAGATATGAATCTGTAATAAAGATTAAGCCTTTGATTTGTACAAGTTAAGAAGAGCTCAGAAATCATCAACCAAATGAAGATGAAAGTCAGCCTCGGCCGCTCTCGGAGTTCTGCAGGCTAACAAGCTGGATCACTGTTTGATCTAAAGTGCTGTGCTACCTCTCTGCGCTCGTACTTGGACTTGCGTGGAGGTGACACACAGGAGTTTCTGAAAGTCTTTCAACCCCATAAAACCCTCTGCTATTCTGAATAAATGTGTATAATTTAAGACTGAGTGTGTGAATGTCGTTTGAAGTGTAAAATGCTTTAAATGTTTAGTGAGACTAGAAAAACTCTCTTTATTCTCCATTTCCACTCATCCAAAATATCATTATGCTTACACACAAGTCCTAAAAGGACAAGCTTAATTCCTAAAAACAGGTCGCTGTCCCCACAAAAATTGGGGCCACAGCATGTTTACTATTGTGTAGCATCCTCTCTTCTTTCACCAGCAGTCTGAAATCATCTGGAAATTGAGGAGAGCCGTTTCTGGACCTTAAGGAGAGGAAAGTCTTCCTGATCCCGTCTGGTACAGCTGCTGAACAGTCCTGGGCCATAATTTGTGTTTCATGGTGGGCCAAATGTTTTCAGTTGGTACATTTTCATCTAAACTCTTCATCTAAGGAACTTTTGTACTTCAGCCTTGTCTTACTGAAATATATGTTTCTCTGCAGAAGCATCTTTGATTTAAGTGTTGCTAACAACTGGATGGTCCCTGATGTGTGTTCAGGGCGATACTGGGAACCAGTCGTGGACACAGAGCTGAAAAGGTTTATTTCAATCCACTGGCAGAGGAAAGGACTGGAGACGAGCCGAGGAATGATGATGGTGTGGAAGGAGGTCTGGCAGGACCAACAATCTGGTGAAGACTGGAAGGCCACGTAGGCAGACATACTGCTGCTGGTTACGGATGAGGTGCAGGTGAAGATCCTGGTTGCCGGGGAAACAGGCCTACCACAACAGCCCGTTTCCTCTTTGGTCTAAATCAGTAGTTCCAATGAGCACCCCCTTCATGCAGCTACCAAAAAGCCTTTATGCTTTCATTAGCCAGCTTCTCACCATAAATGTTGCATCCTGGCTGAGTCCTGTCCTTTGCCTTAGTTTTACACACTTCGACATTGAATCGTGCTGGAAAAATCAGGGTTACCTCTACTACGGAGGAGAATCTTTTAGTTTTCGTGGTCCTCGCCTGTGGGACAGCCTTCCAGAGGCCCCGAGGGCAACTGGGAGGGTGGATATTTTTATAGCAAAGCTAGACCTTAACTTAACTTGAATCTATTACTTTATTAATCTCATGTTAAATCTGGCTTCATTGTTTTCTGATTGTGTTTTAACAATTTATTTAGTTTACTTATTTAACACATTAGCTTGCAGAGTAACTTAGAGTAACTGTAGAGTTCACACTGGTTTCATCTCATGGGTTTACTTACGTAGAGTTAACCACAATGAAACAGCATGGTAGCAACTCAAAGATTAAGCCAGTTAACTCACCTTGGAACAGCATATACTGGATTAGTATTTACTGTATGGAATTGTTTTGTATATAGTATTTATATTAAATACTAAATATACACTCTCAAAAACCTACATATATTTAACAAGGTGAATTTCTTAATGATTACTCACCCCGTAAAATCTATTACAGCTTCTCTGATGGCGCTGCGTCCCCACCCTCACCTGTCTGAAAAACTGCATCATTTGTATTTTAAAATAACCGCTGTGACTCGGTTCGCATCATTCATTAAAAGAGCCGTTCAAAGGAAATGATTCGTTCATGAACAACTGGTGTCAGCTGGTCCAGTCTGGAATGGAGTATGTAGGAAATAAAGGGATGAAATGAGAAAGATTTTAAGGTAAGTAAGTGACGGGTGGCAGGTAAGTGACGCTAATGCTGTAGGTGACGTAGTTCCGGGGGAGACGGCAGATTCAAACTAGGCGCGCCCAAACATTTCTACTTTCATTCGATTGTATTTTGTGCCAACTTAATCAAAATATTCTTTAAAGTAGGACTATAGTGTCTTTAAAAGGTACACTCTGGAGCACAGTGGGGAGGATTTGGCCAGCCTGACAGATTTTATAGATCGTTGTTACGACAGAATCGTCATGGGGAAACCGAACAACACGTCCACCCCCTCCATCTCATCCAAGTCCAAGAGACAGCGAAATGAGGATTCACCTGGAGCTATTTCACCACCGGGGAACGACTCAACAGATGTTCTGATCTCCATAGATAAGAAACTCAGTAGTTTTGATGCGCGTTTGAGTCTGGTAGAAATTCTCCACAAGGAGTTCCAGGCGCTACGTGAATCATTAGAATTCAGCCAGAAGCAGGTGGAAAGTCTGGCTGCAGAAAATGCCGGTCTCAGAGAGACGGTAAAATCCCTCACCGAGGGCTTGACCCGTCTCTCAGATGAAAATAAGAAGATTAAGGAAAC
Organism: Melanotaenia boesemani; assembly: GCF_017639745.1. Lineage (NCBI taxonomy): Eukaryota > Metazoa > Chordata > Actinopteri > Atheriniformes > Melanotaeniidae > Melanotaenia > Melanotaenia boesemani. Next base: position 2,082,207 of record NC_055688.1, read on the forward strand.
GGTGATCGATCTGCAGGCGCGGAGCATGAGAGAGAACCTGGTGTTTGCAGGGATTCCAGAGCAGATGGAGGAGGACCCCGAGACCACGGTGAAAAACTTCATCAAAACCCATCTGAAGCTCCCGGAGGAAACGGTGAAAAACATCTCCTTTGACAGAGTCCATCGGCTCGGCGGGAGGAAACCCGGGTCCAGCAGACCAAGACCCATAGTAGCGAAGTTCGTCAGCTTCAAACAGAAGGAGCAGGTGAAGAACCAGGGCCGCGAACTGAAGGGGACCAACTTCGGAGTAAACGACCAATATCCGAGAGAGATTCTGGACCGACGGAGAGTCCTGTTTCCCATCAGGAGAAAATCGATCGCCAATGGCGCTCGCGCTGTCATCGCGGTGGATAAACTGTTTATTAATGGACAACTGTACCGCGACCCGAACATCACTCCGTGGCTCTTCTGATCCCAGGTGCTGTATGTCAATCTCTCCAAATGATCACTCTTAACTCGCCATTATAGATCACTGACAGTAGAACACACTGCTCGTCTCACCACAGCCTCTACACCTAGATCGATGTATTTTTTTCTGTTTTACCACTCTTCTCACTTTTCACTTTTCACTATCTTTCTATTTCACGTCTTCACTGTTAATTGTAATCCAGCTCGTAATATCAGCAGCGCACGCAACACCGTCAGGACGCACAGCCGCACCATACATGATACATATAAACACTCGCGTTTTATGTATGAGAGAACACACATTAAGGTAGACTACATATACGGACATTTAACATACGGACAAACGCGCGCAATCAGGCTGCATGCAAACACGCGCGAATACGCAAGAGGGGCGCACAAAGACACACGCGTCAGTAACACGCATGAAGCATTAAACCGTTCACAATAACCATGTTAAAAATCGTCTGTTGGAATGTACATGGAGCCGGTTCCAGGGAGAAGAGGTTGAAGATCTTTAATAAATTACAGGAGCTGCAGGCTGACATTGTCTTACTACAAGAGACTCATTTAACAAACTCAACCATAGACCTTCTTCAAACAGCTCAGTTTCCTCATGTTTACTCAGTTTGTTATAATTCTAGGCAGAGAGGAGTAGCTACTCTTATTAATAAGAGACTAAATTTTGACATAGATAGCACAGTAGTGGATCCGGAAGGCAGATTTCTGATAACTTTATTATCTATTTGTAATATCAAATTATGTATTACCAATGTGTACGGCCCCAATGCAGATGATCCCTCCTTTTTCCACTCCCTGTTTGCTACACTCCAGAATTATTCAGATAACAGAATAGTGCTAGCTGGTGATTTTAATGTAGTCTTGACTGAACAAGATCGCTGCAGCACATCAGGTAGTCATCGAGTCTGGCAGTCGTCAGAAACTATCAAACAGTACATGAAGGATTTTGGTCTTTGCGATGCTTGGCGCTCTCACCATCCTAAACTAAGAGAATACACCTTCTTCTCTTCAGTTCACCACTCCTTCTCTAGAATAGATTATATTTTAAATAGTAACTCACTAATGGGCGACATTTCAGAGACTCAGATACATCCAATCAGCATCAGCGATCACGCACCAGTTTCATTCAGTCTGAGAAACAAAAATAATAAACCGATTGGTAAAAGCTGGAGATTTAACACCTCTTTATTGAAAGATCCTGAGTTTATTGATTATTTTAAAAAAGAATGGTCAATTTATATAGAAAAAAATGACATGCCTGAAACTTCAGCGTGTCTCCTTTGGGAAGCAGGAAAAGCAGTAATGCGAGGGAAAATAATTTCCTTCTCCTCACATAAGAAGAAGAAGGAAACAGCAAGAGTTTTAGAATTAGAACTCAGGATTAAATCATTGGAGGAGGCTTACCGCATCTCCCCCGAAGAGCACACAATGAATAATATAAGGAAAACTAAATTGCAGCTTAAAGAAATTATAGATAAAAAAAACACAGTTTTTAGTGCAAAGACTTCGCTTGGAGAACTTTGAACATAGTAACAAATCTGGAAAGTTTTTAGCAAATCAACTAAAAACAAACAAGGAGAAAACAACAATCTCCTCTGTTAAAGATCAAGACGGAAACATCAGCCATGACCCAGACAAGATAAATGACACGTTTAGAAGCTTCTATAAAACATTATATGAATCACAGATTAATCCAACAGATGAACATATTGAACAATTTTTAAACAACATTAATCTACCAAAACTAAAAAATGAAAATAAAATAAATTTAGATGCACCTATTACTGTAGATGAACTCCACGAAGCTCTCCAACATATGCCCAACAATAAAGCCCCGGGTCCAGATGGTTACTCAGCAGAATTTTACAAGGAATTCTGGACAACGCTAGCTCCTACATTTTATAATATGTTGTTAGAAATACAGGAAAAACAAAAAAATACCGCAAAATATGAACTTAGCTAATATAACACTATTGCTAAAACCAGGCAAAGACCCCACACTTCCATCCAGTTACCGTCCCATATCTTTAATAAATGTAGACCTGAAAATAATTAGTAAAGCTCTTGCCAGAAGGATAGAAAAAATAACCCCTCTTATAATACATCCGGACCAGACAGGTTTTATAAAAGGTCGACATTCATCTACTAACACGCGTAGACTAATTAACCTCATAGATTACTCTACTTTACATAATCTAGAATCCACAATCATTTCTCTAGATGCAGAAAAAGCCTTCGACAGGGTAAACTGGAAGTTTCTATTTGCAACACTAGACAAATTTGGGTTTGGATCTGCTTTCATAGAGTGGATTAAAATATTATATAATAACCCAAATGCATGTGTGAAAACCAACGATCAAACTTCTCCAAGCTTCCGCTTACAGAGAGGCACCAGACAGGGCTGTCCACTCTCCCCCTCACTTTTTGCCATTTTCATAGAGCCGTTAGCAGCTGCTATTAGACAAAATATAGAAATTAAAGGAATCCAGGGCAAAAATATAGAACATAAAATAAGTCTTTATGCAGATGATGTATTACTCTTCCTTCAGAACTCACAAACATCACTCTCTGAGACAATCACAGTTATTAATAAGTTCTCATCAATATCTGATTATTCTATTAACTGGTCTAAGACTACAGCCATGTCCATCAACTGTGACCTACAAAACATCCCTAATATCAAAATACAGACAGGAAACATTAGATATTTAGGTATAAATATTTCCCCCAGATTATCAGATTTAACAAAATTAAACTATGTTCAGCTACTAAAAACAATAGAAGATGATCTCTTACGGTGGAGGCGCTTACCCATCTCACTAATGGGGAGAGTTGCCACCATTAAGATGATGATTCTACCTAAAGTTAATTATTTATTTTCAATGATACCCACTAAACCCTCCACCAGTTGGTTTAAATCTCTGGACTCTTTCATATCCAAGTTTCTTTGGAAAAACAAGCCGTCACGTATTAGTCTTAAAACCTTACAGCAGACTAAAGATAGAGGAGGACTGGATCTACCAAACTTTAATCACTACTTTATAGCTAACAGGCTGCAGTACATCTCCAAGTGGCTCAAACCCAGTTATCTGGATGAGCCGTGGTTAGATGTGGAGCAGGCTTTGTGTGAGGACTTAGTCATCTCTGACCTGCCGTTCATCAGCTCAACCATTAAACCATATAAGTGCTTTAAAAGCCTTAACATCCGTTTTTCCTTAATGGCTTGGTGGGAATTCTATAAGATAACCAGATCTTCCCTCTTTCCATGTAGACTTACACCCATCTGGAACAACCCTGACATCCTGCAGAACAAAAAGAGGATAAACTTCACTCAATGGAAGACTAAAGGAATACAACAGTTAGGACAGATAATAGAAAATGGAAACTTTGTATCTTTCAACACAATTGTCTCACAGTATGGAATCAACAGCAATAAATTCTTAGAGTACCACCAACTAAAATCAATTATATGTAAGAAGTATACCCCTGTACAGTTAGACTTGCAGCTTCCTGTCAGAATAGCAGAATTCTTGAATCTTAATACTCCAAAATTATTATCAAAAATATATAGATTACTTGCAAAGCTAGAAGACAGGATATCTCTCCCAACTTCAAAATGGGAAGATGATTTATCTAATAACTTTGATCAGAAAAGATGGTCACAAATATGTTTAAACACGTTTAAAATGACTCAGAATTCAAATATACAACTAATACAATTCAAAATTCTCCATAGAACTCATTATACAGGACACAGGATGTTCAGGATGGGCCTTTCACCATCAGATATCTGCCCACACTGCTCTGAGAACACTTCTGATAGCTACATCCATGCGCTGTGGTCCTGCACACCTGTCCAAAGGTTCTGGATTAAGGTGTGTGAAGATCTCTCAAAATGGTTTAAAACCAGTTTTTCTGCAAACCCCACACTTTGCCTACTGGGCGACCTGGGTGACACTAACATAGGAATACACTCCATAAACTTGGTCCTCGCAGTCTTATGCATCGCAAAGAAAACTATTCTTGTGAACTGGAAAGATAAGAATAATTTGTCTATCCAGCAGTTTAGAAATCTCCTGTTAGATCACATCAGCATTGAGACAATGTCTGCCTCCTCCAGGAACCAATCAGATGACTTTCATTCCCTCTGGTCCCCTGTGACTGGCTACATCACCTAATGTAGGTGGAGGATTGCGGCTTCGCTTGGATGGGGGTGGATATGGGTGGGGGGTCCCTGGTGGCTTCGGGTCTCCGGTTGTCTCCTGGGTGGGGATCTCGGCTGCTCCGCTGCTGGGTCGGCTGGGGGTTCCGGTCTGGGCAGCCGGCATTGGGTGGGCCCCGGGGTGGGGCTGCCTCGTGGCGGTGGGGGGTGGCTGCCGGGGTGCCTGGGTCGGTGTCCGTCGGCCCCTGGCCGGGTGGCCGGTCGGGCCCGGGGTGGGCCGGGTGGGGGCCCCGGGCTCTGGGGTGTCGGGTCTCCCCCCTCTCCTGGGGTGGGGGGGGTGTGCCGCTGCTGGGGGTGGCTGGGCCCGTCCGGATGTGCCGTGCCGGGGGTTGGTCCGTGCCCTGGTGCTTGGTCGCAGCCCTGGAACCTGGGTGGGGGTGTGTTTGTATATAGGTGGGTGTGTGTGTGTGTGTGTCCGTAGGTATGCTGGTGTGTGGGTGGGTGTAGAGGGATGTGTATGCTGTATGCGTGTGTGGGTGTGTATGAAGGTCTAGGTGTGTGCGTGTATGTGTGTGTGAGTGGTGTGCGGGTGTGTGTGTGGAGGTCTATGTGGGATGTGTGTGTGGGGGTGTGTGAAGGTGTGTATATATGAGTGTGTGCACGTGGAGGTCGAGGTGTGTGTGGAGGAGTGAAGGAGTGGGTGGAGGTGCTTGTGTGTATATGCGGGTATGTATGTGAGTGCGTGTGTAGTGGTGTATGTGTATGGAGGGGTATGAGAGTGTGTGTGTATGTGGGCACCGGTGTGTGTGTTTATAGGTATGTGCGTGAAGTGTGTGTGTGGAGGTATGTGCACGTATTGAGGTGTTGGTGTATAGAGGTGTGTGAGAGGGTGTGTGAGTGGCTGGGGGAAAAAAAAAAGAAAAAAAAAAAAAAAAAGAAAAAGAGTGTGTGTGCGTTTGCAGGGGGTTAGGACGTGTCCTCTGGGGGGCGCCCTGGCCGGGTGTTGGGGGCGTGGGCCTGGGGTTCCCTTCCTTTGCCTCGCCCCCCTCCCACTCAGAAAGAGGAAAGTGGCCCCTTGGGCTGGTGGCTGGCCCCTGGGGGGGTTCGTGGCGTGCCTGGGTTGGGGTGCCTGCTCCGGGCCTGTGACGCCCTTCGGGGCCGGCGGGGGACGGGGGCGCCCTAAGCCACTGGCGGGTCGTCTTCCAGGGGGGAGGCTTACTCCCCTCTGGACCTACATCTCCTGACCCCTCCCCTCCCCCACTCTTCACTACATACACAGGTAGGGCTGTGGGAGGTGTGCTTGTTGCGCTGGGCGGGGCAGGGGGGTCATCATAATGGCCCCGTTGCTTCGCTGAGCGGCAGCATGCCTCCCAGCTTTTAATTCCACTTAGTCACTGAGCACAAATAACATTTGCAACATACAAACACGTTTTGGGGGGTGGAACATGCGAGGTCAGGTGGGTGGGACTGCTCAGGTGGCCCCGCCCCCTCCTCAATGCAGTTACTGCCCCCCAATTTTAACCCTCTTTTTTTAATTGCAAACAGCACATAATATATTCCATCACTAGTGGGGGAGGGAGGGGGGATGGGGTCTTCAAGCGCCCCTGTCTCCATGGATGGCCCGGGGGCGGGGCGGGGCGGGCCGGGTGGCATGTCGCGTTGGCCCGGGGCGTAGGCGGGCTGTCCCGGGGGGTTTTGGCTGCTGGCCCTGGGGGGAAGATGCTGTTTTGGGGGCGGGGAGTGGGGGGCGGGGGCGGGGTGGGGGGGTGGGGGCCTGGCTTGTGTCTCCTCGCCTCCTGGCTGGGGCTGTCCCCCCGTGGCGTGGGGTGGCGGGAGGATGGTGGTGGGGGGATGGTGTTTGTGTGTGTGTGTGTTGGGGGGGGGGGGGGGTGGTGTGTGGGTGGGAGAGTGGTGTGGGTGTGGGGGGATGGGTGGTGGAGGGATGGTGTGTGGGAGGGTGGGGTGTGTGGAGGTGGATGCGTGGTGTGATGGAGGGGGGGTGGTGTGGGTGTGGGAGGATGAATGGTGGAGGGATGATGTATGTGTGGGAGGATGGGGTATGTGTGGGAGAATGTATGGTGCAGGGATGGGGGAGTGTGTGGGAGCATGGATGGTGGAAGGATGGTGTGTGTGCGGGAGGATGGATGGTGTATGGGAGGGAGGATGGTGTGTGTGTGGGGGAGTGGTGTATGTTTGGGAGAGTGGGTGATGGAGGGGTGGTGTGTGTGTGTGGGAGGATGGGGTACGTGAAGGTGGATGTTTGGTGTAGGAGAGGGAGGACGGTGTATGTGTAGGAGAATGATGTATGTGTGGGAGGATGGGTAGTGGAAGGATGGTGTGTGTGTGTGTGTGTGGGAGGTGTGAAGGTGGATGAATGGTGTATGAGAGGGAGGATGGTGTATGTGTGGGAGGATGAGTGGTGGAGGGATGATGTGTGTGTGGGAGGATGGGGTAGGTGTGGGAGAGTGTATGGTGGAAGGATGGTGAGTGTGTGGGAGGAAGGATGGTGTGTGTGTGGAAGGATGGATGGTGGAAGGATGGTGTGTGTGTGTGGGAGGACAGAGTATGTGAGGGTTGAATGGTGTATGCGTGGGAGGATGAATGGAGGAGTGGAAGGAGAGTGTGTGTGTTTGTGTGTGTGTGTGTTGGTCTGGGGGAGGGCAGGACTGGTTCTCGGGGTGTGCGGCTGGGCGCTGGGGTGTGGGGCTGGCCTCTGGTAGTGGCCGTCTGGGCGGGCCGGGTCCCCCCGGGTGGCGTGCTGGCCCTCGGCCTGTGGGAGGGGGGGGGGGTTTGTCTCTGCGCTCCTGGGCCCTGGCCCTCTGCCCCGTCTGTCCCGGGCGGCCGGTGCCCGGGGGGGTCGGGGACTGCTGGCCTCGGCCCGCCGGGGCCGGTGCCCTGTGTCCGCAGGGCGGCTCCTGCTGGGGTCTCCTGCTGCTGCCTTCCTGGGCGGGCGAGTGGTCGTCTCTGTGGACCGGTCGGGATCTGTTGCCTGCGGGGGGGCTGGTGGCCTGGGTCTCGGGACCGCTGGCCTGACTCTGGCCTCTGTTCAAGTGAGGTGGCATCTGCATGATCACTCTGCATGGTCACTCCTTCCTGAACGTCTCCACACAGTCTTTGCGTCGCCGTGTGGCCGAGTTCTCCAACACATCCACACAGGTTTCTCTGCGCGTGTTCTTGAATACAGCAGTTTCACTTATATCTATTATCATATTTTTTTTTCTTTTTTTTATTATTTCTGTTCTTATTATTATTATTACTCTTACTCTTATTATTATTATTGTTACTATTATCAACTAGTTGTGTAATGACCTACTGGCTAGGATGATCTTAGCTATATATGTTGTAAGTAGTATGGATTACATGGTCTTCTGTATGATGTTTCAAGTCCCCACCCGCACTCCCCACACCCTTTCTGTCCCTCTCTCTCCCCTCCCTCTTCTTTCTACTTTCTTTTCTCTCTCTCTCTCTCTCTGTCCCCTCCGGTCGAGTCCAGCATTAAGAGTCTTTTTTAATAAAGTTTTTCATGTCATCAAGAGGGACTTTATACATGTAGTATAAATCCCTGCTTGATAGAGTAAAATTGCCCAGCACCAGACGGCAGCCAGACAATCATTCTGTTTGCAACGATGCTGGACAAGACAGGTTTAAAAAAAAAAAAAAAAAAAAAAAAAAGAGAAAGATTTTATAAATCCCCCAAAGGGAAAATATATTGTTGTAGTAATTACTAATAATCCGTTTATATATATTTATAAAGCATTTATAAAGGACTTTAAAACCAATAGTGAGGATGACAGAAGTCCAAACATAGGCTGAAATAAAAAGCCATGAAAAAAACAAATGATCAAAATAATGGTTAAAAAAATAAGAGAAAATAAAATAGAAGGGTACTTAAATGGTAATGTCACATTCAGCACCCTGGGTCAAACTTCATGGAGTAAAAATAAGTATTGAAACCAGATTTAACTCCGATCATCCTGCCTAACATAAGCGTTATGGAGCTGTACAGACTCTGAGTTTGCAGGAATAGATAAAATGTCTAAAAGTCTGCAGACCTGAGAGAGTGAGATGCTTCACCTGGCTGCAGCAGTTCAGAGAGAGGGCCATGAACATACTTAAAAATAAATAAAAAAAACATAAAAATGGATTTGAACCCAAACTGGAGGCCAGTGAGGGGAAGCTAAAGTTGGGATAATGGACTCTCGTCTGCTTGTACTAGTAAAACATTATGTGGCGGTATTTTGCACCATCTGTATGGAGGCCATGGAGGCCTGGCTGATTCTAAAAAGAAGGTAACAGTACTATCTCCACATACCGGTGTTTCATAAAGTCGAGAAGAAACAAACTTCTGTCAAGCTGACTTTATCTTTGTGTAGAATCTCCATATTTTAGATATTTTGGCATTGAATGTAAAACCTCTAAAATCAACTTGAGCTTGCTGGTAAAGTTTGGTTTCAGGAAGAATGTTGTAAAAAAGGTGGCGTGTATCTGTGGAGGCCACACATCCATGTAAGGTGTGGGAACAGTTTGCCCAGAACACGACGCATCACTCTCAATCTGTGCTGTGAAGTCTGTTCCAGAAAAACCTTCAACTTACTCACAGCACCGGCTGCACTTCTGCCCGTACAGCAACTCCACCGTTTACATTAGAAGTGATTACCATCTGATATCTAGCCGTCAAGCATTCATATAATGATTATGAATCATTTAATGGGCGTTTAAGATGCTTATGGGGAATGCTGGGGGAGGATGAGGGTTTGCCTTAGACTGGAAAGTCAGCTGCAGGTTCAGAGGTGGAAGGATCTCTAGTGGAGCTGTAAACACTGCTTTTACAAACTCCTCAGGGGTTAGAGTGGGAGGACTAAAAGACATGCTGATAAGGACACAAAGAGGGAAAGGATGGAGATTTGGCAAAACATGTGGGAAAATATGATAGTTTGTTTCTCTGTGTGGAATAAAAAGATGTGTGTGTGGTCAAACTGATCAAATCTGACCAATAAATAAAACACTTGACATTTAACTTTTTTGGGGGGTAAAATGTAAATAAACAGAATAAAATGATTTCCAAATCTCATCAACCTATATTTAATTCCAAAAACAACATAAACAACATGATGTTTTTCATTTCATGAAAAATATGAGCTGATTGTGAATCTGATGGTAGCAACACATCTTTCCCATAAAAAGTGGGAACAGGAGCAACTAAAGGCTGGAAAAGTAACAGCTGGAGGAGCATTTGACATCAAATGAGGTTAATTGGCAACGAGACAGTAACATGACTGGGTATAAAAAAAGAACATTTCAGAGAAGCAGAGTCTCTCAGATGGAACGGTGGGCAGAAGTTTAACAATCTGAGACAAACGGGGTATAAAAATCGTAGAACAAATTCAGAAAAAATTTTTTTTGAATTTGTTCCACAATCTTTGGTGTGCAAGGTTGAACGGTTCCGGCTAGATATTGTTGGACTCACCTCAACACACTAGAGATGTGACATTCATGAACGAATCAATTCTTTTGAATGACTCTTTTAAATGAACGATGGGAACCGATTCACAGTTGTGAGCCGTTCATTTGTGAGCCATTCTTTTAATATACAAATTTTTGACACTGCCTTCATCAAATCAAATCAAATCAAACTTTATTTATAAAGCGCTTTTCATGCCACAGGCAACACAAAGTTCTTTACATGATTATAAACATAAGAATAAAACACTCGATGAAATCTTTCACACATTCATACACACACACATATACACACACGCCAATCCCCCCACCCCCCTTCCAGCTAAAAATGACTGAATGAATAAATAAATGAATAAATAAGTAAATAAGAAGTAGTTTGAGTAAAATAAAAATAAAATAAATAACATGTGACATCATAGAAATCTGACGTCCAACACGTTCCATTCATGTGAAGCATCTATGGACAGAGAGTATTGTTTGGAAACAAATACTGTGAGTTCTATCCAAAACATTTACTAGAATTTGCACTGACTGCTCAGGTTTATCCTTTTTTATCTATGTTTCCTATAATTTTTTAATCTTGTACAGTAGATTTTATATAGGTACATATTTTGATTGTTTGTCATTATATATTGTGAAATTTTGTAAGATATTGTGAGAACGAGCCAGTTTTTGAATGGCTCTTTAAAAGGAATGGCTCCTCAAGATCCGGCTCCCTTCAAAGAGCCATAAATCCCATCTCTACAACACACGGCTTGGACTCTGGAACCACTGTCCTCGAGAAGGGCTGGACCCTCTTCCATTCTGAGTTGCTCCTGGTGAGAGACACCGAGCAGGTGTGGACATACTCATTGCCCCTGACTTGGTCTACCTCGGTGAACGAGATGGTTCCTCCACCTTCGGGGGGGGGGGGGGGGGGGGGGGGGGGGGGGGGTCTTGATTGTTGTTTGTGTTTACTTTAGAGTACACACCCTTTTTGGAGTCCTTGGAGGGGGTGTTGGAGGGCACTCCTTCCGGGGACTCCCTTGTTCTGCTGGGGGACTTTAATGCTTACATGTGCAAAACAGTGAGACCTGGAGGGGCGTGATTGGGAGGAACGCCCCCCCTGATTTGAATCCGAGTGGTGCTTTGTTATTGGACTCGTGCTAGTCATGGATTGTCCATAACGAATACCATATTCAGGCATAAGAGTGTCCATATGGGCACTTGGCACCAGGACACTAGTCAATGATTGACTTTATAGTCATATCATTGGACTTGCGACCGCATGTCTTGGACACTCAGGTGAAGAGAGGAGTGAAGCCTGTCAACTGATCACCTGGTGTAGTGGCTCAGATGGTGGGGGAGGATGCCGGTAAGGCCTGGCAGACCCAAACGTGTTGTGAGGGTCTACTGGGAACGTCTGACGGAGTCCTCTGTCAGAAAAAGTTTCAGCTCCCATCTCCGGCAGAGTTTCAACCATGTCCCGGGTGAGGTGGGGGACATTGAGTCCAAGTGGGCTGTGTTCCATGCCTCTATTGTTGAGGTGGCCAACTGGAGATGTGGCCATAAGGTCGTCTGTGCCTGTCATGGTAGAGGTCCCTGAACTCGATGGTGGACACCAGCAGTAAGGGTTGCCGTCAAACTGAAGAATTCTATTGGGCATTTCTGGCCTGTGGGACTCCAGAGGCAGCTGATGGGTATCGGCAGGCTAAGCTGAACACAGCTTCGGCGGTTGCTAAGACAAAAACTCGGGCATGGGAGGATTTTGGAGAGGCCATGGAGAATGACCAAAAGATTCTGGTCCTCCATCCAGCAGCTTAGGTGGGGGAAGCAGTGTTCCATCAACTTTGTGTACAGTGGGGATGGGCGGCTGCTGATCTGAACTTGGAATGCTGTGGGTCAGTGGAGGGAATACTTTGAAGACTCTTCAATCCCACCGACACGTCTTCTGACGAGGAAGCAGAGCTGGGGGACCTTGGCATGGGCTCTCCTAGCTCTGGGGCTGAGGTTGCTGAGGTGGTTAAAAAGCTCCTCTGTGGCAGGGCCCCGGGGGTGGATGAGATCTATTTGGTTTTTCTTAAAGCTCTGGATGCTGTAGGGCTGTCTTGGTTGACACATCTCTGTAGCATTGTGGACTGGCAGACTGGGGTGGTCCCCCTCTTCAAAAGGGTAAAGTGCTTTCTCCAGGTCGGTAATTAGGTCCTGCCCCAAGTGGAGGAGTTAAAGTATCTCGAGGTCTTGTTCATGAGTGAGGGAAGGAAGGAGCAGTTCTGGGTTTCCCTGCTTAGGCAGCTGCCCCCGCAACCCGAGCTTGGATAAGCTGCAGAAAATGGATGTTTTGTTTACCTTTGTAATTCTTATTTCAGTTTTTAACCAGAAGCAATTTGCTTGACTTATTTACTATATAGTTGATTTTTGTTTTGCTTACTTTCTCTATCTGGTCTATCACTTACAGCATCTCTAATATTTCAAAGCAGAACCTCATAAGATGAATTCTTTATGTTTCACAGGTCAGTTAAGTCTGGAAATATATCTTTTAAAATATGTTGTTTGGGATGTGCCCTTACAAACTTAGAACAATTCAGAAGTGTTTCTGAACTACAGCAGTTATTCTGGACTGAATTGATCCTAATGTGTCCATTTACTGTATGAATTTCTCTCCACGATGCAGGGACACTCACCTCTGGACCCAACTTGGGTGAGATAAATTGTCTTTAATTAGTTTCATTGTAAGCATTGTAAGTTGGAGTGTGATGATATCTGTGCAGCAGGCATCAACTTTTCTTTAACAGACATTTCCATTGATCTAAGTCTTTGTCTCTGTCATGTCACTTTTAGAGAATTAAAGCAGAAAAGTGAGCAGAAAAAAAGAGATGTTGGTGAATTATATGAATTTTGACCTCATGTACCAAACAGCATTTTAGCCCCTCAGTTAACTGGTTTAATGCAACCCGTTTTGCCTAATTATTTAATATAATTTTTCTTCTGTGGTCCAGCACTCATTCAGAGGAACTCTGCAGCTGCAGCTGGTCTTTGCACATGAACAGTGTCTTCCTGACACCAGGAAATAAAACCACACCCTGACCTCTCCTGCTTAAGGTTCCTGTTGTTTACTGCTGGGCCGGCCAGCTACTCTATCACACATTAACCCTGGGGCCTAGCTAACAAGCTCCGGCCTGCTCTGGTCCCCAGCCTCATTAAAGAAACACTAACCGCAGCGGGATGGCACCCGAGTCTCATAATCAACTCTTTCCTACCCACTGCCACACACAAAGCTGGACAGCTTACACATACATACATTTCATTGAGGCATCCTTTCAAGGTTATGCCAAGTGTCTGAGGGGGAGTTAAGGATGAGATTAATAAGACAATTTCACTCCATAGTTGTGTATCCATCAGTGGAAGCAGTGTGCACTGAGGCAGTCCAGCGTTGCTGGAATCACACAGGCTTGCCTGCCTGGTTAAAGGTGTGGTGTTTAAATCTGTTATGCACCGCTTTGCTCTCAAATGAGCCCTCAAGCATCTAAAAACTTTCAACTTCTTCTCTTCTTTCTCCTCTTCTTGCATCTAAAGCTGTTATTTACCATCTATTACAACTCTGTTTTGGCTGTAGAAGAGTACAGATTAGCAGAGATGATGGATGGATGGATGAATGGATGGATGGATGGATGGATGGATGAATTGATAAATAGAAAATTTATTGATGGATGGATGGATGGATGGATGAATAGATGGATGGATGGATGGATGGATGGATGGATGGATGGATGAATTGATAAATAGAAAATTTATGGATGGATGGATGGATGGATGGATGAATGGATGGATGAATGGATGGATGGATGAATTGATAAATAGAAAATTTATTGATGGATGGATGGATGGATGGATGAATAGATGGATGGATGGATGGATGGATGGATGGATGGATGGATGGATGAATTGATAAATAGAAAATTTATGGATGGATGGATGGATGGATAAATTGATGGACGGACGGACAGTTGGACAGACGGATGGATGGATGGATGGATGGATGGATGGCCGGTCGGACGGATGGATGGATGGATGGATGGATGGATGGTGGAAGGATGGATGGAAGGATGGATGGATGGATGGATGGATGGATGAATTGATAAATAGAAAACTTATGGATGGACGGACGGCCGGTCGGACGGATGGATGGATCGATGTATGATGGATGGATGGATGGATGGATGGAAGGATGGATGGATGGATGAATTGATGAATAGAAAATTTATGGATGGACGGACGGCCGGTCGGACGGATGGATGGATCGATGTATGATGGATGGATGGATGGATGGATGGGTGGATGGATGGATGGAAGGATGGATGGATGGATGAATTGATAAATAGAAAATTTATGGATGGACGGACGGCCGGTCGGACGGATGGATGGATCGATGTATGATGGATGGATGGATGGATGGATGGATGATGGATGGATGGATGAATGGATGGATGGATGAATTGATAAATAGAAAATTTATTGATGGATGGATGGATGGATGGATGGATGGATGAATTGATAAATAGAAAATTTATGGATGGATGGCTGGATGGATAAATTGATGGATGGACGGACAGATGGACAGACGGATGGATGGATGGATGGATGGACGGCCGGTCGGACGGATGGATGGATGGATGGATGGATGGGTGGAAGGATGGATGGAAGGATGGATGGATGGATGGATGGATGAATTGATAAATAGAAAATTTATGGATGGACGGACAGCCGGTCGGACGGATGGATGGATCGATGTATGATGGATGGATGGAAGGAAGGATGGATGGATGGATGAATTGATGAATAGAAAATTTATGGATGGAAGGACGGCCGGTCGGACAGATGGATGGATCGATGTATGATGGATGGATGGATGGATGGATGGGTGGATGGATGGATGGAAGGATGGATGGATGGATGGATGAATTGATAAATAGAAAATTTATGGATGGACGGACGGCCGGTCGGATGGATGGATGGATCGATGTATGATGGATGGATGGATGGATGGGTGGATGGATGGATGGAAGGATGGATGGATGGATGAATTGATAAATAGAAAATTTATGGATGGACGGACGGCTGGTCGGATGGATGGATGGATCGATCTATGATGGATGGATGGATGGATGGGTGGATGGATGGATGGAAGGATGGATGGATGGATGGATGGATGGGTGGAAGGATGGATGGACGGATGGATGGATGGATGGATGGATGGATGAATTGATAAATAGAAAATTTATGGATGGACAGACGGCTGGTCGGACGGATGGATGGATCGATGTATGATGGATGGATGGATGGATGGGTGGATGGATGGATGGAAGGATGGATGGATGGATGAATTGATAAATAGAAATTTATGGATGGATGGATGGATGGATGGATGGATGGATGGATGGATGGAAGGATGGACGGACGGCCGGTCGGACAGATGGATGGATGGATAACTTGATGGATGGGTGGATGGATGGATGGATGGATGGATGGACGGATGGATGGATGGACGGATGGAAGGACGGCCGGTCGGACGGATGGATGGATGGATGGATGGATGGATAACTTGATGGATGGATGGATGGATGGATGCATTTCAAAATGCAATAAGATGTAATTTGCTTATCAAGAATTTGGCACTTGGGAAAACGGTGTTATTATCCATCATCTTGTTTACTGCTAAGTCCAGTTCAGGGTTGTGGGGGAGCTGGAGCCAATTCCAGCAGCTAGCAGTCCATCACAGGGCCAACACAGAGAGACAAACAACCTCTCTTTGTCTAAAGGGAGAATTTGCATGTCTTTTCGATGGCGGGAGGAAGCTGGAGTTCCCAGAGACATGGGTAGAACATGCAGACAGGAAGGCCACTGATCAAAGCTCCACCCAGCTGAGGACTGAACCAGTGACCTTCTTGCTGTGTGGCCGCAATGCTAACCACCACGCCACCATGCAGCCCAGGACTACAAACAAACTCAATTTCAATTAAATTTTGACATCTAAAAAGATAGAAACCCTCAATGTGGGCAGCATGGAAGCCGTCTTGACAAAATCAACTTTACCGAAAAACAAGTGAGATTTTAGAAGTAATTTCACTTCCGAAAGTCTCTCTAAATTCCCCCTTTTTTCTGTGAAGGTTGGTGACATTGTAAAAAGACATTTGGTTTTGCCATCACTGGCTTCAGTTGTAGCCCATCTAAAATTAGTATTTGTATTAATTATGCTAAATTAACTGTCAGAGTGCTTAATTAGTAATATTAATGTTGTGAGGTGGGAACTCTGAAAAATGAGACAAAAACACCACAAATCTAACTTCACAGTGCGTTGTCAAAAAGAGTTAATTACACTAATTAATACAACTTTGGGGTAGGGATTCATTTAATACAGACAGAGGAAAGCATGAAGCAGAGACACTTGCAGAAAGATCTTCATAATGGAAAAAAGATGCCTCTTCAGCAACGAGGAGTCTGAAGACAGCTGTTTCGCTATCACATGACAGTTTACCAGCACAGAGCAAAGCGCAAAGATTAACAGTGACTCACAAATGAAATTAAATGATGCCAAAGTAAATTGACTTGACCTGCAGGAATTTAGAGCAGGAAGAGAGAGTTTCCCAGGACAGATATCTGCCTGTTCACAGTTTTTTTTTCTATTGTTTACACTCAGCTTTGAAAACAGGGCTCCTTTTATTCTAAACAGCTCAGGCAATTAACTAAAGACCAAACCCTGTCTGCTGAACACCCCAGTTTGTTTGCAAAGTTAAACATATCAGCCAAAACCATGAACAAATTAATAAAAATCTCATTGTTCCATGTGAGTGATTCATGGTTTCAGTCTATTTCACACCACCATGAAACATCCAAACACATTTGTAAAAACCCTTTTTAGGAAATAGAATGATGGATTCTATTCTGAAATGTAGTTTGAGAGCATGGTTGGGAGAATTTAGATGACAAATATATTGAAAAACCAACTCGTTTTTCGGGATTACTGTGAGATATGAAGGGAAAGTAAACAGATACCATCAACTTACTGCACAACGCTGATGCTGCAGACTGAAAATGTTCGTTTCTTACCTTTTACTCAGTTACACTAACATGTCATTTAACATGAACTCTTCTTTGTTCAGGCCTTATCACCTCTTCAGGCCCTTCTCTACCTCTTCCTCTACCTCTTTCTTCTCCTCTTTGAACTCCTCCTCTCATTCTCACTCTTCTTCTTCTAAGTCCTTCCATTTTTGTAGAAGACAGGTGAACTCACCTGCTGGCTTTTATTGCACCTATATCTACCTGGTTGCTGTGTTTTCAGTAAAGCACGTGTCTGCACACCTGGTGGACGTGGTTCATTTGTTGATTAGTGTGATCATTGGCAAGCCAGGGCTCTGTAATGAGAAGCCTCACACTCCTCGTGTGTGTGTAAGGTGTGAAAATGTGTGTACTGTTTTGGAGACAGTGTGAAGCTGAGTGTGTGCTTAGCATTGTGCATCTCTGGAGAGGTGTTTTGTGTCTTGTGTGTGAAGATTTGTTAGTTGTGTGAAAATGTTCACCTTGGTGTGTAAACAATCACAGTATCTCAGCTGTTTCTAGACCTGCACTCTTCTGGATGGAGGTGCCTGATGGTTCTTCAGGTATCTGGACTTTTTGTAGAGATGTTTGTAGAGAAATATCCAGAACATCAGGTTCAGCGTTTGGCATGGCGGTCTTGGTTTGCAGAACTTGGTAAAACACTGTAAATGACTTGGACCTGATATGATAGAAGTCTGTTTACCAGACATCCGACCAGGTGACCTTTCTTTCTTGCTACATTTTCTTTGTCTTTACTTTGTTTTACATAAATAAAGAAAATCCAAATATTTTATTAATTATTTTAAATAAATGAAACAGCTTTTGGTTTTTGGAGGCTGGAGTGGTTTGGAAGCTGAGTTGATGTGGGACAATCTTCTAAGAACAATATGGTGGGCACAGAGCAAGTTATCCATCATCATCCTCATCATCCTGCTCAACGTAGAGCTGCGGACTGAGGTTTTTGTCCACATGGCACTGAAGCCGGTTCAGGTGTGAAAACGGTGGCGAAAACTAGTAAAAAAGGCTTCACCATCCCTATGAAACCGCTGTAGTACATAGTACCAGGCTGTGGGGGGCGCTACGGTGACTAAAGAGTAACACTCCAGAGCTGGAACAAGACTTGGCGCATGTGCAGATAATGACGTATCTGCTTTCTCCTGCTTGTGATGGTACAGCAGCACTGTGGTGTAACAGCAGAGCGTTTTGGTGTTGATGCTGCACACAAGCCAGGACTGTCTGCAGCACCACAACACAGCTGCTCACCGACGCCATGATTGTTGTTGTGTTTGCCGTGTGTTTATCACGCTGACGTCATATCCTCTGGTGGTGTGGCTACGCTGTCCTCACAGGACCACAGACGGTGGAGGTCTCAAACCGGTCCACCTTGGTACCTGGTTTCAGACATGCTCGGTTTCATGGAGGCTCATCCCTGACTTCGTGGGGATGAAAGCGTGGATTGCTAAAATACTTTGTGATTCAGTGTCATGGGGGCGGCCTCTGAATGAATGCCTGGACAGCTGCTAATCACAGGGCCAACAAGCAAGCTTACACATTTAAAGCTGACATGTGGTTGAACTGTAGGAAGAAACTGATGCTGAGACAATGTGAAAATGGAAACAGAGACAAGTTCCTGCGAGACGTTGAACATTTCTCTCATTTATAAAACAACATTAAAAAATCAATGAAAAAAATGTTCCGCAGATAAAAAGGCCTCGACTTTCCTCAAAGATGTGTGTGAGATTAGTTCACTTGTTATAACATGTATGTTAATGTGTAACCGATCCAGTGGGCCCAGTTTTACAGTTGGAAGCTAGCAGAAGTAGCTGTGGTCATAATAGCGTGATTATTATTTTTCTTTTAGAGATTTCGTTAGTCCAATCCAGGGCTGTGGGGAACTGGAGCCTCTCCCGACTGACATCACGCCGTTGCAGCTATGTTAGGCCCAATCCCATTTCACCCCTTGGCCCTTACCCCTTAAAACGGAGCTAGAAGGGGTAGGGCTGAAAAGTCCACCCCTACGAATTGGGACACCCCTTCAACAGTCACATACGTCATCAGTAGTCACTAAAGAACATTTTACACAGGAACTGGAAGAAACTAAATAAAAAAAAACAATAAATATATTAAAAAATATTAAACATGGGGCTCAAACAGGAAAAACCAGCAAAACTGCCGACTGTATTTAAAAAAACTAGGAAAAACTATATTGTGCATCGTTGCTGTTTGTGAAGCTGAAAGTGAGCGAACGCTGTGTCTTTTTGACATATACGCCGGGACACCAGCACAAAAGTAATGCGGCCCACTGGGAATCCTCTAGAACCTCTCCGTTAGCCGGCATTGCTCTTGATATGTATTCCAGCGTGAGAAATCAGAGGTTTAGCGTGAGAGCGTAAGAAGCCACTCAAATGCACGAGTCTAACGGTCGATGCGTGACAGTAGCCCTGTAAACAAACGCAGCGTACCAGCTCGCACAGGTTAGTGGTTCACCACGGTCTCGTGCTGTAACATGCTGCTGTCAAACATGACATGAGAGAGATCACTCCACAAGAGCGTTCAGTCCAGATACTGCATAGTGAAACCTGTTGTCATACACAGTCTATGGTGAAGTAAGATGGGGGGGGGCTAATAAAAACTATCGCGGCGGCAAACTTGTTGCGCTCATTTTTTCGTTACCGTGCAATTAATTGACTTATTGCTTATCGACAGGCATATGTGGGACGTAATGTACGAATTTTGCATGCCATTAAAATTAATTGTGTGTGCTGGTATACTCTCTTTTTCTCTGTGGCTTTTTTTTTTTTTTTTTAGCGCGAGTGTGTATTGCCCTGCACCTCAAGAAAGCGTGATGTGCGTAGAAACACTTGCTTTCTCATATAGAACAGGAAATTTTTCATACCCCTCCGTTTCAAGTGTGCCTCTGAAAAATCTTCGTCTGAAGGGGTATATAGCCCTACCCCTTACCCCTACCCCTGTCCTAAAAGGAATTGGGACACCCCCACCCCTACACGTGAACGCGCAAAACGAAGGGGTAGGGCCAAGGGGTGAAATGGGATTCACCCTTACTGTGCAGGGGAGGATTTCCATACCAGATTTAATTGTAAGCTGTGAGTCGTCATCCATATGATCTATGTAGAGAATGCATTTGTTATAATATAATAACAACATGTCTAACAGATGCTGCATGTGGTGCTGTGAGCTCAGATGTTAACACAAGCCCTCAGTGCGTTTATTGTGATCTCTGGGCATCCCAAGCAAGCCTTCCTCTCTGGTACGTTTCTGTTTTCCAACAGTTTGTCAGCTGCTCTACCAATTTATTCACAGGATTTTACGATTAATGACATTTTAATCTTAATCACAATTTTCGCCTCCAAGTAAATAAATGTGATTGACCGCATTTAAAAATGCACATTTCACCAAAAGAACAGAAAAGCAAATTAAGCTAAATCTCTTTACAACCCAGAGCTTGTATTAAAATTACCAACAGGATTATGAAAAACTCCCCCAGTGTTTATTAATACATGTCATTTTCATTTTCTCTTTTCACTGTAATGGGACATAAATCAGCTACTTAGCATTACATCATTTTGAGCAAAATCTCTGTATCTGACCCACAAACAGGAGTTTCAGGAATAAAGGTTTCATGAATCTAGACAGCAGTGAGTTTACTGTTATGACACACAGTATCTGTGAGAAAGCTGTGAACATACACCCTAAAAAATGCTGGGTTATTTAATTAATGTAAGTGATGGGTTGTGAAATGTATAACCCATTTTGGGTTATTATATGGGTATTGGGTTATTAACTGGGTTATTGTTGTGAACCCATGCATTGGGTTAAACCTTGGTTAAAGACAGTTCAGTTATATACTATCTTTACATCAACCCAACAAACATTAGTTAACCCATCACCTGGGTTGTTTATGTTTTGAACGTCTCCACGTCATACGTCATGACATCGATTACTTCAAACGGAGCACTGGACGGCAATCTAACCGATCGTCGTTGACCCAGCAATCAAAGTGGCAAGGTTTGTTGTACATTTTCCTTTTAGGGTTCTCTATTGAAGTACAATTAAATCACACACAAATGCTGTTGCCATGCATGGAATGCCGCATGAATTAACGAAACATCCACAATGACTTCTGGCTTTTGGATAATTTTCACAGAGTTAGGCCAACTGCCACAGAGTTAGCCTAACTGCCACAGAGTTAGCCTAACTGCCACAGAGTTAGCCTAACTGCCAGTTGCCGGTGTGTTGGGTGCGCGCGACAGGCTTGCTATCAGCAGTTGCTTTACTTAACAGTTATTACGGTTATGTAATCCTAAGGGGTTGTGTGTTAGTTAGTTAGTTAGTTAGTTAGTTAGTTAGTTAGTTAGTTAGTTAGTTAGTTAGCAACATAACTCAAAAAGTTACGGACAAATTTTGCTGAAATTTTCTCAGAATGTCCAGGAAAGTACGAGTAGCGTGATTAGATTTTGGGGGTGATCCGGATCACTGTCTGGATCCTATGGCCCATTAGCGGTTTGAGGTGGGGGTGGGAGAGACAGCCTCTCTATTTATCCGGAACGTTTTTGACGTTATTTCCGCTCATCTATGTATAAAATAATGTTTGGTGGTAATATAAGTCAAATAAAACGTTTACAAAAAGTAATAACAGCGGTATACAGAGTTACGCACACAATTATAAGCTATTTCTTAGCCAAATTGTGCCTTTTCATCCTTTTTTTCTGTTATTGTTGCAGGTCAATGGACAGTTTTGTGGTGGACAAACTAACTCGATGGCAGCTGACAGACCTTATTGATATTTTTAAAGGTAAGAACATGACTTTTTTTATGTTCATAGCTAGATAAAAAGATTATTTTAAAAGTCATGTAATTAACTGCCTTGTATTATAGTGCTCATATAGTGTTTTTTGTGTTGTTACTTGATAAATTGCTTCTGAAAATAATAGCATCATGTAATTAGTTCCATCAATTTAGCTGTTCTGTTTTTAAACAAAATGTCTTGTGTTTTACTCTGTCTTTCAGACAGTTTGGGAGTTTCTCCAAGATGGAGTGTACGGAATGGAAGGAGATGAGTCTAAACCTGTTAAGTTTTTACGTGCAGCAATACTTGCTTGTAAATAGACAGTGGATGTGTTTGTTTGTTTTGTTCTGCTGAGAGTTGACATCAACCTTGTTAAATCACAGATCTGGTTTTAAGTTTCAATTGTGATATGTATATATGTATGTATATATTTGCTTCATGCTCAGAGTCATTTATTTTTGTTTCAAATGGATATTTGAAGAATCTTTTCTGATATTATATTATAATAAATGTTCTACCACTCTTTAAAATTGTTTGTCTTTTAATGTAACTGTTGACAAGACAGCTATTCTTTTACAGTAGAACACATCACAATAATCAAAAGTGGAATTATCCAATTGCAGTTTATAGGACTTACCATTTGGGTGGGAAATAAAGTATGATTTGCATTATATTTAACCATTTAATCTGAAACAATGTACCCAGGGTTGTAATTAATTTAACCCAGCATCTGAGTAGGACATTTAACCATTTAATTTGGTAGAATGTACCCAGGGGTGTAATTAAATTGACCCAGCATTTGAATTAAATGTGTAACCCAACTAGTTGGTTAAAATGCTCAACCCATTTTGCTGGGTCAAATTAACTACTGCTGGGTTGGTCCAATTAAGAACTACCCAAGTTGGGTTGTTCTTAACCCAGGATTTTTTAGGGTGTACGTGGAGTGGAACGCTAAGCACTCGTTCATACTCCAGTAGCGAGCCTCTCCAGATTATGTCCAGGCTAGGAAGGAGCATGTGAAGGTCTCTGATGACCCCTGATGACTGGCGGCTCACTCTGCTCAAGTCACTTACAAACTGCCAATAAAGTTCCAGAGAGTTATGCTATAGAAGACCGGCACGGTCTCCTGGTCACGTCCCACTTCATCACCGCCTTGTCCCATTCTCAACTTCAGAATCAGAGAGCTGATCCTTCTAACAAGGAAGTGATAACCCAGATGGAGCTAAGAGAAACGCCACCACCAACTATTCAAAGGGACCATCCAGAGCTCTCTCTCTTGTTGGGGAGGTGGAAATAATGGATCTACATCAGGTAAACACAGCCGGCTCAAGCCTTAATGGGGCCCTGAGCAGAATGGGTTTGGGGATTTGGGGCTCCTTGCCTGCTGGGGGTGTCTCCCACAGGGCAAGGTGGTGGAGCACTGCGTCCCCGTCCTGAACTGTTGGATGGTGGACCAGAATCTCTTCGAAGCCATCCAGACGTCATTCTCCATGACCTCTCCAAAGTCCTACCATGCCTTTTTTTTTTTTTTTTTTTTTTTTTTTTTTTTGCCTTAGTGATCGCAAAAGCACTGTTCTGCTTAGTCTACTGAAACCCGTCCTCTGACTCCAGAGTCTCACAGGCCAAAAAGGCTCAATAGGACCCCTTTTCCAGCTTGACGGCATCCTTCATTGCTGGTGTCCACCAATGACTCCAAGGATTTCAGCTGCGATAGGCATCAACGACCTTACAGCCACAGTTCTGGTTGGCTGCCTCAACAATGGAGAAACAGCCCACTCGGACTCACCCCGCCTCACCCGTGGCAAGGTAGAAGCTGAGAAACTCTTTCTGACAGGGACTCTGCCAGATGTTCCCAGAAGACCATTGCTGCATAAGCAAGTTCAAGTTCAAGTTTATTTTATTTATATAGCACATTTTCTGCAACAGCAGTTGCCCAAAGTGCTGAACAACAGAACAAAAACACTCCACAGTTGAAATAAACACTACACAATAAAACAATAAAAACCAATAAAAATAAAAACAGAAATAAAAATTGATAAAAAGATAAAATCTATAAAATAATAAAACAACAAAACTAGAATTAAAAACTGGAATAATATTAATTAATAAAACACGCGAATGACAAGCTCAGTTTTGTTCAAATGCCAGTGCAAAGAAGTAGGTTTTGAGTGAAGACTTAAAACCAGCGACAGACTGAGCCGCTCTAATGTGAAGGGGAAGTCTGTTCCACAGCTTAGGGGCGGCAACAGAGAAGCTCTGTCGCCCTGGATTTAAGTCTGGCATTTGGGACCTTCAGTAGGAGCTGTGAGGAGGACCTCAACGTCCTTGCTGGAGCATGCTGGTGTAGCAACTCTGACAAGTACGATGGAGCCAAACCATTTAAAGCTTTAAAAACAATTAATAAAATCTTGTATTGGGTCCTAAACATAACAGGAAGCCAATGCAAAGAGGCGAGCACAGGGGTGATATGATCACGTCGTTGTGTCCCTGTAAGCAACCGAGCAGCAGCATTTTGGGCAAGCTGCAGTCGATGTAGAGATGACTGGTCAATGCCGTAATATAGGGAGTTGCAGTAATCAATACGGGACATATTGATATTGAAGCACAAAGAACAGTCAGGACCTGACCCGAAGGCGGAGGAAGGTGACCCTCTCGTCCTCCAGGTTAAACCCCAACGTACAGATGCCACGTCAGGGGCAATGAGTATGTCCACACCTGCTCAATGCCTCTCACCAGGAGCAACTCCAGAATGGAAGAGGGTCCACTGGAAGTCTGGAAGTCCGAGTCTACTGGAACTGAATCTGTTTCCTGACTTCTGATTTTTGTTGTCATTTTAATGATCCTGGCCATGGCAGTCTTTGCAGGAAGAGAAATTTTCATGTTTGTTTTTTTTAAAGCTCTATAATAGATGCTCTGATATCTTCATGAATGATTCTTTTCTGTATTCCTCATTTATAAACGGCCTTACTATTTCATGAGGTACCAGAAAACCTCCTATAGTTGTTGAGTTTGGAGATTTGGTCCACTACAGCAGCCAGCTGACAGTCTTCCCTGAGCCCAGGATGAGATAATATTAGATGCCATTTTTTCATATCACAAATCGTGTGCAAGCCATCTTTGTTGGTACACTTCATTTTCCTCTAGAGTCAGGGCTGAGGTGCTGAAGAGCCATGAGTTGCAGATCCTGCCTTGAACTAGCTTCAGGATGTAGCTTTCCACCACGTAGCCATCTATGGGGATGTTTTTTTTCTATGTTCCTAAGGCTGCATGGATGTACAGACAGCTAGTTGAGAAATGAAAACAATCACTTTAACCACTTCATACACAATGTGGTGTTTTTGAATCAGATGGAAATAATAGGCTTACAAGCTCTAAGCCCATGTCCAAATAGATTTAGGTCTATGCCCCAGGGGGTGCGGAGATCATTGAACAAACAGCCCATCCTCACTAATTCCAGACTACTTAAGCTCTTGATGACACAAATATTCAAATGAATTGAAATAATTACGAGAAGAATGGGCTGAATGTTTAGAAATGGGCTGAAAACTTCAGTAGACACATTGAAAGGTGAATAACACAGAGGCTTTGCTCTTTTTGTGTTTGACAGGACTCATTCCAGCCTTCCAGACACTGCTGGTTTATTGAAAAATATGTCTAATTAATACTGAGTTTTATTTACACCCAACCCAAAACTCTAAATACAGAAAAACATTTTGGTGCTTGTTTATTTTTTGTGCAAGAATTTTCCTTCTTTTTCTGCTGACTGAGCATGAGAGAGCCATGGAAGAAAAAAGCTCATATTCAACATTAAAATGAACACAAATGGATTAAATGGAATCACAGTATATCTTATATTTCTTTACTAAAACCACAGACTTTTCAGAAAACACCATCTTGGCACTGAGTTTTGAGGTTTCCTTCTCCACAGAGGACCTCAACACATCCCTGCAGATTTCAGTTCTGGAAACTAAAATGAACAGGTTAGAGATGAATGCCAAGGTAAGTGAACTGTGTGGATATAAATTTAGGGCCTGACTTCATACCTTGAAACCTTGAAAGTTAGAATTAGTTTAGGCTAGGGGGAGAATGCTGGAGCTGTCTTTTTGCAGCTTTCCCTGGTCAAGCCAAAATACTGCCCAGTTTTTCTTCTTTTACAAACAGAATCAACAAACTATATCTGGTTTAACAGACTGGTTTCTTGTTAAACAGACTAGTATCTGGGTTATCTGGCACACTCCTCAGCCTCCCCGGTAAGGTCTATTCAGGGGTGCTGGAGAGGAGGGTCTGTCGGATAGTCAAACCTCGGATTGAGGAGGAGCAGTGTGGTTTTCGTCCCAGTCGTGGAACAATATACCAGCTCTACACCCTCTTCAGAGTGCTCTCTCTGGGTCTGCAATAGGGTCCTGCCCCAAGTGGAGAAGTTCACGTATCTCGGTGTCTTGTTCACAGTTGAGGGAAGGATGGAGCAGGAGGTCGACAGGTGGATCAGTGCAGCGTCTGCAGTGATGCGGACGTCTCTGCAGCATTGTGTAGACGTCAGGGACAGTTCCCCTGGACTGGCAGACTGGGGTGGTGGTCCCCCTCTTCAAAAGGGTAAAGTGCTTTCTCCAGGTCGGCAATGAGGTCCTGTCCCTAGTGGAGGAGTTCAAGTATCTCGAGGTCTTGTTCATGAGTGAGGGAAGGATGGAGCAGGAGATTGACAGGTGGATCAGTGCGGCGTCTGCAGTGATGGGGACTCTGCATCGGTCTGTGGTGAAGAAGGAGCTGAGCCAAAAGGCAAAGCTCTCGCTTTACGGGTCGATCTACGTTCCCACCCTCACCTATGGTCACGAGCTGTGGGTAGTGACAGAAAGAACGAGATCGCAAATACAAGCGGCCAAGATGAGTTTTCTCCGCAGGGTGGCCGGGCTCTCCTTTAGAGATAGGGTGAGAAGCTCGGTGATCCGGGAGGGGCTCAGAGTAGAGCCGCTGCTCCTCCACATCAAGAGAAGCCAGATGAGGTGGCTCGGGCATCTGGTTAGGATGCCTCCTGGATGCCTCCCTGGTGAGGTGTTGCGGGTACGTCCCACCGAAAAAAGGCCGCGAGGAAGACCTAGGACGTGCTGGACGGACTACATCTCTCAGCTGGCCTCGGAATGCCTCGGGATCCCTCCGGATGAGCTGGTGAATGTGGCCGGGGAGAGGGAAGTCTGGGTTTCCCTGCTTAGGCAGCTGCCCCCACGACCCGACTCTGGATAAATGGCAGATAATGGATGGATGGCAAGTGGTTAGATCTTAGGAGTAATCTGGATCACTGTCTTGGAGGTGGGAATGTTTAAAATGAGTCTTTACTCTGGAGTGGTATGGATAATTTTGCCATTAGAGCTTCTAACTCTAAAATAATGCTCACTGTTACGACCCCTGGTCTACGGTCCATGGGTGTAAGGCTGTCTGGAGTTTCCTGATGGGTTTGACGCCGCTCCAGCTGGAACCTCCCCTCCCTCTGACGTCGGCGCGTCCACCTCTACGTTGCACCAGCTGGGATGATGACTCTGTCCCGCCCACCGGTTCCCCAACCAATCCGGCGGTGCAGCCAGACCTTCAAATGGGAGACGGCCCCAGCAATCAGGGCAGCTGTGTTCCCGTGGGCGCACAGTTTGCCAGGCTGGGTATTGGAAAGTGATCGCTGAACTTTAGAGTGTGTTTTGAGAGCTTTATTCCTGTCTTGTGAAATTGTGTGCACCATTGTGCTTTTGTGTTGATATTGAGCAGAGATTCTCTCACCTGTTTTGTGTGAGTCACCTTAAGTTATCGTTATCTCACCTTTTGTGAGTAGGTTTTTGGTTGTTTGTTTTGGTTGTTAGACGCTCTCACCTTTTAGTGAGTAGCCATGGGTTAAGTTTCCGTTTTTTATACATAGTATAATAGTAAATGTAATATCTCTTTTCTTTCCGTTGTTCTTTTTATTTTGGCTGGAGTTACATAACCTATATTTAGGACACCCTTGGTTGTATTTTCTTTGGATTTTGGTTGTTTGGTTGTTTATATGAACCCGAATGTGAATAAACCTTGGTTATATTATACGGTTTTGTCCAGCCTTCTTTTTGTTATCGGCCTATACCCCTGGATCTTGTGGAGGGCCGTAACACTCACAATCACTGGCAAAAACATTATTAGAGTGATTTGGTGGAGGTTTCTGAGTGATCCTATTTTCATCGCATTTTTTTTGTTATGAACAGGGGTGCTGCCAGGGACTTTTGGGCCCCATGAAAAGAAACTGAAGTGGGTTGATATTGTAATACATAAAATTAGCAATTTTAATGATATTTTGACCATCATACCTATATTTTTGAAAAGAAAAACATGACATTGAGGCTACTTGGTAGGGGAAGCACTAAAAACACAATGAAGTTTATTTAGATTCAATTATTTGCTGCAAGACAGATACTTCATATTTAAAAACCCGTCTCTCTTTTTTTAAATACTTCCAGCTGTGGAATCTGTGAGATGTGAGCTTTCAGTAGAGGAGTCGTTTGTTCGTGTTCATGCCGTGGGGTGGACACGGGGAGACATCTTTTGTGTTTACATATTTTTCGGACTTTGTGTACCTGGTCTTTTAATTATTGTTGTCTTAACTGTGTTTGTTGGTGATAGAAATGGTTTTACTGAGCTGGTAGCTGAGATTCTGGACTTTCTGTGGATACCACACATGTTTATAGTTACATCTACAGACTTGACGCTACACCCGGAAACCAGATGTTAACCCTTAACTCCCGGTAGCGGAGGCTGCAGGTGCAGAGGTGAAGCTAAACAGTCAAGCTAAGAATGAAAGTTTAGAGAAATTATAGGCCAGAAATGTGGATAATGAAGCAGTGAAGGTGCATGGATGGAAGTTATTGTGCATATTGTGAATATTTCTCTCTCCCCACCATCTAGAAGCTGTGAGATTCTAATCCTGCTTTCTGTCTGTTCACCTGATGCTGATATTCATCACATATTGTTCCTTCTGTGTTTAGAAGGAAGCAGCTTCACAGCTTTAAATTCATCCTGCTGACTTTTTTACCTTTTTAGTTAGTAAATCCTGAACATTTCATCCTTCTTTCTCATAAATTTTTGATTTTATATATGAAGAAATATTTTAACTGTTGCTGTTTAAAGAGAAAACTGCTGCTAAACCTGTTTATGTGTTTAGTGCAGGGGTCTGCAGCCTTTCCAATCCAAAGAGCCATTTTTCCCTCAGACAGCTAAATAAAACTCCTTTAGAGACGCAGATGTTACCAGACTTTTCAAAAAGGAAACTTAATATATATTTTTAATGAAGAGCCACCATAGGATGTTTGTTATTTTTGAAGAACCACATTTTTAATTTCAATTTTTAAGGTTTTAAAATAAAGGAAACACATAAAACCTTTATAAAAAAGAGGACAGATAGACTTTCTTCTAAGGGATGTAGACATTTGTGGAAAATGCTGTAAAAGAAAAAAAAGTCCCTGGTTTCCAACCTAATGACAAGAAAGATGGATTTAAAAAAATATTTTAGCCACGTATTTAGAGGCATTGTGGAAGGTCAAGAGTCACAGGTTAAACACCCCTGATGTGTGTTAGTAAACCAAAATTTACTGCATTTTCTTTATATAGCTGTAGGCCTTCTTTTAAAGGAAAGAGACATTTTGCGCGTAACGATGCAATTAATCGCAGCATGTCATGCGATTAATCGCGATTAAACATTTTAATCATTGCCCAGCACTACTTAAAATACAATACCTAAATAGAAAATAACCCCTTCCATGAAAATGAAATGCATTTATAATCTGTGGAGAAACAAATCAAGTCTCAGCTAAAACACCATCAAAAACAAAATGGCCGCTCCTTTTTTATGATTTATTGGGTTGTGAGTGTTATTCAACATTATCACTGAACAGGAGGCTGTCATGAATGGCGGATGTCGGAGGAGGTGAGGACCCAATTGCAGGCAGTCAGAGGCAGGGGGGAGAATTGGTGCAGGTGACAGGTTTATTCCAGAACTCAAGACAGGGATAAATCCAACGAACTAAACCACACATGACCAAATGAGAGGATCTGACAAGGAGTGACTGAAAACCAGGAGTGCTTATACACAGAGGGAGTAACAAGACACAGGTGAAGTGGATGACTAATCAGACCAGATGAACTAACAAGGCAGAACAGAAATCACAGGAACACAAGAGGGAAAACCAAACATGACAAAACTGAAACCTAAAGCATGAACATAACAAGAACTATAAACCAAGAACAAGACCGAACTAAACATGACAAAAACCAAAATCCTAAACCATGATCAAAACACCCACCAAAACCCAGAAACCGTGACAGGAGGCAACAAAAAATGAATAAAAATAAAATCAGAAGTAAATGGTAAAATAAATTAGGTCAGCAGAAACAAAAACTAGCAGGACCTCACATGGTTTATTGTGTTTTATGAACTGAATGTAATACGGTCACAAGCAAACCACTGTGGAGATTTACAGCCAAACAACAGCTGGGAGCGTCTTTAAAATGAAATAATCACATTTTAAAAGGTAGAACTTTGTGTAATAAGATATCCAGGAGTGCTATATGACTGTAGGTAGTTAACCTTCTGATATCTAGAAAATGTAAATATTTCTCTGATTGGATTGAAAGCCGTCACCCAGTCTGCTGCACTAGAAATGTTTCTGTTCCTACTGACCTGACCTACATTACAGAGATAGCTGAAGATTTTCTCAATCACTCAAATCAGTCTAAAATAAATACAAACCTTATTTTATTTATTATTAATTCAGACCAAATTTTTTCTATTATATAATGTTTTTTAACATTAATTAATTCATCACTCAGCTGCTCACCTCCTTCCTCAGGGGCCACCCGGACATGTCCAGGTGTGGAGGGGAGTGGACATGTTCAGGTGAGGTGTGGAGGAGGAGGTCTGGCAGCATCTGCTTCGGCTGCTCTCGTGTCTCTTCGGAACATGCGTGATTTTTTGTTTTTAGCAGAGCAGTTTGCTAATCATTTACCTGTGTTGATTATTTGACTGTTGCGCTGCTCTGCAGCTGATGGAGCAGCTGATGGAGCAGGTGATGGAGCAGGTGGACTGAACCATTTAACGGTATATAGAGGGGGTAGGTGTTCATAAATGTTTCCAAAACAAAGAGAAACTTAGTGACACTAATGCATTGTAACTAAAATGTTTGTGTGATTGTAAGTTTGTTAGTATTACAATTGCATTGCGGGTCCTTCTGGGTCCTTGTCAATCATGGGCCCCTAGAATTCTTCTCCTACACCCCCCTTTTCAGCAACCCAGGTTATAAATAATTAGTTTTTTTATTCTATGTACCCCATCTCATGTTTTTTTCTTCATTGATAGCACATCATCAGTTCAGGTTTATGTCTATTTTAATCCAAAGTGATAGAGACGCAGAGACTTGTTGGTTTTTTTCTTTAACTGTTTTTATTTCTGTAAAACACGTTGAGTTGCAAGATTGTAATAAAAAGTTATATAAGTTGGAGTCATTGATTGATTAGAGAACATTAGCTGCTTGCACTCGAAATAAACTGAATAATCTGTTAAAATTTTGGTGTGTTCTGGTTGTTTAATTTGAACTTTTAAACATAATCATAATGGACCAATAAAAAATATCACATTACATTTCAGATATGATACATATCATATCATCTAATCATATGAAAAAGAGCTGAAGAAGAAAAAAGCTGAACATATGAGTGAAAGCCATGATTTAGATATATAATTTTATTGATCAAAAAGTGAGGAAACAAGAGGCTGCAGCAGCACACACTGGCACAGAAGACTCAGATAAACAAAATAAAGCAGCAAAAGAAACACACAAATCTATATACCAGAGTAAAAAATATTTACAAATCTATGTACAACATGTACAAAACAGCAGAACAAGAGAATAAGTAAGAAGAATATGCCATAAAAGTCTATGACTTTACATAAGGATGTGCAAAAGGAAATGTAAGAAAAACAATGCAAACCACAGAAAATTTTAAAAAGTAAA
Organism: Melanotaenia boesemani; assembly: GCF_017639745.1. Lineage (NCBI taxonomy): Eukaryota > Metazoa > Chordata > Actinopteri > Atheriniformes > Melanotaeniidae > Melanotaenia > Melanotaenia boesemani. The sequence goes on from NC_055688.1 coordinate 2,114,191, forward strand.
ATAAAACAGCAAGTGGATAAAAGCAGCAAGTAAAGCCTGGTGTCTAAGCAGGCCCTGTTGTCTGTATATATACTGCATATTTTATCATGGGTTGAGGAGGGACCCACTGAAGGAGGCAGACGGACTGTAGAAACAAAGTTTTAATTCCTAGAACAGACCTTAGGACAACACCGGGAAACACGACAGATGATCTGACAAACACTGACTGAAGCCAGGGGTACGTGACTGGAACACAACTAATAAGATGCAGGTGGAGCAAATTAACTATTAAAACCAGGTGAGCTAATGAACAGGTAAATAAAACAGAATGCAACACACCAGGGAAGGAACTACAAAAAAAAGAACATGTAAGACCGTAGAACTAAAAGAAAAACACATAGACCATGATATTTATAGTGTTTTCCTCCTTATATTTCTATATATATGGACAATCTTTAAGATTTGTTTCTATGAAAGGCGGTTTGTGGATAGCAGTACTATACATAACCAATTAAAGATGATTGTTTACAAAATAGTTTTAAAAGATGACATTTTGATATAAACCAGCATTTAATCTGAAAGCAGTTGGGTGCATAGCATTACAGGCCACTGCAAACAAAACGTAGCCAGAACCCAGAGAGAACATTAGCATTCATACTTCAAATGTAAAGAGAGGAATCCAGGCCAAGTGTCCAGTATCACAAGCATATGCAACAAATTCTCATCTTGTCCCCATTTAGATTCCATACAAACGTATTGTCAGGATGATCGATTACAGCTGCTGCAGAGCAGACTCCTTTTGTTTCCACATGGGGAATTGCCCTAACTACCAATTTTAATATGTAAACGTCAGCAGGGATGGATTTTTAATCCAGAGCTGGCAGGGTGGTACTTCAGAGTGGAGGCAGATCCCAGTATCAATCATGTCAGAGAGCCAAAGGACAGCAAGCATGACAAATGGCCGAGCCCCCATCAACTTTCAGGATGTGAATCTCCCTCTGCAGAAAGAGAGGAGCAAGTCATTTTAAGACTGCAGCCTTGCATGGAAAGGACGAGCACCATGACACTGCCCTCATAGTCCCACAATGCTGATACTCCATGTAAGATGTGATTCATTAAAACATGAGCTCATCTTGTATTTGATGGCAGCAACACAACTGAAAGAAGTTGGGATGGGCAAATGTTTGTCATTGTGTAGCATCCCCAATTCTTTTAACAACTTTCTGCTAGAGAGCCATGCTGCTGTACTAGACCAGTATGTGGTTTAGCTTTGTTCTGCTGGAATGTGCAAGGCCTTCCCTGGAAAAGATCTGATCATATGAATCAGAATACATTTTGCTCTAAAACCTCGATGGTTTCTTTCTGGATATGCAGGTTGCACATCTATGAGCTCTTATGCAACCCTATCTCAACAAAGATGCAAGCCCTTGAGCTGACAGCCAGACAGTTAATTCACTCTTTAGTCTGGATCCTGTTCACATCTGGCTTCTTCTCTGCATGATAGAGCTTTAACCTGCATTTGTGGGTTTCAGGGTGAACTGTGTTCCCAGACAGTGGTTTCTGGAAGTCTTCCTGGGTCCATGCAGTGGTTTCCAGTAGAGAATCATGTCTGCGTTTAATGCAGTGTTTAATCACAGGTTCACACCTCGATCAGTACTGATCCTGATCTCGTTTGTGTCACATGGAAGCAGACATGCATCCAGATTCTCTGAATCTTTGACATTGTGCACTACATGCGAGTGAATATTTAAAGTCTCAGTTGTGCTCATGACATTGCTCCACAATTAGTTTCTTTTTTTTACTTTAATTTTAATGTCTAAGAGACTGTTTTTCCTCTGGTTCAAATTTTCAAGTATTTTTCCAGAATCAGGGAAATGCCTCCCTTTCAAAATCTGAAGATCTCCATGTTGTACCATGAACAGAATGCAGGTTTATAAGTTTTGAAAATCATTGCATTTTGTTTTATTCACATTTTTTACAAGTCCCGACCGTTCTGGAGTCGGGTTGCATTGTGAATGATGCTATAGTTAAAATTTCTGTCAGGCTGGTGAATTATTCCTGCTGAGCTTTTATTAAGGCTCTTGGCTTTGTGACACAGTGTTCTGTCTCCTCCTTACATAAGCTTTTTTTTCTAATTTGTTTGCTGAGGCCACCAATAAATGCATCAGTGCTGCACTTTCTTTTAAGTTAGGGCTATTAGTGCTATTGCAAGATAATGTCTTCTGACTGTAGGGCAAGGAAATGTTTAAAAAGGTGAGATTTAACTTTGGTCAAATTCCTAAAAGGGTGCAGGTGCAAGTCTTCTGCACAGAAACAGACAATCTTCTGTCATACATGACAGGCCAACACAAAGGTGGAGGAAACCATCAAAACCTGTTCGTGTACTGTAATAATACGATGTACAGCTTTTTATGTAGCAAGGTGGCTATTATCCTAAAAAATAGAGAATTTTGACCATCAGTAGTGCAGTAAATTATGATTTTTTTTTAAGCAAATTTGAATGTTGTTGCATTAATACAGTGTCCTAGACATTTAGAGACAGCTGTGGTAAATCATAAAAAAACAGAGCCATTCTTTAGACTGAGGACTGGATAATGAAATGACGGGGTGATTGCTCTATTACTCTGGCTGGGATGGGCTCACCTACAAATTACCAGAAGAGTCTTGGGCCCTCATTTATCAAATCTGCTTATGCCCAGATTTGTGTGTATGAGAACATTTCCATGAAAAATTTGAAATTTACTATCTTGTAATGATAATGTCATTATGTCGTAAATATAGAAACAGCTCTGGCCTGTTTATGACAATCAAGCAATCTAAGCATCCACGTGCATTCTTTATCTCATCACTATCACTGTTAAAGCAGAAACCAGTCTGTTAAACCAAATACTAGTCTGTTAAACCAGAAACCAGTCTGTTAAACCAGAAACCAGTCTGTTAAACCCGGTATTAGTCTGTTAAACCACATACTAGTCTGTTAAACCAAATACTAGTCTGTTGAAGCAGAAACCAGTCTGTTAAACCACATACTAGTCTGTTAAACCAGAAACCAGTCTGTTAAACCCAATATTAGTCTGTTAAACCACATACTAGTCTGTTAAACCAAATACTAGTCTGTTAAAGCAGAAACCAGTCTGTTAAACCACATACTAGTCTGTTAAACCAGAAACCAGTCTGTTAAACCCGATATTAGTCTGTTAAACCACATACTAGTCTGTTAAACCAAATACTAGTCTGTTAAAGCAGAAACCAGTCTGTTAAACCACATACTAATCTGTTAAACCAGAAACCAGTCTGTTAAACCCGATATTAGTCTGTTATACCACATACTAGTCTGTTAAACCAGAAACCAGTCTGTTAAACCCGATATTAGTCTGTTAAACCACATACTAGTCTGTTATTATTTTTTTCCTCTTCTTTTTTTTTTTTTTTTTTTTTTGTTTGCTTTTTTCAATTCAAAACCTCAAAACCAGTTGACCAGAACCAACCCATGTGGACTTTCTTTAAAAATCAGAAACCAGTCTGTTAAACCAGAAACCAGTCGGTTAAACTAGATATTATTCTATTAAAACCAGGTATTAGTCTGTTAAACCAGAAACCAGTTTGTTAAACTAGATATTATTCTGTTAAAACTAGATATTAGTCTGTTAAACCAGAAACCAGTCTGTTAAACCAAATACTGGCCTCTTAAACCAGAAACCAGTCTGTTAAACTAGAAATTAATCTGTTAAAACCAGATATTAGTCTGTTAAACCAGAAACCAGTCTGTTAAACTAGATATTATTCTGTTAAAACCAGATATTAGTCTGTTAAACCAGAAACCAGTCTGTTAAACCAAATACTAGTCTGTTAAACCAGAAACCAGTCTGCTAAACCAAATACTAGTCTGTTAAACCAGAAACCAGTCTGTTAAACTAGATATTATTCTGTTAAAACCAGATATTAGTCTGTTAAACCAGAAACCAGTCTGTGAAACCAAATACTAGTCTGTTAAACCAGATACCAGTCTGCTAAACCAAATACTAGTCTGTTAAACCAGAAACCAGTCTGTTAAACTAGATATTATTCTGTTAAAACCAGATATTAGTCTGTTAAACCAGAAACCAGTCTGTTAAACTAGATATTATTCTGTTAAAACCAGATATTAGTCTGTTAAACCAGAAACCAGTCTGTTAAACCAAATACTAGTCTGTTAAACCAGATACCAGTCTGCTAAACCAAATACTTGTCTGTTAAACCAGAAACCAGTCTGTTAAACTAGATATTATTCTATTAAAACAAGGTATTAGTCTGTTAAACCAGAAACCAGTCTGTTAAACCAGAAACCAGACTGTTATTATTTTTTTCCTCTTCTTTTTTTTTTTTTTTTTTTTGTTTGCTTTTTTCAATTCAAAACCTCAAAACCAGTTGACCAGAACCAACCCATGTGGACTTACTTTAAAAGTCAGAAACCAGTCTGTTAAACCAGAAACCAGTCGGTTAAACTAGATATTATTCTATTAAAACCAGGTATTAGTCTGTTAAACCAGAAACCAGTTTGTTAAACTAGATATTATTCTGTTAAAACTAGATATTAGTCTGTTAAACCAGAAACCAGTCTGTTAAACCAAATACTAGCCTCTTAAACCAGAAACCAGTCTGTTAAACTAGAAATTAATCTGTTAAAACCAGATATTAGTCCGTTAAACCAGAAACCAGTCTGTGAAACCAAATACTAGTTTGTTAAACCAGAAACCAGTCTGTTAAACTAGATATTATTCTGTTAAAACCAGATATTAGTCTGTTAAACCAGAAACCAGTCTGTTAAACTAGATATTATTCTGTTAAAACCAGATATTAGTCTGTTAAACCAGAAACCAGTCTGTTAAACCAAATACTAGTCTGTTAAACCAGATACCAGTCTGCTAAACCAAATACTAGTCTGTTAAACCAGAAACCAGTCTGTTAAACTAGATATTATTGTATTAAAACCAGGTATTAGTCTGTTAAACCAGAAACCAGACTGTTAAATTAGATATTATTCTGTTAAAACCAGATATTAGTCTGTTAAACCAGAAACCAGTCTGTTAAACCAAAACCAAATACTAGTCTGTTAAACCAGAAACCAGTCTGCTAAACCAAATACTAGTCTGTTAAACCAGAAACCAGTCTGTTAAACTAGATATTATTCTGTTAAAACCAGATATTAGTCTGTTAAACCAGAAACCAGTCTGTTAAACTAGATATTATTCTGTTAAAACCAGATATTAGTCTGTTAAACCAGAAACCAGTCTGTTAAACCAAATACTAGTCTGTTAAACCAGAAACCAGTCTGTTAAACCAGAAACCAGTCTGTTAAACTAGATATTATTCTATTAAAACCAGGTATTAGTCTGTTAAACCAGAAACCAGTCTGTTAAACTAAATATTATTCTGTTAAAACCAGATATTAGTCTGTTAAACCAGAAACCAGTCTGTTAAACCAAAACCAAATACTAGTCTGTTAAACCAGAAACCAGTCTGCCAAACCAAATGCTAGTCTGTTAAACCAGAAACCAGTCTGCTAAACCAAATACTAGTCTGTTAAACCAGAAACCAGTCTGTTAAACTAGATATTATTCTGTTAAAACCAGATACTAGTCTGTTAAACCAGAAACCAGTCTGTTAAACCAAATACTAGTCTGTTAAACCAGAAACCAGTCTGCTAAACCAAATACTAGTCTCTTAAACCAGAGACCAGTCAGTTAAGTCAGAAACCAGTCTTTTAAACCAAATACTAGTCTGTTAAACCAGAAACCAGTCTGTTAAACTAGATATTATTCTGTTAAAACCAGATATTAGTCTGTTAAACCAGAAACCAGTCTGTTAAACTAGATATTATTCTATTAAAACCAGGTATTAGTCTGTTAAACCGGAAACCAGTCTGTTAAACTAGATATTATTCTGTTAAAACCAGATATTAGTCTGTTAAGCCAGAAAGCAGTCTGTTAAACTAAAACCAAATACTAGTCTGTTAAACCAGAAACCAATCTGTTAAACTAGATATTATTCTGTTAAAACCAGATATTAGTCTGTTAAACCAGAAACCAGTCTGTTAAACCAAATACTAGTCTGTTAAACCAGAAACCAGTCTGCTAAACCAAATACTAGTCTGTTAAACCAGAAACCAGTCTGTTAAACTAGATGTTATTCTGTTAAAACCAGATATTAGTCTGTTAAACCAGAAACCAGTCTGTTAAACTAGACATTATTCTGTTAAAACCAGATTTTAGTCTGTTAAACCAGAAACCAGTCTGTTAAACCAAATACTAGTCTGTTAAACCAGAAACCAGTCTGCTAAACCAAATACTAGTCTGTTAAACCAGAAACCAGTCTGTTAAACTAGATATTATTCTGTTAAAACCACATACTACTCTGTTAAAGCAGAAACCAGTCAGTTAAGTCAGAAACCAGTCTTTTAAACCAGAAAGCAGTCTGTTAAACCAGAAACCAGTCTGTTAAACCCGATATTAGTCTGTTAAACCAGATACTAGTCTGTTAAACCAGAAACCAGTCTGTTAAACCTGATATTAGTCTGTTAAACCTGAAACCAGTCTGTTAAACCAGAAACCAGCCTGTTAAACCTGATATTAGTCTGTTAAACCTGAAACCAGTCTGTTAAACCTGAAACCAGAATGTTAAACCAGAAATCAGTCTGTTAAACCCGATATTAGTCTGTTAAACCTGCAACCAGTCTGTTAAACCAGAAACCAGTCTGTTAAACCCGATATTAGTCTGTTAAACCTGAAACTAGTCTGTTAAACCAGATACCAGTCTTCTTGACCAGACACTAGTCTGTTAAACCAGACACTAGTCTGTTAAACCTGAAACCAGTCTGTTAAAGCAGATACCAGTCTTCTTGACCAGACACTAGTCTGTTAAACCAGACACTAGTCTGTTAAACCTGAAACCAGTCTGTTAAACCAGACACCAGTCTGTTAAACCAGATATTAGTCTGTTAAACCAGACACCAGTCTGTTAAACCTGAAACCAGTCTGTTAAAGCAGATACCAGTCTTCTTGACCAGACACTAGTCTGTTAAACCAGATATTAGTCTGTTAAACCAGACACCAGTCTGTTAAACCAGACACCAGTCTGTTAAACCAGATATCAGGAACCCTCAATGGATTTCCATCAAAGATGTTTTATTGTGAAGACAATAGCGTCCTCTGTTTTTTCTGAAAATCCCGTCCTTGAGGAAGAGATTATGATCAAAGCCGTGCCACTGTCTCAAGGAACTGTTGTGGGGAATTCTTCCCAGGGTTTCTTATTTATGTCATTTAATTTTTTTATTTCTTTTTATTAATAATTTCCTCTCCATTTAAAATACATGGGCATGTATTGTTTTATATTCATTCATTCATTTTCTGAACTGCTTAGTCCATTAAGGGTTGCGGGTAAGCTGGAGACTATTCCAGCATTAACAGGTGAGAGGCAGGTACACCCTGGACAGGTCACCAGTCCATCGTAGGGCCAACACATAGGGGACAAACAACCATTCACACACACACTCCTGGGGAGAATTTAGAGTCATCAATTAAACTAACATGCATGTCTTTGGACTGTGGGAGGAAGCCAGAGTACCCGGAGAGAACCCACGCATACACGGGCAGAACATGCAAACTCCATACAGAAAGGCCACTGCCCTCAAGGTTCGAAACTCCCCCCAGCCTCAGTCGTATGCCTATGCTTCCAGAGGTTTTCTGCATTAAGGGATGATTTTCCTCATTGGAGGATCAACTGGCACCGCAGCCTGACCTGTGATAACATCTGAAGCATTCATAACCCTATTTCTAACAAATTGTCAAATTCTTACAAACCGGACCATGATTTTATCAAGAGGGAAATTCTGTGTGGCCACTAGGTGGCGCTATAGTCGTTTTTTATGTAGAACCATGTCCAGGTTAGAGCTCTAATGAGATCCATTGGTCAACTGACAACAGGGTTAGAGCCACTTCCTGTTTCATGGCGAAGGATTTAAACATCACATGAAGCCATTTTAATCATGGGTTAGGTTATGTCCTGGCATGTTATATCAATATGCCGAATTTCATCAGTCAGTCAAAGCAGTAGTTGGGGCTGATAGATTAAGTAATTATAGGGGGCGCTATAGAGTGATATTTACAGCATATGTCAATTTTAATCAGTTCCAGGCCACTGTCCTCCCTGCCATGTTTTGGTGGAGATCAGGAGTACATCGTGTGAGTACTTCCTGTTTCATGGCGGTGGATGCCATTCGCCATTGTTGACGAAAGAAATTGAGTTTTTATTTTCTGTAATATCACAACAGGGTTTGATCTGATCTGAAGCACTTGTAAGTGTGTGAGGTTCGTTCCTGAGGAGAAGGACCTCAGTGACTGAAAAAAGCCCTTCCTGTTGGAAGTGGGCGGGGCTTGGGTTAAGACCAGAAGTAGTGATATGTGTCTGTTCAGGACCAGACCCTGATTAATCACTGTAAGTGTGATGGTGATTGGATGAAGAGAGATTTACACTAATTAATGATGTCACGTCTTATCTAAGTTTGCCATGGCGCCACGGTCTCGCCATGCAGTCCAGATGTAATGTCCAGATAACAACATCTTGACATGTCGATGTGGTCGGCATGGAACTGAAGTGAAACATGTGCAGTTTGGTGCAGATTGAGTGTTGTATGTCAGAAATAATGGATTCCGTGCTTAATGGCGAAACCTCAAATCTTGATGCCACTGAATGCCACCTCCTTTGAGAAAGTTTTCAATAACCTTTCATCACACATGCGTCTGGAGTGTTCAGATTGATTTTGAGGCAAGATTTCCCATTTTGAGGGAAATCTCTGGGAGAAGATGCAAGGCAAAGAAACATGCAAAAGTGAGCCAAAAAATTACACTTTTTTCAAAATGGCTAACTTCCTGCTGAAGTTATCATATAGGTCCACTGGGCTTTTTTGTGCATCCTTCCAAGTTCTATATGCTGGATTTCAGCCATATTGGTCAATGTAGTGGGCGGTTGTGATCAATTAAATATTTGTATGGGGCGCTATAGAGTCATATTGCAATTTTTCCAGCATATGTTAATTTGGCTGAGTTTCCGACCTGACCGCACTCCTTCCTGGCGAGTTTGGTGGAGATCAACGTCACAATGGGTCAGTTACAAGTACTTCCTGTTTGATGGTGTCGGACCACTATTCGCCATGGTTACGTTTGGTGAAGGAACTTCAGGTTTATTGTGGTGTCATGAAAGAGTTTGACCTGTTGTGAAGCACTTTCAAGTGTGTAAGTTTCATTCCTGAGGAGAAGGATCATGGCGTCTGAAAAAAAGCACTTCCTGTTGAAAGTGGGCGGGGCTTATGGCTAGACCAGAATTGGTCATATGGATCTGTTCAGGTCCAGACCCTGATTAATCCCTGTGAGGCTGATGCTGATTGGATGAGAATCGAGGGATTTATATTGGCGCCACAGTCTCGCCCTGCAGCGTAGAGCAACAGTTTTCACTGGTTAGCATCACCAAAATGTTTTCTGCTGTCTGAACCAATTTGGACCTGGTTGTGTCCAAAACGTCAGAGAAGTGGGTCTTCGAGTAAAACAATGACTTCCTGTTGTCAGGGGGCGTGGCCAATTCATAATTCAAATTGTGACATGTAGATAAACATTTCCCCCAGGTTATCAGAACTAACAAAGCTAAATTATGTCCAGCTACTTAAAACAATAGAGGATGATCTCTCACGGTGGAGGTGCTTACCCATATCACTCATGGGGAGGGTTGCCGCCATTAAAATGATGGTTCTATCTAAAGTAAACTACCTGTTTTCAGTGACACCCACTAAACCATCCTACAGCTGGTTTAAATCACTGGACCCACATATATCTAAATTTTTATGGAAAAACAAGCCATCACGTATCAGTCTAAAAACTTTACAACAGACTAAAGATAGAGGTGGATTGGAGCTACCCAACTTTAATCACGATTTCTTAGCTAACAAGCTGCAGTATATCTCCAAATGGTTTAAACCTAGCAGTCTGGGTGAACCATGGTTAGATGCAGAGCAGGCATTGTGTGAGGATCTGTTTATCTCTGACCTGCCATTCATCAGCTCAACCATCAAAACACATAAGTGTTTTAAAAGCATCAATATCAGTTCCTCTTTAGTGGCTTGGTGGGATTTTCTAAAAATAACCAAATCCTCACTTTTTCCATGTAAGTTTACACCCCTCTGGAACAACCCTGACATCCTGCAAAACAAAAAGCTGATTAATTTTACCCAATGGAAAAATAAAGGAATAAAACAGTTAGAACATATAATAGAAAATGGAAACTTCTTATCATTTAATATTCTCACTTCACAATATGGAATCAGTAGCAAAACATTTTTAGAATATCACCAGCTTAAATCTATTATATGTAAAAAATATACCATTAATCAATTAAACTTACAGCTACCTATTAGGGTGGCAGAATTCATGAATCTCAATGCCCCAAAGCTATTATCAAAAACATATAGACTATTATCCAAACTAGAAGACTCAATCTGTCTTCCAACTTCAAAATGGGAGGGTGACTTATCCAGTAACTTTAATAAAGATAAATGGTCACAAATATGTTTAAACACCTTTAAAATGACTAAAAATTCAAATATGCAACTAATACAATTCAAAATTCTGCATAGAACTCATTATACAGGACAAAGGATGTTCAGGATGGGTCTGTCACAATCAAACATCTGCTCACACGACAATGAAAACACACCTGACAACTATCTCCATGCCTTGTGGTCCTGCACACCTGTCTGCAGGTTCTGGCTTCAGGTATGTAAGGACATGCCAACATGGTTTAAATGTAATATTCCTGCAAACACCGCACTGTGTCTACTAGGTGACTTGGGTGACATTAATATGGCAATTAAAATGATACGTACAGCATTATGCATTGCAAAGAAAACTATCCTTGTGACCTGGAAAACCAAAATTAATCTGTGTATTCACCAGTTTAGGAATCTCTTAGTAGACCACATCAGTAGTGAGACAATGTCTGCCTCCTCAAAGAATCATTTAGCTAAATCTCATTCCTCTGGTCCCCTGTGCTTAGCTCCATGACTTAGTGTAGGTGGAGGACTGTGACCTTGTTGCCTTGGGGGTTGGAAAATGGCCGGGAGTGATTGTAGTTGCGGGTTCTTTGTGGTTTCCCGTGGTGTGGGACCGGGCTGCTCTGCGATGAGAGTGGCTCTGGGTCTGGCCCTGTCGGGGGCTGTGGGGGCCAGCGGTTAGAGTCGCCTCGTGGCAGGGGGTGAGGCCACTGGTGGCGCCTGGGTCAGTGGGCGTCGGTCCTGGGCTGGGTGGCTGGGCTATTCCGGGGCGGGCCTCTCGGTTTAAATTACACTTAGACACCAAAACACCAACACACATGTCATGTGGTTCGTGGCGGGCGGGGCTACTAACATGACTTTGCTCCGAGCACAATATGGTCACTGCCCCCCAGTTTTACTTGCAAAAAACACACTCACAACAAACAGTCATGAGCGGGGAGGAGGAGGAGGACAATGGGGACACCTCACACCCCTCTTCCACGGGGCGCTGCCAGGGGTGGGTAGGGGAGGTGGTTGCCTTGGGGGCCGGATACCGGGGTGGCTGCACTGATGAGAGGCTGCTGATCTTGGGGGATGCCCGGTCGGCCACATCTGGATGGGAGGTGATGGGGGGTGGCTGGGGATGGCGGTGAGGGCTCGTCATTCTCTGGTCCGCCGGGGATGTCTCCCACAGGGCATGATGGGAGGGAGGGGGGGGGGGGGGGGGGGGGGGGGGCTGGGGAGTGAGGGGGGGAGGGTTGTATGCTGTGTGAGTGTTTATATTGTGTGGGTGGGGGTGAGGAGGCATGTATGTGTTAGGATGAGCGGGAGTGTTCAAGGATATAGGTGTGTGCATGTGTTTGTGTGTGTGTTTGGGGCGGGGTTAAGTGCACATGTGGGTGGGACCTGGGGGGGCCTGGGGGTGGTGAGCCGTGGGTCTGGGCTCTGCCGCTGTCCCCATCCTCTCATTCCCCGTTAGGCATGTGGGGGGTGGGTACCTTCTGGGGTCGGAGGCGGCTCATTGGCTGCGGTCCCTGTATGGCCCGGTCGTGGGGGGCGGCCTCTCCTGGCCTGTCTTGCCCTAGGGGACCTCCTGGGGAGCGGGGGTGCCTAATGCCACTAGAGGCTCAACATCCAGAGGGAAGTTAGCTTCCCTCTGGACTTACATCCCCGGACCCATCTTCTTTCCCGCTCTCTCTGTCTCACACACACACACACGCTGGGTGGTTGTCTGGGGGGGCCTGGTCCTCCTAGGCATGGTGCGGGCACTCTGCCTTTGGGGGGTGGGGCGGCCCCAAGGATCACTCCTTACTCCTCATCCTCTGCATGCTGACACAGTCACTGAGTTGTCCAGTGGGTTTACTTACTAAGAGATAATTCTTCTTTTCATTTTTCCTGAGTTAGTATCTGGTCGCTGTTATGCTACTTTATGATCTGTCTTTTTGATTTGGTTATTATTTAAAAACTCTTAATGGCTAGCAGCTCTGTTTTTTTTTTTTTTTTTTTTGGTTGTTTTTTTGTGTTTTTGTCTCCTTTCTTCTTTTCCTTTTGCATCTTTTTGCTATTTTCCATCTTTTTCTGTCCCCTCCGGTCAGGTTCAGCAAGATTACATAGATTCCATGATTCAAAGTAAATAAATAAATAAATAAATCAGATTATCAAGAGGAGCCTTACCCATAGGTCTCCTCTTGGCAGAGCAAATTTGTTCAGCACAATACAGCAACCAGATTATCATTTTGCCAGATTTTGGCCAGATTTTGTGAGTTTCAGCATGTTCAGGTCCTCTAAAATGCAATTCATTTTTGCGGAGAAAAAGAAGATAAAGAAGAAGAAGAAGAAGGAAAAAACAGAGCAATTACAACATGCCGTTGCACTGCCTTCGGTGCATGCTCCCTTTTTTCAACAGCAGTTATTCTCCATCTTTTATTAGTTGTATTTTTTTTATTGCAGTAAAGGACTGGGGGAATTGTTAAAAACTACTTATCTCCTGCTCTTCAAATCTCTGTTTTTAATTGGTAAAGCACTTTGTTGTAACTTGTGATGAAATAATAAACTAAATGGATGTTTAGATGACTTCAATCTCAGCAGAATTTATTTATATTTTCATTCCTATACTGAGGACGAGCACAACAAGAGGTCTGTTATCATTATATGAGGTTTGTGAATGCAACTGAGCAAGTATGGTGCTTCACGACTTGTGGCATTTATCAGCAGTTCATAGTTACTAATGTGCATACGACTGGTACGTTTGATAAATCCACATTTTTATTTATTTATGCACATTTTAAATTTAATTTGTTGGATCAGGTTTAGCACAAGAGGATGATAAATGAGGTCCTTAAATCCTCCTCGGTCAGTATCGTGTGCCTAGGGTCGTCATTGTGTGCCTACATTTGCAGATGAATAATGTGCACGACTAACCAATTAATCTACTAGTAAGCCGACTACTATTTCTAAGAGTCTACTAATTTAGGCATTAAACTAAAGCAAGATATCTTAGAAGATATTTTAGAAAACAACTGTTTTATCATTGTTTGGAAATGTCACTGCTATTAAAGACCCTTTCAAGCTTGAGAGTAAAAACTCAGAACCAGTTTTAGAAAAAACCTCAAACCCAGTCTTGAGTCTTTGGATTAAGTAAGACTGAAATGTTGAGTAAATAAGTGAATAGCTCAACAACAAGAAGAAAAAGGAGTTTGGAGTAGGGGTTTGTTGTGCTCACATTGGTGCAGCCTCTCACATGGCCCTCACCAACTTTGCTTTACATCCACACTGAGCTTTACATACCACAAGGTCTTCCTAAAGACAGTAACACAAAGACTATCTTTCATTGCCTGTTGTCCTATTTATTCAAGCTGTAGGCATCTAGAGTGAGAAAGTGTGTTTCAACATGATGCAAACAAAATTACTTTCTAGGCTTCGTCTGAAATGGTTTATTGTCAAAATATTCTTTCATTTTCCCCACAGAGCTCATGTCTATCTGTCACTGCTTCCTCAAGACCAGTCGACTATCATGCCTTACTTTGAGTATGAGGGCACTCACACACACACACACCTACACACACACACACACACACACACACACACACACACACACACACACACACACACACACACACACACGCGCACACACACCTACACACACAAACACACACACACACACACACACACACACACACACACACACACAAACACACACACACACATAGACACAAAGGGGAAAGTCTAAAGAATAATAATTAGAAGACCTACAGCATAAGAAAGCTATTGTAAAATATTTGCAAGGTAAATACAGTCATGTTACCTGCACAGGCATGAAAAGAAAAGCCTTTGGTGCACATCACATGAATAGCCTCCATTGTTCCGCCACTGTATAAAGACATTCTGCCTTTCCATTGTGGAAATAATGTAGTCGAGAACCTTGTTCTGCGAGCCTTTCATTAAAAAGAAGTATCTCACTGTGTTATTTATCTACACCTGGTGCCCATTCTAGCGAAAGAGAAGCAGCAGGGGAATCCATCTCTAGCTGAAATACGTGTTGCAGCTTTGAAATAATGAGGTATCAGGAATCTTTTGAATTCAGAATTTCTATCATGCAATAAGCTTTTATCTTGGTACATCATGTCAAACAAATTCAGACAGGAGATAGTGCCAGTGCTGCCTGAAAGAGGAATGAGAGCACTTCTGTATTTTCTGACATTCTTTTCTGACATGGAGAATTATTTAGGTTAAAGGTTTGTGATTCTGTTTGCCAAACCAAGGCTACCATACTGCTGTAGCTAAGACAGTTGTACAGCACTCAGTTGGTCTTCTGCATCTTTTACATACATGAGTTTGTCTGTTTTTGGGGCCCTTGTGGATCTATTCCCTGACGGACAAAACAGAACAGCACTGGGAACCACAGGGGCAGTGTTGAACAGTATAGGGGATGTGGGACTGGTGAAAGAAACAAAGATGAAGAAGAAGCTTTGACATATTTAATGGCCGTGCAGACCAATGCTGTGTACTGTGCTGCTATTTTTGTGTCTTTCTGAAAGTGGACATTATCGCAGTCACCATGTTTGTTGTCTGAAAATTACATTGGAACTCAGAGGTGAAATCTGAACTCGGCACTCCCCACTGGTGGGTGTACTGCTAACCACCATGCTAATGTACAGGACTCATGGAAGTATGAGAGCACTAAAATTTGAATTGGATGTAACTGTTAATGTATACAAAGGGAGATAAATGGGCCTTTATAGTTGGACGGCTTGTCTCACAGCATGTTTCTACCAGTGGGTTGTCCAGTATAGCAGGCACCAAGAAACGTCTGGCAACAACCCTGGAAGTCCTATCCTCAATGAATGCTACAAAATGAATTTGGTTCCAATCAGCTTTATTTGCATAACCCCAATTCACAACAAAGTCATCTCAAGGTACTTTAGAGACATAATATACCATGTGACATCCCCCAACAGTCCAAAGCTGAAGTTATACCCGTGCTGCGCCTGTGTCAGGTCGAGTCCACATAGCTGACACAGATTAAATGTATGTATATAGTCAAATGTAGGGTAATAGCGTCATGTTGCAGTTTCTTTTCTGGATCAGAAGGTGGCAGTAGGGCTGGTATTGGCTGGTAAATCCACAGGGTGGAGTTTGTTTGATGGTTCACTTCAGTTCCGGCAAGTATTTCTTGTTTTAGAAAAACAATGGCGGCCGACATGGAACAGTGTCTTCAAGAGATTGTGGAAGCAGACAAAGAAATTATCCATCTGTTGAACATTTTACAGCGGAAACAAAGGAGAAGAAGATGGAGACGTCTAATCACAACGGGTTACTTCTGCGTCACCACATTCGCGTAGATTGCACCTCTGGTCGGGAGAGGGAGGCGTTGAGCCTTTGTGGACCTACGCAGAGCCTATGGTGGTGACAGTGTAACCAACCTGATAACCGAGTCCTAAGACTACAGCTCCGTAACTGGATGGTTAACCATCCATCAAAAATTTGTAAGGAAGGTAAAAAAGGTAAGTTTTAAGCCTAATCTTAAAAGTAGAAAGGGTGTCTGCTTCCTGAAACCAAACTGGAAGCTGGTTTCATAAGAGAAGAGCGGTATAGTCCATGGCTCTGCCTCCCATTCTACTTTTGGCGACTCTGCAACCACAAGTTAACCTGAAGTCTGACAGTGAAGAGAACATTCAGGGTCCATGTCCTTAGCCTCCCCTGGCAGGGGAGGTTGATTGGGTCTGTCTAGAAGTCATCTCTGCTTTGTAAGTATCCTCACACCCACCCGGTACTGCTTCCCTGGGCAACTTCAGGTATGAGAGAGTTCAGCACCTCTCAAGGAGTTAGTTTCCTGAGCTCTAGCAGGTACTGCTACTTCACACTAGGTAAAAGCTCTTTTCTGGACAGCAAGGTTACGTTTCACATTCCAGGCAAATCCAGGAATTGGCTCTCACCAGCTCCCCAGCCGAGTGCCTCATGTTGGAGATCTCCTCAGAGAGCAATAGGTCAGCTCTGTAGCTGCAGGAGAGAAGACTGACAGTGGCTTGTATGTGCACTCAATGTCAGTTCAGACACCGCGGCAGGAAGTGATACTCAGTCGGCTTCTTCTTCAGTTGTAGCTGCTGCTGTGGTTGTCCAGCAGCTAAAAAGCTATACAGGTGACACCATGTTCAGCTCCACTTTTGTCCAAGTCTTTTTTATTGTAGTGACATTCCTTTTTCTTTATTTTCTTTATTATTTGGTCAGTAATATGGCGGCCTGGTGTTCAGGTGAATTCAAGCTTTGCCCACTGATGACGTCACAGTTTGTGGAATCTGGATGCATCAGCTGGTTCAAGAGGTTTGGGTTTGGTTGACCAATACTAACACAGAACCCTACCAGTGTGAAAGGGCTATGGGTGGTATTCTAAAGGGGCACTACCAAAGGATTGTTCCTCTGGGTGACTTCAATGTCCATGTGGGCAGGAACAGAGCATCTTCAAGGGGTGTGACTGAGAAGAATGGCCTCCCTCGACCACTGTGGTCTTTTGTATAGGACTTCAATTCATGATTGTCACTTTTTTTGCTGAGAAACGTTTGTGGGTTTTCCTCCTTCAGCCATTAAAGAAGGCTGACTGAGAGCTTGCATGAGCCTGAGTTTGTCTGACCAACCATAACTCACACCTTTTATTCGACTGATTAAACCACATTATCCACATGTGGCACTACAGTCTCGCAGATACCATCTGAATTACATAAAGTAATGCAGAGGATCAAAGAATTTCATCTAAAAAACAACCAGCAAGAGCAATTTATCCCACACAGAAGACTACAAGATACAATCAAAGGAAACATAACAAAGAAGCAGACTATCAGCTTTGTGTGAGAAAATCATTACCACATATGAAATCATACTTAGAGCTGCAGCAGTGGATGCCAGGTCATACAGGCGCTGGTTCATAGCTGTGTTACTGCCTTTCTATTATTATAATTACCCATTATTCCTAGTGGTCTTTTTAATGACTGATTGTCCACAAATCCCCTTTAAAACTTAATTAATACTGTAGCATATGCTATTTAATTAATTATACACTTGTGTATGTAGAAGTGTTTTGTATATTTTTAATTTCTTAAATAAGTAAACGTCATCAATTATCCATGGCACCAAAGGCTTGGTGGAGAGAAGATCTTGCATAATCTACCATCTTTTTAAATGCTAAGGCAGCAAAGATAAAATGTTATCTGCTTTTTTTTTCTTGCTAGGATCAGCCCTACTGACATTTTAGTGAGATTATTGATGATCTTGTCATGTCGACCTGAATGTGGTTGTATTACATACACATCCTGCATTCGGAGTGGAAATTATCACGAAGTCTAGAGGCTTCTTTTGGAGGATATTCGCATGAGGCACATGCAGGCAAAAATTAGGATAACGCTGTTAGATCTCAAAAGAATGTTGCTCAGCAGCTTCATTCAATTGCAAAATCACAATAAATATGACTAGCATTCATGAATGTGCCCATTTTTTAAAAGTGTTGTTCAGGGAGTAAAGCAACAAGGACACAAAATAATTTTACTGGGTTTTACTGACCCAAAATGAATACAAAAATCCAAAAACTAAATTTAACAATACCAGATGGACCAGATTTAAGGCTTCTTAGCTCTTAACCACGACTTTCCTCAACCAGGGAAGGAAGCTTGTCCCACCACAGTAACTCAAAACTTTGTTAAACAAAGTAGACAAGCATCCGTTCATGACCAGATGAAGCACTTGTGAAGCACTGAGGTGTTCCAGCAAATTGGCTCAAAAAATGGATCATTTCATGAGACTTCATTTGCACAAGAAGCCACCTGCTGTTAATGTGTATAAAACAGGCAGAATTGATGCAATCCGTGACACACGTTAATAAAGGCTGTTTGATCCATGTCATGATAGGTTACATCATGATTTTATTTTATCATGTACATGAGATAAAGTGAGGTCAATATTAATTTCCAAGGGAATATTTACAAGAAAAGAAAAAAAAAGAAGAAAAGGGATAGTGAGACTTGAATCCACCACCTCAGAGCCAACACTCCAATCACCTGAGCTATAACACATACACACCATGCTGGGCTTATATATAATAAAGGTGTGAGGAGTAACCATGTTCTGTGTCACTTCTAGATAACTGGAATGGTTTAATCAGGCCGAGGTCGGTAAAAGTGTTCATTTAAAACAACACAATGATCAACAGTTTAGGGAAGATTTTATTACTTTTTATTAAGAAACACTTTTATTTCTACTGTGTTTGAATTTAGTCAAAATTTCTTCTCTTTGTGGAGGATGGACAATTTCTCCAGCCTCTGAAAACATTTTTCATGGGGCAAAATTGAGGCTCACAGTGAGATCTGCTTTCCATACCAGTCATGTGGTACAGCCGGACAGCAAAGAACGTAATCAGTGATGTCACTCCTCAGAAAATAAACAAACCCTGATACACGCTTCAAAGAAAGACTTCCTGGATTACTTGACATGTATGCTCGGTGCAGCACATTCCATCACCTTTACTTAGTGTGTGCTCCAAACCACTATAACAAAATTAATAAATTTAGTCTTTAAAGAAGTGTATTGTGTGAAAGAAATGTGAGAAACTTTACCACCAGCACGTGTTAACGCACAACATTGTTTACTGTCCAATAGAAGCGTAATTTACCCCAAATCTTTGTTTATATGACAGAAGTCTGACAAGTTCTGTTCTGACTGATGTCACATTGTTTTGCTGAGTAATTTAAAAAGTCACCTGACATAAAACCTGGTGCTGGTATTCCCAGAGAACAGTGTGGCACTCTAGGAGGTGTGCGACCTAGCAATGTTAAAAACAGTTGTGCAAACTCAAATATTTGGGACAAAGAGCCTGGACCTATTAACTGTCACTTCTGCAGCCCTCGACTTAGTGAACTTAAATTAAGGAAAAATAAAGGTCATTCTGTTTGGTTCCCAAAATCTGTCACGTCTAGTGTTTCTTGCTGGTCTTTCATATAAAATCATCCAAACTGCTGAAATCTGGAAGGAATATTTGATTCTTACCTTAGTTTTCATGCTCAGGTCAAACATGGAGTTCAGCCTTGTTTTGTTTCCGGATGAAACCAGGTCATTACCCTGTGTTGGACTGGCGACCTGTCCAGGTGCACCTGCCTCTCGCCTGCTGATTGCTGGGATAGACTCCAGCCCCCGTGACCCTGAATTTGTCTAAGCAGTATAGAAAATGGATGAATAAATGAACCAGGTCATTGCTTTTAACTGCAGACTTAGAAAAGGTCATGCATCTTTTGGTCTATTCTATTCTCCTGTAATTCATTATACTCAGGTATCAGTAAAATATTATGATTCACAGTTTTCAGATCCATACAGATAAGAAATGCAGCGCAGTGCATCTGTTTACAGCCACATAAACATTAGTAAATTTAAATGTGGTTTCATGAGGTCTGTCAGCTCTACGTGCTGTATGTGAGTGTGAGGAAAAGGCAACATGTTCTGATATGTTGGCATGTTTGTGTTTGACCGTGAGGACAGGACAGACTGTGGGAGTGATGTGATGGAAACAGATGGTGAGACCGAAATCTGGACCAGATCAGACCGGTGAAGACAAAGAACAGGAATTCCTTCAATTACTCTTTTTTGTTTTTCTGGTTTCCATTTGTCCCTTTTTAGGCCCAGTTCTCTCCTCATGTTTCACTCTCCTCTTTTGTCTCTAATTAGACATAAGTTATTATCCAATGGTCCTAGAATGAAGCACAGTAACTCAGATAGACCATAAACATGCATTTAGGTCTGCAGGAGCCTCCAGCAATGTCACTCACATTAACTGTTCCATCATTCTCTGTTTCCTTCAGTCTTCCACTGATTTGTGAGAGAGGAGAACAATGGATTACAAGGTTTACAGCACAGATGAAAAATGTGGTGGTATTCTTTGCCATTGATGGAGCTTCACAGATGTGGAAGCTGCCCACGTCATAGACTCTAATGCAGCCCCATCCCATCAGAGATGCAGCTTTTCACCTGTCCACTGATAACAAGCTGGATGCTCCCTCTCCTCTTTAGTCTGCAGGACACGCCGTCCATGCTTTCCACAAACTAGTTCACATCTTCGTCCAGCTGACCACAGAACAGTTTTTCACTTTGCCTTAGACCATTTTTCTGGATCCTGTTCACATCTGTCTTCTTTTCTGCATGATGGAACTTTAACCTGCATTTGTGGGTTTCAGACAGTTGGAAGTTTTCCTGAGCCCATGCGTTGATTTCCAGTAAAGAATTGTGTCTGTTTTTAATACAGTGCTGTCTGAAGACCCAAGATCACCAGAATCCAGTTTGACCTTCAGCCTTGCCTCATGCGCACAGAGATTCCTTCTGTTTCTTTGAATATTTTTATGATATTATACACTGTAGATGGTGGAATTATCAAAATCTTTTCAATTTTATGTTGAGGAACCTTTTTCTGAAATTGATCCACAATTTTTAGAACCTGTTTGTCTCAGATTGGTGAACCTCTGTCCATCTTTAGAGGAGAACGGGGGTTGGATGTGAAGCCTTTTCAATGTATAAGAGAAGTCTAAAGTTTCATACAATTCTAATTTAACTTGTGCTTTTATGATAACCATCCCCATTGTGTGGTTGGTTGTCACAATACTATTTCAATGAGGGAAAAAATGCAAAAGAAAAAAAAAAAACATTTTTTTTAATGAAACCTTTAAATTTAAAACATTTAATTTAATATTTTAGTAACAACAACCTCACTTGAAGGCAACAAGCTCACCTATGTCATGAGCTGGCAGAATTTTACATGAAACTTCAGTATTTTAATTTATTACAGAAATTAGCATGCCAATAATCTGTGACCGCTTCTTTGGAAATTTCTGCACCGACATATTTTAACGGTGCCTTTAGGATCCGAGACCTAACATGTGTGACAACCAACCCCATTCTCCCTTAAATCTGAGAGACTCTGCCTCTCTGAAATGCTCCTTTTATACCTGGTCATGTTATTGACCTGTTGCCAGGTAACAGCTCCTCCAGTTGTTTGATTTGTTACTTTTCCAGACTATTGTTGCTCCTGTTCCAACTTTTTACAGACGTGTTGCTGCATCAGATTAAAAATGAGCTCAGACCAACATCAAGACCTGATGCTGTTTAGGTTCTACTGACAATAAAATGTGAGTTTATCAGATTTACAAATCACTGCACTCAGCTTCTTTTCATATTTTACACACCATCCAAAATCTTGGAGCGTAGGGATTGTATGTTCCCCCTCTCAAAGGTTTTTAATACAGTATATAAAATTTCAGATTTTTTTCTTTTATATACACCACAAGGGCCTCCATAGTTAGCAGCAGTATGAAGCTGTTTATGCAGTGGAAAAGTTATGATGCTATCTACTCTATTTTTTTTGTTTTTTTGCTGTCATTCATTCATATAAATAAATAAATAAATAAAACACATTTTGCATGAAAAAGCTTTAAAATTAATATGTTTTCATGAAAGAAAAGGACAGAAAAAAAATCTATTAAAATTGGAAATTAAATTTGGTTTTGAAAAAAGCAGAGATTTTATTTTTAGGTCATATCACCCATACGTATATATCTATCTATACATGTATGTATATATATATATATATATATATATATATATATATATATATATGTATAGATAGATAGATAGATAGATAGATAGATGCTAAGTAATTATTGCTCACACTAACTGCCCATTTTGTTCATTCTTTTATTTTTCCACACACTAACTCCACTACACTGCTTATGGAAGAATTATGATTGAATTGTATTGAAAAATATTAGTGGACAAAACAGCAGTTGATGTGAAGAGTTGCTGTTTTGAAAAGTCAGTTTTCTGTTGATGAAAATGGCTCCTGACAGACTGCAACATGCACTCACGGGCTGACAGACAGACAGGCTTATGAACATGGAAAAACAGACAGCAAAACAGATGCTAGCTGATCTTTTGTTGTCCCTAGGGCGATGGACAGATTGGTCTCCATGGATACAGGATTAAATCATCATTTGACCATCCTGCTGTTAGGGCATACATATGTTTGTATGTTCATTTTATGTTTATTTGATAACTGTGTGTGTATGTGTGACGTGTGTGTGTGTGTGTGTGTGTGTGTGTGTGTGTGTGTGTGTGTGTGTGTGTGTGTGTGTGTGTGAATCACAGATAATTCTCTAATTACACATTTGAAAATACATTCGAAAATAAGTTAATAGGTTGCTTTCGGTAGAGTTTGTTTTAGGGGTACCCAGTCACTACTGGATCACAGCAGGAACATGCCCTTCTGAGAGCAGAACCTGCATGATAGCGGATGAAAGCAGGTTTTGTAAATATTAACATTAAACTTTTATGGTTTTACTGACAGTGCTTCATTCACTTTTCTTTGACCTGTATTTCTTCTCCTAAATCTGATTCTTTGACTACAAAGTCGATCATCGAACACAAGTGCACATGTGGACACTCTTATGCCTGAACAAGGTGTTCGTTATGGACAGTCCACGACGAGCACAGAAGTCCAACAACAAAAAACCACTCAGATTCAGATCGGGGGGCCATTCCTCCCAATCACGCCCCTCTAGGTCTCGCTGTCATTGCCCACATGGGCACTAAACTCCCCCAGCAGAACGAGGGAGTGCCCTCAACCAAGGACTCCAAAAAGGGTGGGTACTCTGAACTCCTGTTTGGTGCATAAGCACAAACAACAGTCAGGACCCATCCCCCAACTGAAGGCACTTTCGTCCACTGGGGTAAATACAGTGAAAACGGACAGGTCAGTGTAGCTCAGGAGGAAGAGCAGTCGGCTTTCAACCGGATGGTACGCGGATCGATTCCAGGCTTCCACTGACTACATGCCGAAGTGTCCTTGGGCAAGACACTTAACCCCACGTTGCCTCCCGATGTGCCTATCGGGGTGTGAATGTGTGTGAATGGGTGAATGTGATAAGTAGTGTAAAGCGCTTTGAGTGGTCAAACTGACTGGAAAAGCGCTATATAAGTACAAGTCCATTTACCATTTACTGTAACTACTAGCACATAAACTGCAAAAGCTAGCACATATTCACAAATAAATTAACCAACAACACTCAATGTTCATATCTACAGCAGGAATACATTAACTAATGTGAACACGGATTATAATATCAGCAGGCTAACTGGAAGCTACAGTGTTAGCTAAGCAATACACCAAAATAACAGAGCTACATTAGCATTCTGTAACTGCTAGCACATATTAATGAATAACCGAATCAACAGTTATTCTATGGGATAAGCTTTGTGCCACTGGGGAGCGAATCTGAATTCTTTATATTTGAATTTGAATCATTCAATTTGAATCTGAATATGCCTGTTTGAATAATTGCTTCAAAAAACTGAATCCAAATGACCATATTTGATATTGAATCTTTGTTTTTTTTTAATGTGTATATTGGTAAAGTTGAAACTTTTGTATTTGAAAAATTCAGATCTGAAATACAAATTCAGATCTGAAATACAAATTCAGATCTGAAATTCAAATTCAGATCTGAAATACAAATTCAGATCTGAAATACAAATTCAGATCTGAAATTCAAATTCAGATCTGAAATACAAATTCAGATCTGAAATACAAATTCAGATCTGAAATTCAAATTCAGATCTGAAATTCAAACTTTTGTGCCACACATCCGGGACCTGACGTGAGGCAAAACTAGTCGATCGCAGATGGAGTAACGTCAGTTTTGTGCAGTTGTTCTCAACAGCTACAGGCAGAGGGAGGGCGAGGGGAGGGTGGCGGTGGGGAGAGAGAGAGAGGGAGAGAAATGGAGAAACGCTAAGATCCAGGCCAGCCACTCTCGCTACAACGGCAGTTACTGTTCCTGCAATGGCACTTGCCGCTTCTGTAGCGGTAGTTACCGTTTCTGTAGTGGTAGTTACCGTTTCTGTAGTGGTAGTTACCGTTTCCTCAACGGTCTCAGTGGTTTGCCACTGTGGGCTGGTTGCAGACTTTTCACATTAGTGGTAACTCCTAATACAAGAAAAATATGCGTAGGTTTGCACAGATTAATCTGCACCTCAAGTGACGTACAGACACCATGTAAGCTATAACGGGCCAGCTTTTTTTTTTTTTTTTGCATTGGTTTGGAAACATTTTAGTAATATCGCTTATTGATAACAATAAACATGTCATTATTTTTTTAACACATAAAATATACTACATATATACGTGTATGTGTATATATATATATATATATATATATATATATATATATATATATATATATATATATATATATAGTAACTTTCCAGATCTGTTCCATTTTGATATTAAATAATCAATGCAATAACCATCATGTAGGCTGAAGATCAAGCCCCTTCATTGTACTTCTTTCTGCGACCTTCATATGCCAGAAGAGGGCGCAACCTTGGAAGATTAAGTCTGTTTTGTATTTGGGACATCATTTACTTGTTT
Organism: Melanotaenia boesemani; assembly: GCF_017639745.1. Lineage (NCBI taxonomy): Eukaryota > Metazoa > Chordata > Actinopteri > Atheriniformes > Melanotaeniidae > Melanotaenia > Melanotaenia boesemani. Next base: position 2,139,174 of record NC_055688.1, read on the forward strand.
TGTGTGATTAAAACATGAATGGTCTGGGTGAATACTCGATTCTTATTTGGCTGTAGGGTGTCCATATGGACACCTATAAAAAGGAAGTTCTGGTCAAATAGCCTTATTGTTGTAAAATATTGATTTAACGCTAGTTGGTAACTGTGGCAACAGAAACTCGCCAGGCTGCAGACACGCCAGATCACGTCTGTGACGGCGCATCGTTGTGAAAGCAGCTTGCAGACTTATTGGGCTCCGTCAGTCCAGGAGAAACGAGAATGGAGCTTGCTTGCTGAGACAGAGAGACAGTCGACGACCTATTTAAAATTAAATGCAACATTTCATAAAGATGCTGGCATGTCCACCGTGCCATGCGATGTAAACATATTTGAGGCTGATTTCATCATCATGCATCAAAATCCCAGACGATTCTAAAATTCCGGCTGGATGCATTTTTTAGCTTGTAAAAAGAGGACATTTCAGGTAAAAGATGACCTCACTCTATACTATTCAAACTGCCAGCCCATTCACAGATAAATTAACCAAGAACAATCACTGTTTAGGAGGCATACGTTAACTAAAGTTGTCACAGATAATATTAACAGGCTAACTGGAAGCTATATGTAGGATAAGTTAAGCAATATAAATAAATAACCGATATCTAATTTAGTATAATCCTGTAACTTCTAGCACATATTCACAAATAAATGAAACAACAATATCCCCTGTTCATATTCGTAGGTTAGTTAACACATATATGGAGGGACTATGCCTCTCAGTTGGCCTGGGAACGCCATGGGATTCCCCAGGGGAGCTTGAAGAGGTGGCCAGGGAGAGGGAAGTCTGTATCTCGCTGCTTAGGCTAGTGCCCCCATGACTTGACCAGGATAAGCAAGAGGATGGATGGATGGATGGATGATGGATGGATGGACGGACGGATTGACAGACAGATAGATGGATAGATGGATAATGGATGGATGGATGGATGATGGATGGATAGATGATGGATGGATGGATGGTTGATGGATGGATGGATGATGGTGGATGGATGGAAGAATGGATGGATGGATGGATGATGGATGGATGGATGGATGATGGATGGATAGATGATGATGGATGGATGGATGATGGATGGATGGATGGATGGAAGGATGGATGGATGGACGGATGAATGGAAGGATGGATGGATGGATGGATGGATGGATGGACGGATGGATGGATGGATGATGGATGGATGGTGGATGGATGGATGGATGGATGGATGATGGATGGAAGGAAGGATGGATGATGGATGGATGGAAGGATGGATGGATGGATGACGGATGGATGGATGGATGGATGGATGCATGATGGATGGATGGATGATGGATGGATGGTGGATGGATGGAAGAATGGATGGATGGACGGTTGGATGGATGGATGGATGATGGATGGATAGATGATGGATGGATGGATGACAGATGGATGGAAGGATGGATGGATGGACGGATGAATGGACGGATGGATGGATGATGGATGGATGGAAGGATGGATGGATGGATGATGGAAGGATAGATGATGGATGGATGGATGGATGGTGGATGGATGATGGATGGATAGATGATGGATGGATGGAAGAATGGATGGATGGACGGATGGATGGATGGATGGATGGATAGATGATGGAGGGATTTATGGATGGATGGATGGATGGATGGTTGACGGATAGATGGAAGGTTGGATGGATGGACGGATGAATGGACGGATGGATGGATGATGGATGGATGGAAGGATGGATGGATGGATAGATGATGAATGGATGGATGGATGGATGGAAGGATGGATGGATGGATGGATGATGGATGGAAGGCTGGATGGATGATGGATGGATAGATGATGAATGGATGGATGGATGGATGGATGGATGGATGGATGGATGACGGACGGATGGATGGTGGATCGATGGACGGATGGATGATGGATGGATAGATGATGGATGGATGGATGGATGGATGGATGGATGGAAGGATGGATGGATGGATGGATGATGGATGGATAGATGATGAATGGATGGATGGATGATGGATGGATGGATGGATGGATAGATGGATGGATGGACAGATGGGTGGATGGATTATTGATGGATGGATGGATGATGGATCGAAGGATGGATGGATGGTGGATGGATGATGGATGGATAGATGATGGATGGATGGAAGAATGGATGGATGGACGGATGGATGGATGGATGGATGATGGATGGATAGATGATGGAGGGATTTATGGATGAATGGATGGATGGATGGATGACGGATAGATGGAAGGATGGATGGATGGACGGATGAATGGACGGATGGATGGATGATGGATGGATGGAAGGATGGATGGATGGATGATGGATGGATAGATGATGAATGGATGGAAGGATGGATGGAAGGATGGATGGATGGATGGATGATGGATGGAAGGATGGATGGATGATAGATGGATAGATGATGAATGGATGGATGGATGGATGGATGACGGATGGATGGATGATGGATGGTTGGATGGATGGATGGTGGATCGATGGACGGATGGATGATGGATGGATAGATGATGGATGGATTGGTGGATGGATGGATGGATGGATGGAAGGATGGATGGATGGATGGATGATGGATGGATAGATGATGAATGGATGGATGGATGATGGATGGATGGATGGATGGATAGATGGATGGATGGACAGATGGGTGGATGGATTATTGATGGATGGATGGATGATGGATGGAAGGATGGATGGATGGATGGATGATGGATGGATAGATGATGAATGGATGGATGGATGGATGGATGACGGATGGATGGATGATGGATGGATGGATGGTGGATGGATGGATGGATGGATGATGGATGGATAGAATGGATGGATGGATTGATGGATGGATGGATGGATGGATGATGGATGGATAGATGATGAATGGATGGATGGATGATGGATGGATGGCTAGATGATGGATGGATGGATGGATGGAAGGATGGATGGATGGATAGATGATGAATGGATGATGGATGGATAGATAGATGGACAGATGGATGGTTGGACAGACGGGTGGATGGATTATTGATGGATGGATGGATGATGGATGGATGGATGGATGGATGGATAGATGATGAATGGATGATGGATGGATAGATGGATGGACAGATGGATGGATGGACAGACGGGTGGATGGATTATTGATGGATGGATGGATGATAGATGGATGTATGTCAGAGATTCTGCCAGTGGATCTGTTGTATAAGACTTTATAAAATCAGACATGGTAACGACCATTAAATGACTTTGTTTCACCAATCAGACGAAGCCATGCAGTCACATGACCACAGTAAATCCTTGGCAGTATAGTGGAAGAAACTATTCATACCTAGAAGACAGAAAGAAAAAATGCATGAAAAATGGCAGACAACTGTATTATCACTTAAACTGAAGAGGATGAACACCCCTGGTTTACACACACACTGTTTAAAAGCTCAGCAGTATGATGTGGTGTCTTCTGTGCTTGCCCAAATAAACCAACATTTCAGCTACAAAAACATCCTGACGACACATTGTGGTAACTTTAACCTAAATTCCTTTTTTTTGCTGTGGTTCGGTGTCTTCTGAGGTTACAGAATTCCAGTCTGTTGAGTCAGTTTAATCTTTCCTTCAGAAAAGACACATCAACTCAATAACATGGTCAGTACAAACAAATCAGAGCTTAAAGGTGTGGTGAAGTCACATTGTATACAACATGCATTAAATGAAAAAAAGGCCCGAACATGCAGTGAGAAGGTTTCAATTCCTTACTGAGTGCTACATTTCATAACAACTGGATGTCTGACTGGATATATACACATAAATGCAGAAATAAATAAACACTGCTGGAAAATTTGGCTTGAAATAATGAATGTGAATGCTGCTCCATTATTGGGAAACGTTCAGAGAAGTGAGAGGCCATATGCAATGCCGGTCTTTAATATAAGCAACATAGGTGATCACCTAGGGCACCATCTGCTGAATGGGGGGGGGGGGGGTATCGCACTTCTACCAGCAGGCTGGGTTGCCAAAAAGAGGGGGTAAAGGAGAAGGATTCTAGGGGCCCATGATTGACCCAGAAGGGCCCTCAATGCAATTGTAAGACTAACAAAATTATCTAATACTCAATGATAAACTTACAATCACACAAACATTGTACTTACAATGCATTGGTATCACTAAGTTTCTTTGTTTTAAAAACATTTATGAACACCCACCCCCCTTCTATATTTCCCTTAAATGGTTCAGTCCAGAGCCCTTCGTTGTAAGAGCGGTCCCGTGGATCATGGAGCCTCCAAACAAACCCCGCGCTGGTAGCTTCTACTACGAGACAGACAGCAGCGATGGGATTACTGAGGGTGAAAACTAAATAAACACATACACGTTTGTCACTCAATGCATTATGTTAATGTTGATTTAAGTGATAATCAAGTCATGTTTTAAGTGTAACCAGCACAATAATTTCATACATTTTTGGAGGGAAATATTCATCTCAACCAACAAGCTAGCATTTATTAAAGATCAGACATGATGGTTCTCATTAGCCTCTTTATTTCTTACTGCTAACCGTCCTTACAATTCACTTAGTATGGTTAAATGATCAGGTTGTTAGGGCTTACTTTCATCTGTTAAAGCCAGCCGTGTGGTAGCATGTATGTCCCAGCAGTATGGACTTAAAGTCAAAGACACAATGCAGACAACACCGAAGATCCCCTTCAGACAGACTCTGTCTCTCAGCTGCATTTCAATGGTTTGTATTTAAAAGTCCAAATCTGCACCGTCTCTCTTAAACTGGATTTTTAAAACTTGATAATGCTTAGTTTATGTTCTTCCATTTTGTCTTTTTATTTTAAATTATGCTTCATATATTCTTGTTTTTAATGTCTTTGTAAAGCCCTTTGAATCACATGTTGTTAAATTTTGCTGTACAAATAAAGTTGTTTTGCTTTGAATGTAAAAGGAAAAGTCTCACTGAGTAACAACCTGGTTTAACTAAAAATTCACCTGAACTACTGGTGGGACTGGCACCGACAGGACAAGAAAACAAGGGAAACCTTTAAAAAACAAACGTTTTATTGACATAAGACAACAGAGAAAGGCCATAAAGTAAATAAATCAGTTTCAGTTTGTATAATGAAATGATAAAAATAAACCTCGGGGAAGGAAAAATGACAAACTGATGGATGTCAGTGTTCCTGCGTGTTGCACCTGAATAAAGATTTTTTAATGACAGTAATGGCTAAATTAGCTACAGAACATGAATGTAGAACAGCTGCAACGAGCTAATATCAATGAGTGATACCAGATAAGTCAACAAGTATGTGTGAAAAAGTAATGCAAGAGTAAAAAAGGAAGATAAATGAGTTATAGTGAATAGAGATGCACAGGGAATCTGTGAAATTAAATTAATTAGGAATAAATTTAGGTGATTATTAGTTATTGGTGGAACGTGGAAAGCAAAAGGGTACAAGGCAGTTTTAATAAATATTTAAACAGTTTCAATAAAATTTAATGGAGAAAAGTCAGTAGGCTCTGGATAAAACCTGACAGGTCATGTAATGGTTATATATAACATTTTACAGACAAGAAAACAATTATGGTGAACTGTGCAGCATTTGGATGCTCCAACCGGTCTGAAACAGGCTTCCTATGGTATGGATTCCCGAGGGACCCAGAACTGAGAAGGAGCTGGCTTGTAACAGTCGGCAGGAAGGATTTTAATATAGCTGCATGAATAAGCAAATAAGAATCTGTGTGAGGTACGTTATGTCTACAAAGGTGATAGAACAATACCTTTTTATTAATTTTTTAATACGTTTCCACTAACCTAAGTCATATTGAAAATAAAATTCTGTGAATCTATGAATAACAATGCACTTGATCAGTACACTGAAATAAACACGGTTGGGGTAGTTACTCTAAAAAAGTAATACTACTTACTAGTTACTCATTACTTCTGTAAATAATGAAATTACTTTACTTGTTACTGCATTTGAAAAGTAACGCCACTACTTATTACTTTACTTTACCATTTCTTAATTCACTTTGTAGACATGGACAAATGTAGCTGCTCTTGAATGGTTGCTGACAAATGAGGATGCCACAGCAGGGGTCAGGATCTGCATGTTTATTATAAACACAAGACCTGTGGACAGCAGGAGGGGCAGTTAGACAGCAGCACAGTCTCTCCCCGTCTCCCATACAATGGTTTTCCAGCTTTTTTTCACATAAGGAAATACAATCAAAATAAAAAGAGTGACTTCCAAGTTGTTAGTACACTTTAAACAATATTAATTTATCCACCGTAAGCAAATATCAATATTAAAAGAAAATATTATACAGAAAGAAATGTAGTACTTAAATTTCCCTTTTCATGTACAATTATAATTAGTATTTTTGGATCAGTTGAAGATCCCTATTAACCTTTTAATTAGTGACTCATATATCTAGTTCAGTTAAAGTGCAGTCCATAATACACAAGTACCATTTCAGAAATAAAGTTCTGTAACTCACACACCTGCAGATAGACGCAGACAGCAGCACGGTCCCTCCCTGTCTCCAACAGGACAATAATAACTTGGCAATAAAGAATATTTCAACAGGTTTTGAGAACGTTCATAAAAATAAATGATTATTAAATTTAAAAGAAATTTACTCAGCTACACAAACATCATAGCTGAATCATCGCTGCCTGTCTGCATAGTGTTAACTGTATATTGTAAACAAAATGGCTTTAAAACCACAAGAACAACGTCCCTGTCTGTGGGAAGAAATGGACACACTTGTCCCATCATCATTTTATCTAGTATTTTTCTAAACCTGGACGATTCAATAGTTGACAGGGGGAGCATGTCTCCTACAATGAACCTGCAACTAGCTTGTTAATTTCTGTCTTACTGGCTGCTGCGCTCCAGGAAACATTGAAAAAAGCTGAACTTGTTTAGGTTGGTCGGCTGCTTGTTTGGGTGGGTCGGCTGCTTGTTTAGGCGGGTCATCTCCTTGTTAAGGCGGGTCGGCTGCTTGTTTAGGTGGGTCGGCTGCTTGTTTGGGTGGGTCGGCTGCTTGTTTAGGCGGGTCATCTCCTTGTTAAGGCGGGTCGGCTGCTTGTTTAGGTGGGTCGCCTGCTTGGTTAGGCGGGTCATCTCCTTGTTAAGGCGGGTCGGCTGCTTGTTTAGGCGGGTTGGCTGCTTGTTTAGGTGGGTCGGCTGCTTGTTTAGGCGGGTCGGCTGCTGAAGGACTCCTTCCACTGACCGGCGAGCAGGATCTTTTGCCACAAGTTTGGACTGAAACTGAACTGAACTGAAAATAATGCGAATATCGCCACTGACCTAAAGCCTGTATCTCCGACTCTCCAGCTTCTTTTTTCATTTTCATTGCTTGGCGCACTATCAGCTACGTCACGCAAACTGATTTCTATGGCAACGTGCCCAGGCAAGCACATACACAGGCAGCAGCATGTGTGTACCACTTAAAACAGATCAGAACTTTACACATAGGCAAACACGGCTGGAGTAAGGCAGAAAAACATGTTACTGTAGTCCAGTAAAGTCATTTTGTTACCAATATTTTAAGTGTAACACACTACTTTACTTCGTTACCCAAAAAAGTATCATTACTGTAACACGTTACTTTGTAACGCTCCCAACACTGGAAATAAATAATATAAGACCATGACCACACTTATTCGAACTAAACAAAAAAGCTGGGAGGCCATAGGGTAGAAGGACAATATCTATAACATACAAAGGCAAAATACATTTAAACAAAATTTTATCACATTGAACAGACATGACTGTTTTAATGCAATGACAGAATGTACATGCATTTTAGTGACTTATAAGACTGGTATTGCATTAACTTACCTCTGAAAACAAATGGAATGTATTGGCGATGATGGCAGTCTGATCTGGTGTTTGGAACTATTGAACGTCTACAGTAACCTGGAAGTGTGGCGCCATTTTTCCTACAGGGGAGTCAATGAGAGTGTCGCGACTTTGAGTATATCGACGGCTCTGGTTCAGTCCACCTGCTCCACCAGCTGTGGAGCAGCGAGTGGATGGTAAGACGGCAGGAATGCTTTAGAAACCGGGAAGTTTAAAAAGAAAAAAGCTGAGACTGGAGAGAGAACAGAGGGGTGGACAGTACGTCGCCCAGTTCTTTCAGCGGCGAGGTGGTCGGTTAGTTCGTCTGATGGAAAGTTGTGGAACATCAGCTTGTTGTCTCTTCTAAACTTTGTTCATATAAGCTGGTTCACTTTGCTCCATATCAGCTCATATTTCTGAAGAAAACTCTAGATTTTATTCATTTAACTGTTGTTTTAGTCAAATAATCAACACAGGTAAATGATTAGCAAACTGCTCTGCTAAAAACAAAAAATCACGCATGTTCTGAAGAGACACGAGAGCAGCCGAAGCAGATGCTGCCAGCCCATTTCCAGTGCAGCAGACTGGGTGACGGCTTTCAATCCAATCAGAGAAATATTTACATTTTCTAGATATCAGAAGATTAACTAGCATCAACCATATAACATCATATATGTTTCTCCACTAATCTAAAGCTTCACCTGTGAGTCTACAGATCTGGAGATAAATTAGACTTCATGTGTTGCTACATGAGGGAGACGATGACGTAGAGGATTGGTAATTAAATCAGTTTCCTTTGACACCTTTAAGTAAAATAAATACTGGGAGGCCACCAGAAACAATGATTGTGATACTATTACACAAGCACTAAAAATACAGTGAAGTTTGTTTAGATTTAGTTATTTGCTGCAAGACAAAAACTTTATATTTAAAAACCCATCTCTTTCTTTTTTTAAATACTTAAACAATTAATTATCTCAAGATCAATTACTTAAAATACAAAACTTAAATACAAAATAACTTCTTCCGTGAAAATAAAATGCATTTATAATCTGTGGAGAAACAAATCAGATCTCAGCTAAAACATAAAAAAACAAAATGGCCGCTCATTTTTTATGATTTATTGTATTGTGGGCGTTATCATTGAACATTATCACTAAACAAGAGGCAACAAAGAATTAATAAAAATAAATAAATAAATAAAATCAGAATTAAGTGGTCAAATAAATTAGGTAGGCTCAGAAACAAAAACTAGCAGGACCTCTGAAAGTAATACGGTCACAAGCAAACCACTGTGGAGATTTACAGCCAAACAACGGCTGAGAGCGTCTTTAAAATTAAATAATCACATTTTAAAAGGTAGAACTTTGTGTAATAAGAAATCAAGGAGAGGTAAAGTACACTATTGCTGAGTCAAGCTCTGGCAATCTCATTCACAATCACTGTTCTTGCTCAGCCTTTTTCACCAAGAGCCCACAACTTCCCATCAGACGAATTAATCGACCACCTCGCCTCTGAAACAACTGGGTGACATACTGTCCACCTGTTCTCTCTCCAGTCGCAGCTTTTTACTTTCGTTCTTTTTTTTCCTTTTAAACTTCCAGAATTTTTAGGCATCCTGCTGTCTTATCATCCACCCGCTGTCTGTGTGAAGGAGCAGGTGGACTGAACAATTTAAGGGAAATATAGAGGGGGGGGGTTCAAACTTAGTGACACCAATGCTTTGTAACTAAAATGTTTGCGTGTAATCATTGAGTATTAGATAATTTTGTTAGTATTACAATTGCATTGAGGGCCCTTCTGGGCCCCCTGTCAGCCATGGGCCCCTAGAATCCTTACCCTTTAACCCCCCCCTTTTGGTGCCCCAGGGTGTAGCTGGGGAGGAGACAGACTGTATTCTGAGTCCTTTGGTGCTGCAGACAGGTACTATCAGGTACTATCCAGGTACTATCCAGATACTGCCAGAGGGAGAAAATGTGGAGCTGGTGGATCCTGTATGTGGAACACTGTTACTGGTTTTTGGGGAGGTGGTCTTCGTCTGCTGCTGCTGGTTTAAGTTTTTGTGTTAAAAAAAAAAAAAACCTTCAAACTGACAGCTGAGTTTATTTATTTTTATTTTTTTTTTTAACCTGTCTTGTCCAGCATCGTTGCAAACAGAATGATTGTCTGGCTGCTGTCTGGTGCTGGGCAATTTTACTCTATCAAGCAGGGATTTATACTACATGTATAAAGTCCCTCTTGATGAAAAACTTTATTAAATCAGACTCTTAATGCTGGACTCGACCGGAGGGGACAGAGAGAGAGAGAGAGAAAAGAAAGTAGAGAGAAGAGGGAGGGGAGAGAGAGGGACAGAAAGGGTGTGGGGAGTGCGGGTGGGGACTTGAAACATCATACAGAAGACCATGTAATCCATACTACTTACAACATATATAGCTAAGATCATCCTAGCCAGTAGGCCATTACACAACTAGTTGATAATAGTAACAATAATAATAATAAGAGTAAGAGTAATAATAATAATAAGAACAGAAATAATTAAAAAAAGAAACAAAATATGATAATAGATATAAGTGAAACTGCTGTATTCAAGAACACGCGCAGAGAAACCTGTGTGGATGTGTTGGAGAACTCGGCCACACGGCGACGCAAAGACTGTGTGGAGACGTTCAGGAAGGAGTGACCATGCAGAGTGATCATGCAGATGCCACCTCACTTGAACAGAGGCCAGAGTCAGGCCAGCGGTCCCGAGACCCAGGCCACCAGCCCCCCCGCAGGCAACAGACCCCGACCGGTCCACAGAGACGACCACTCGCCCGCCCAGGAAGGCAGCAGCAGGAGCCGCCCCGCGGACCCAGGGCACCGGCCCCGGCGGTCCAAGGCCAGCAGTCCCCGACCCCCCCGGGCACCGGCCGCCCGGGACAGACGGGGCAGAGGGCCCGGGCCCAGGAGCGCAGGGACACCCCCCTCCCCCACAGGCCGAGGGCCAGCACGCCACCCGGGGGGACCCGGCCCGCCCAGACGGCCACCACCAGAGGCCAGCCCCACACCCCAGCGCCCAGCCGCACACCCCGAGAACCAGTCCTGCCCCCCCCCCCAGACCAACACACACACACACACAAACACACACACTCTCCTTCCACTCCTCCATTTATCCTCCCACGCATACACCATTCAACCCTCACATACTCTGTCCTCCCACACACACACACCATCCTTCCACCATCCATCCTTCCACACACACACCATCCTTCCTCCCACACACTCACCATCCTTCCACCATACACTCTCCCACACCTATCCCATCCTCCCACACACACATCATCCCTCCACCACTCATCCTCCCACACATACACCATCCTCCCTCTCACACACCATTCATCCACCTTCACACCTCCCATACACACACACACACACACACACACCTTCCTTCCACTACCCATCCTCCCACACATACATCATTCTCCTACACCAAACATCCACCTTCACGTACCCCATCCTCCCACACACACACACCACCCCTCCATCACCCACTCTCCCAAACATACACCACTCCCCCACACACACACCATCCTCCCTCCCATACACCATCCATCCTCCCGCACACACACCATCCTTCCACCATCCATCCTCCCACACACTCCCCCATCCCTGCACCATACATTCTCCCACACATACCCCATCCTCCCACACATACATCATCCCTCCACCATTCATCCTCCCACACCCACACCACCCCCCCTCCCACACACCACGCATCCACCTCCACACACCCCACCCTCCCACACACCATCCCTCCACCACCCATCCCCCACACCCACACCACTCTCCCACCCACACACCACCCCCCCCCCAACACACACACACACAAACACCATCGCCCCACCACCATCCTCCCGCCACCCCACGCCACGGGGGGACAGCCCCAGCCAGGAGGCGAGGAGACACGAGCCAGGCCCCCAACCCCCCACCCCGCCCCCGCCCCCCACTCCCCACCCCCAAAACAGCACCTTCCCCCCAGGGCCAGCAGCCAAAACCCCCCGGGACAGCCCGCCTACGCCCCGGGCCAACGCGACAGGCCACCCGGCCCGCCCCGCCCCCGGGCCATCCATGGAGACAGGGGCGCTTGAAGACCCCATCCCCCCTCCCTCCCCCACTAGTGATGGAATATATTATGTGCTGTTTGCAATTAAAAAAAAGAGGGTTAAAATTGGGGGGCAGTAACTGCATTGAGGAGGGGGTGGGGCCACCTGAGCAGTCCCACCCACCTGACCTCGCATGTTCCACCCCCCAAAACGTGTTTGTATGTTGCAAATGTTATTTGTGCTCAGTGACTAAGTGGAATTAAAAGCTGGGAGGCATGCTGCCGCTCGGCGAAGCAACAGGGCCACTATGATGACCCCCCTGCCCCGCCCAGCGCAACAAGCACACCTCCCACAGCCCTACCTGTGTATGTAGTGAAGAGTGGGGGAGGGGAGGGGTCAGGAGATGTAGGTCCAGAGGGGAGTAAGCCTCCCCCCTGGAAGACGACCCGCCAGTGGCTTAGGGCGCCCCCGTCCCCCACCGGCCCCGAAGGGCGTCACAGGCCCGGAGCAGGCACCCCAACCCAGGCACGCCACGAACCCCCCCAGGGGCCAGCCACCAGCCCAAGGGGCCACTTTCCTCTTTCTGAGTGGGAGGGGGGCGAGGCAAAGGAAGGGAACCCCAGGCCCACGCCCCCAACACCCGGCCAGGGCGCCCCCCAGAGGACACGTCCTAACCCCCTGCAAACGCACACACTTTTTTTTTTTTTTTTTTTTCCCCCCAGCCACTCACACATCCTCTCACACACCTCTATACACCAACACCTCAATACGTGCACATACCTCCACACACACACTTCACGCACATACCTATAGACACACACACCGGTGCCCACATACACACACACTCTCATACCCCTCCATACACATACACCACTACACACGCACTCACATACATACCTGCATATACACACAAGCACCTCCATACATACTCACGCCTCCACCCACTCCTTCACTCCTCTACACACACCTCGACCTCCACGTGCACACACTCATATATACACACCTTCACACACACCCACACACATCCCACATAGACCTCCACACACACACCCGCACACCACTCACACACACATACACGCACACACCTAGACCTTCATACACACCCACACACACATACAGCACACACATCCCTCTACACCCACCCACACACCCGCATACCTACAGACACACACACACACACACACACCCACCTATATACAAACACACCCCCACCCAGGTTCCGGGGCTGCGACCAAGCACCAGGGCACGGACCAACCCCCGGCACGGCACATCCGGACGGGCCCAGCCCCCCCCAGCAGCGGCAGACCCCCCACCCCCAGGAGAGGGGGGAGACCCGACACCCCAGAGCCCGGGGCCCCCACCCGGCCCACCCCGGGCCCGACCGGCCACCCGGCCAGGGGCCGACGGACACCGACCCAGGCACCCCGGCAGCCACCCCCCACCGCCACGAGGCAGTCCCACCCCGGGGCCCACCCAATGCCGCCCGCCCAGACCGGAACCCCCAGCCGACCCAGCAGCGGAGCAGCCGAGATCCCCACCCAGGAGACAACCAGAGACCCGAAGTCACCAGGGACCCCCCCCACCCATATCCACCCCCATCCCAGCGAAGCCGCAATCCTCCACCTACATTAGGTGATGTAGCCAGTCACAGGGGACCAGAGGGAATGAAAGTCATCTGATTGGTTCCTGGAGGAGGCAGACATTGTCTCAATGCTGATGTGATCTAACAGGAGATTTCTAAACTGCTGGATAGACAAGTTATTCTTATCTTTCCAGTTCACAAGGATAGTTTTCTTTGCGATGCATAAGACTGCGAGGACCAAGTTTATGGAGTGTATTCCTATGTTAGTGTCACCCAGGTCGCCCAGTAGGCAAAGTGTGGGGTTTGCAGAAAAACTGGTTTTAAACCATTTTGAGAGATCTTCACACACCTTAATCCAGAACCTTTGGACAGGTGTGCAGGACCACAGCGCATGGATGTAGCTATCAGAAGTGTTCTCAGAGCAGTGTGGGCAGATATCTGATGGTGAAAGGCCCATCCTGAACATCCTGTGTCCTGTATAATGAGTTCTATGGAGAATTTTGAATTGTATTAGTTGTATATTTGAATTCTGAGTCATTTTAAACGTGTTTAAACATGTTTGTGACCATCTTTTCTGATCAAAGTTATTAGATAAATCATCTTCCCATTTTGAAGTTGGGAGAGATATCCTGTCTTCTAGCTTTGCAAGTAATCTATATATTTTTGATAATAATTTTGGAGTATTAAGATTCAAGAATTCTGCTATTCTGACAGGAAGCTACAAGTCTAACTGTACAGGGGTATACTTCTTACATATAATTGATTTTAGTTGGTGGTACTCTAAGAATTTATTGCTGTTGATTCCATACTGTGAGACAATTGTGTTGAAAGATACAAAGTTTCCATTTTCTATTATCTGTCCTAACTGTTGTATTCCTTTAGTCTTCCATTGAGTGAAGTTTATCATCTTTTTGTTCTGCAGGATGTCAGGATTGTTCCAGATGGGTGTAAGTCTACATGGAAAGAGGGAAGATCTGGTTATCTTACAGAATTCCCACCAAGCCATTAAGGAAAAACGGATGTTAAGGCTTTTAAAGCACTTATATGGTTTAATGGTTGAGCTGATGAACGGCAGGTCAGAGATGACTAAGTCCTCACACAAAGCCTGCTCCCCATCTAGCCACGGCTCATCCAGATAACTGGGTTTGAGCCACATTGAGATGTACTGCAGCCTGTTAGCTATAAAGTAGTGATTAAAGTTTGGTAGATCCAGTCCTCCTCTATCTTTAGTCTGCTGTAAGGTTTTAAGACTGATACGTGACGGCTTGTTTTTCCAAAGAAACTTGGATATGAAAGAGTCCAGAGATTTAAACCAACTGGTGGAGGGTTTAGTGGGTATCATTGAAAATAAATAATTAACTTTAGGTAGAATCATCATCTCAATGGTGGCAACTCTCCCCATTAGTGAGATGGGTAAGCGCCTCCACCGTAAGAGATCATCTTCTATTGTTTTTAGTAGCTGAACATAGTTTAATTTTGTTAAATCTGATAATCTGGGGGAAATATTTATACCTAAATATCTAATGTTTCCTGTCTGTATTTTGATATTAGGGATGTTTTGTAGGTCACAGTTGATGGACATGGCTGTAGTCTTAGACCAGTTAATAGAATAATCAGATATTGATGAGAACTTATTAATAACTGTGATTGTCTCAGAGAGTGATGTTTGTGAGTTCTGAAGGAAAAGTAATATATCATCTGCATAAAGACTTATTTTATGTTCTATGTTTTTTGCCCTGGATTCCTTTAATTTCTATATTTTGTCTAATAGCAGCTGCTAACGGCTCTATGAAAATGGCAAAAAGTGAGGGGGAGAGTGGGCAGCCCTGTCTGGTGCCTCTCTGTAAGCGGAAGCTTGGAGAAGTTTGATCGTTGGTTTTCACACATGCATTTGGGTTATTATATAATATTTTAATCCACTCTATGAAAGCAGATCCAAACCCAAATTTGTCTAGTGTTGCAAATAGAAACTTCCAGTTTACCCTGTCGAAGGCTTTTTCTGCATCTAGAGAAATGATTGTGGATTCTAGATTATGTAAAGTAGAGTAATCTATGAGGTTAATTAGTCTACGCGTGTTAGTAGATGAATGTCGACCTTTTATAAAACCTGTCTGGTCCGGATGTATTATAAGAGGGGTTATTTTTTTCTATCCTTCTGGCAAGAGCTTTACTAATTATTTTCAGGTCTACATTTATTAAAGATATGGGACGGTAACTGGATGGAAGTGTGGGGTCTTTGCCTGGTTTTAGCAATAGTGTTATATTAGCTAAGTTCATATTTTGCGGTATTTTTTGTTTTTCCTGTATTTCTAACAACATATTATAAAATGTAGGAGCTAGCGTTGTCCAGAATTCCTTGTAAAATTCTGCTGAGTAACCATCTGGACCCGGGGCTTTATTGTTGGGCATATGTTGGAGAGCTTCGTGGAGTTCATCTACAGTAATAGGTGCATCTAAAGTTATTTTATTTTCATTTTTTAGTTTTGGTAGATTAATGTTGTTTAAAAATTGTTCAATATGTTCATCTGTTGGATTAATCTGTGATTCATATAATGTTTCATAGAAGCTTCTAAACGTGTCATTTATCTTGTCTGGGTCATGGCTGATGTTTCCGTCTTGATCTTTAACAGAGGAGATTGTTGTTTTCTCCTTGTTTGTTTTTAGTTGATTTGCTAAAAACTTTCCAGATTTGTTACTATGTTCAAAGTTCTCCAAGCGAAGTCTTTGCACTAAAAACTGTGTTTTTTTATCTATAATTTCTTTAAGCTGCAATTTAGTTTTCCTTATATTATTCATTGTGTGCTCTTCGGGGGAAATGCGGTAAGCCTCCTCCAATGATTTAATCCTGAGTTCTAATTCTAAAACTCTTGCTGTTTCCTTCTTCTTCTTATGTGAGGAGAAGGAAATTATTTTCCCTCGCATTACTGCTTTTCCTGCTTCCCAAAGGAGACACGCTGAAGTTTCAGGCATGTCATTTTTTTTCTATATAAATTGACCATTCTTTTTTAAAATAATCAATAAACTCAGGATCTTTCAATAAAGAGGTGTTAAATCTCCAGCTTTTACCAATCGGTTTATTATTTTTGATTCTCAGACTGAATGAAACTGGTGCGTGATCGCTGATGCTGATTGGATGTATCTGAGTCTCTGAAATGTCGCCCATTAGTGAGTTACTATTTAATATATAATCTATTCTAGAGAAGGAGTGGTGAACTGAAGAGAAGAAGGTGTATTCTCTTAGTTTAGGATGGTGAGAGCGCCAAGCATCGCAAAGACCAAAATCCTTCATGTACTGTTTGATAGTTTCTGACGACTGCCAGACTCGATGACTACCTGATGTGCTGCAGCGATCTTGTTCAGTCAAGACTACATTAAAATCACCAGCTAGCACTATTCTGTTATCTGAATAATTCTGGAGTGTAGCAAACAGGGAGTGGAAAAAGGAGGGATCATCTGCATTGGGACTGTACACATTGGTAATACATAATTTGATATTACAAATAGATAATAAAGTTATCAGAAATCTGCCTTCCGGATCCACTACTGTGCTATCTATGTCAAAATTTAGTCTCTTATTAATAAGAGTAGCTACTCCTCTCTGCCTAGAATTATAACAGGCTGAGTAAACATGAGGAAACTGAGCTGTTTTAAGAAGATCTATGGTTGAGTTTGTTAAATGAGTCTCTTGTAGTAAGACAATGTCAGCCTGCAGCTCCTGTAATTTATTAAAGATCTTCAACCTCTTCTCCCTGGAACCGGCTCCATGTACATTCCAACAGACGATTTTTAACATGGTTATTGTGAACGGTTTAATGCTTCATGCGTGTTACTGACGCGTGTGTCTTTGTGCGCCCCTCTTGCGTGTTCGCGCGTGTTTGCATGCAGCCTGATTGCGCGCGTTTGTCCGTATGTTAAATGTCCGTATATGTAGTCTACCTTAATGCGTGTTCTCTCATACAGTAAACGCGAGTGTTTATATGTATCATGTATGGTGCGGCTGTGCGTCCTGACGGTGTTGCGTGCGCTGCTGATATTACGAGCTGGATTACAATTAACAGTGAAGACGTGAAATAGAAAGATAGTGAAAAGTGAAAAGTGAGAAGAGTGGTGAAACAGAAAAAAATACATCGATCTAGGTGTAGAGGCTGTGGTGAGACGAGCAGTGTGTTCTACTGTCAGTGATCTATAATGGCGAGTTAAGAGTGATCATTTGGAGAGATTGACTTACAGCACCTGGGATCAGAAGAGCCACGGAGTGACGTTCGGGTCGCGGTACAGTTGTCCATTAATAAACAGTTTATCCACAGCGATGACAGCGCGCGCGCCATTAGCCATAGATTTCCTTCTGATGGGAAACAGGACTCTCCGTCGGTCCAGAATCTCTCTCGGATATTGGTCGTTTACTCCGAAGTTGGTCCCCTTCAGTTCGCGGCCCTGGTTCTTCACCTGCTCCTTCTGTTTGAAGCTGACGAACTTCGCTACGATGGGTCTTGGTCTGCTGGACCCGGGTTTCCTCCCGCCGAGCCGATGGACTCTGTGAAAGGAGATGTTTTTCACCGTTTCCTCCGGAAGCTTCAGGTGGGTTTTGATGAAGTTTTTCACCGTGGTCTCGGGGTCCTCCTCCGTCTGCTCTGGAATCCCTGCAAACACCAGGTTCTCTCTCATGCTCCGTGCCTGCAGATCGATCACCGTTTCCTTAATCTTCTTATTTTCATCTGAGAGACGGGTCAAGCCCTCGGTGAGGGATTTTACCGTCTCTCTGAGACCGGCATTTTCTGCAGCCAGACTTTCCACCTGCTTCTGGCTGAATTCTAATGATTCACGTAGCGCCTGGAACTCCTTGTGGAGAATTTCTACCAGACTCAAACGCGCATCAAAACTACTGAGTTTCTTATCTATGGAGATCAGAACATCTGTTGAGTCGTTCCCCGTTGGTGAACTAGCTCCAGGTGAATCCTCATTTCGCTGTCTCTTGGACTTAGATGCGGTGGAGGGGGTGGACGTGTTGTTTGGTTTCCCCATGACGATTCTGTCGTAACAACGATCTATAAAATCTGTCAGGCTGGCCAAATCCTCCCCGCTGTGCTCCAGAGTGTACCTTTTAAAGACACTATAGTCCTACTTTAAAGAATATTTTGATTAAGTTGGCACAAAATACAATCGAATGAAAGTAGAAATGTTTGGGCGCGCCTAGTTTGAATCTGCCGTCTCCCCCGGAACTACGTCACCTACAGCATTAGCGTCACTTACCTGCCACCAGCGCTCCAGCGCTGAGTTTATTCTGGATCCATCTGTTGAGCCTGAAAAAAGACTTTCGTGATCAATAAGTTACAGAGACTGAGGGCAGGGGCGTTGCTAGACATAGGGGTCTACAGGAGCCCAGGCCCCCCCATTACTCAGATTTTATTTATAAGCATTATAGAATTAACAGTATTATGTTCCATCTGCTTCCCTTTGCTAATCTGACTGTTACTCTTGCTTCTAAACCACTGCTACTGTCGTGGAGCTGACAGGTTTGGACTCAGAAGAAGGCCCAGAATCCCAGGGATGGGTTACAAACATTTATTTGTATACAAATGATAGATTGTGCAATCCTGGTCTTCTCTATGGTCTGGCTTCTGTGGATATAGGAGATCGGAGTTAGAAGGCAGGGAGCGGCAGGTGACAGTGCGCAATAGTGTGGGCTGACGTACCAGCAGAGAGAGACCCAGCGGGTGAAGGAGGATTGTCTCGAGATCAGAGTGGAGGGAATCCAGGGAGGAATCTGCTGCGTGATGTGGGAGAAGCTGCTGAGCAAAAGAGAGGTTAGAAGGTGGATAATAACCCACAGGTCGGACTGCTGACCAGGATGACAGTGTGGGGTCAGAGAATCCGTGATCTGTTATCTAGGTCCAATAATCAATTCCAGAGGTCCGAGAGCCAGGAGATCCAAACAATGACAAGCAGAGTACCAGACAGGGGCAGGCAGAGGCAAAACCTAACTCCAAGCAACAGGGTCGACAACAGACAGGCAGAGAAATCAAGGCTGGATACGTACAGGGATGAACCAAGACGATCTGGCAGCTAAGGGTAGAAACAGGCAGGTATATAAAGTGCTCAGCGCAGGTGGAGCGCATAAGCAATCAAGCCAGAGTGCGGGGAAGATGCCTTCAGGGCAACTGGGAAAACCGGGCTCCGTACAACGGGGCATGACAGCTACTGAAATTGAAACAATAATAATAATAATAATAATAATAATGATGATAATAATAATAATAATAATAATAATAATAATAATAATAATAATAATAATAATAATAATATGGTTGAAATAGATTTTCTAAAAGAATCCTCTTTTTTGTGAGTTGTTAAACAAAAGTGAAACAAATAGAGAATTTATAATCTAATCAAATGTATAAATTCATATGGATTTAAGTTAGAAAAAACTTCCAACTGAATATCAGATTATTGTGGTAAATGCAGTCAGCTGACGTTATGTTGAGCTCTTGCATGAATTTAGAGGTTTGCTTTAAAATCCAGCATAATAAAATTCATATAGTCAGACTTTACTTGTGTTTATTTATATTTATGGAAAGACATTATTATAAATGATTGTTAGAAATTTGCTTCAACAAATATGTTTAAATAATTATCTTGAAATTTATTCTCCAATAAATGTCACTGAGTCATGTTTTGTATTGAACCTGCTGTCTGACTGGAGTCTGTCTGACTGGAATCTGTCTGACTGGAGTCTGTCTGACTGGGAACTGTCTGACTGGAGTTTGTCTGACTGGGAACTGTTGACTGGGAACAGTATGACTGGGAACTGTCTGACTGGGAACTGTTGACTGGGAACTGTCTGACTGGAGTCTGTCTGACTGGAATCTGTCTGACTGGAGTCTGACTGACTGGGAACTGTCTGACTGGGAACTGTTGACTGGGAATTGTCTGAATGGGAACTGTTGACTGAGAACTGTCTGACTGGGAACTGTCTTAAGGGGAAACTGTCTGACTGGAGTCTGTCTGACTGGAGTCTCACTGAATGGAGTCTGTCTGACTGGGAACTGTCTGACTGGGAACTGTTGACTGGGAACTGTCTGACTGGGAACTGTCTGACTGGAGTCTGTCTGACTCAAATCTGTCTGGCTGGAGTCTGTCTGACTGGGAACTGTCTGACTGGGAACTGTTGACTGGGAACTGTCTGACTGGGAACTGTCTGACTGGAGTCTGTCTGACTGGAGTCTCACTGACTGGAGTCTGTCTGACTGGGAACTGTCTGACTGGGAACTGTTGACTGGGAACTGTTGACTGGGAACTGTCTGACTGGAGTCTGTCTGACTTGAATCTGACTGGAGTCTGTCTGACTGAGAACTGTCTGACTGGGAACTGTTGACTGGGAACTGTCTGACTGGGAACTGTTGACTGGGAACTGTCTTAAAGGGAAACTCTGACTGGAGTCTCACTGAATGGAGTCTGTCTGACTGGGAACTATCTGACTGGGAACTGTTGACTGGGAACTGTATGACTGGAGTCTGTCTGACTGGAGTCTGTCTGGCTTGAGTCTCACGGACTGGAGTCTGTCTGACTGGGAACTGTCTGACTGGGAACTGTTGACTGGGAACTGTCTGACTGGAGTCTGTCTGACTGGAGTCTGTCTGACTCGAATCTGACTGGAGTCTGTCTGACTGAGAACTGTCTGACTGGGAACTGTTGACTGGGAACTGTCTGACTGGGAACTGTTGACTGGGAACTGTATGACTGGAGTCTGTCTGACTGAAGTCTATCTGACTCAAATCTGTCTGACTGGAGTCTGTCTGACTGGGAACTGTCTGACTGGGAACTGTTGACTGGGAACTGTCTGACTGGGAACTGTTGACTGGGAACTGTATGACTGGAGTCTGTCTGACTGGAGTCTGTCTGACTGGAGTCTGTCTGACTGGGAACTGTCTGACTGGAGTCTGTCTGACTGGAGTCTCACTGACTGGAGTCTGTTGACTGGGAACTGTTGACTGGGAACTGTTGACTGGGAACTGTCTGACTGGGAACTGTTGACTGGGAACTGTCTTACTGGGAACTGTCTGACTGGAGTCTCACTGACTGGAGTCTGTCTGACTGGAGTCTGTCTGACTCGAATCTGTCTGACTGGAGTCTGTCTGACTGGGAACTGTCTGCTGAGAACTGTTGACTGGGAACTGTCTGACTGGGAACTGTTGACTGGGAACTGTCTGACTGGGAACTGTCTGACTGGAGTTCGTCTGACTGGAATCTGTCTGACTCGAATCTGTCTGGCTGGAGTCTGTCTGACTGGGAACTGTCTGACTGGGAACTGTTGACTGGGAACTGTTGACTGGGAACTGTTGACTGGGAACAGTATGACTGGGAACTGTCTGACTGGGAACTGTTGACTGGGAACTGTCTGACTGGAGTCTGTCTGACTGGAATCTGTCTGACTGGAGTCTGTCTGACTGGGAACTGTCTGACTGGGAACTGTTGACTGGGAACTGTCTGAATGGGAACTGTTGACTGAGAACTGTCTGATTGGGAACTGTCTTAAGGGGAAACTGTCTGACTGGTGTCTGTCTGACTGGAGTCTCACTGAATGGAGTCTGTCTGACTGGGAACTGTCTGACTGGGAACTGTTGACTGGGAACTGTTGACTGGGAACTGTCTGACTGGGAACTGTCTGACTGGAGTCTGTCTGACTCAAATCTGTCTGGCTGGAGTCTGTCTGACTGGGAACTGACTGACTGGGAACTGTTGACTGGGAACTGTCTGACTGGGAAGTGTTGACTGAGAACTGTCTGACTGGGAACTGTCTTAAGGGGAAACTGTCTGACTGGTGTCTGTCTGACTGGAGTCTCACTGAATGGAGTCTGTCTGACTGGGAACTGTCTGACTGGGAACTGTTGACTGGGAACTGTTGACTGGGAACTGTCTGACTGGGAACAGTCCGACTGGAGTCTGTCTGACTCAAATCTGTCTGGCTGGAGTCTGTCTGACTGGGAACTGTCTGACTGGGAACTGTTGACTGGGAACTGTCTGACTGGGAACTGTCTGACTGGAGTTCATCTGACTGGAATCTGTCTGACTGGAATCTGTCTGGCTGGAGTCTGTCTGACTGGGAACTGTCTGACTGGGAACTGTTGACTGGGAACTGTCTGACTGGGAACTGTTGACTGGGAACTGTCTGACTGGGAACTGTCTGACTGGAGTCTGTCTGACTGGAGTCTCACTGACTGGAGTCTGTCTGACTGGGAACTGTCTGACTGGGAACTGTTGACTGGGAACTGTCTAACTGGAGTCTGTCTGACTCGAATCTGACTGGAGTCTGTCTGACTGAGAACTGTCTGACTGGGAACTGTTGACTGGGAACTGTCTGACTGGGAACTGTTGACTGGGAACTGTCTTAAAGGGAAACTCTGACTGGAGTCTCACTGAATGGAGTCTGTCTGACTGAGAACTGTCTGACTGGGAACTGTTGACTGGGAACTGTCTGACTGGGAACTGTTGACTGGGAACTGTATGACTGGAGTCTGTCTGACTAAAGTCTATCTGACTCGAATCTGTGTGACTGGAGTCTGTCTGACTGGGAACTGTCTGACTGGGAACTGTTGACTGGGAACTGTCTGACTGGGAACTGTTGACTGGGAACTGTATGACTGGAGTCTGTCTGACTGGAGTCTGTCTGACTGGGAACTGTCTGACTGGAGTCTGTCTGACTGGAGTCTCACTGACTGGAGTCTGTCTGACTGGGAACTGTCTGACTGGGAACTGTTGACTCGGAACTGTCTGACTGGGAACTGTTGACTGGGAACTGTCTTAAAGGGAAACTGTCTGACTGGAGTCTCACTGAATGGAGTCTGTCTGACTGGGAACTGTCTGACTGGGAACTGTCTAACTGGGAACTGTTGACTGGGAACTGTCTGACTTTAGTCTCACTGACTGGAGTCTGTCTGACTGGAGTCTGTCTGACTCGAATCTGTCTGACTGGAGTCTGTCTGACTGGGAACTGTCTGCTGGGAACTGTCTGACTGGAGTCTCACTGACTGGAGTCTGTCTGACTGGAGTCTGTCTGACTCGAATCTGTCTGACTGGAGTCTGTCTGACTGGGAACTGTCTGACTGGGAACTGTTGACTGGGAATTGTCTGACTGGGAACTGTCTGCTGGGAACTGTCTGACTGGAGTCTGTCTGACTCAAATCTGTCTGGCTGGAGTCTGTCTGACTGGGAACTGTTGACTGGGAACTGTATGACTGGAGTCTGTCTGACTGGGAACTGTTGACTGGGAACTGTCTGACTGGAGTTCGTCTGACTGGAATCTGTCTGACTGGAATCTGTCTGGCTGGAGTCTGTCTGACTGGGAACTGTCTGACTGGGAACTGTTGACTGGGAACTGTCTGAC
The DNA here is from genome assembly GCF_017639745.1 of Melanotaenia boesemani. Lineage (NCBI taxonomy): Eukaryota > Metazoa > Chordata > Actinopteri > Atheriniformes > Melanotaeniidae > Melanotaenia > Melanotaenia boesemani. Next base: position 2,163,100 of record NC_055688.1, read on the forward strand.
TGGGAACTGTTGACTGGGAACTGTCTGACTGGGAACTGTCTGACTGGAGTCTGTCTGAATGGTGTCTCACTGACTGGAGTCTGTCTGACTGGGAACTGCTGACTGGGAACTGTCTGACTGGGAACTGTTGACTGGGAACTGTATGACTAGAGTCTGTCTGACTGGAAACTGTTGACTGGGAACTGTCTGACTGGGAACTGTCTGACTGGGAACTGTCTGACTGGAGTTCGTCTGACTGGCATCTGTCTGACTGGAATCTGTCTGGCTGGAGTCTGTCTGACTGGGAACTGTCTGACTGGGAACTGTTGACTGGGAACTGTCTGACTGGGAACTGTTGACTGGGAACTGTCTGACTGGGAACTGTCTGACTGGAGTCTGTCTGACTGGAGTCTCACTGACTGGAGTCTGTCTGACTGGGAACTGTCTGACTGGGAACTGTTGACTGGGAACTGTTGACTGGGAACTGTCTGACTGGAGTCTGTCTGACTCGAATCTGACTGGAGTCTGTCTGACTGAGAACTGTCTGACTGGGAACTGTTGACTGGGAACTGTCTGACTGGGAACTGTTGACTGGGAACTGTCTGACTGGGAACTGTCTCACTGGGAACTGTTGACTGGGAACTGTTGACTGGGAACTGTCTGACTGGAGTCTGTCTGACTCGAATCTGACTGGAGTCTGTCTGACTGAGAACTGTCTGACTGGGAACTGTTGACTGGGAACTGTCTGACTGGGAACTGTTGACTGGGAACTGTTGACTGGGAACTGTCTGACTGGAGTCTGTCTGACTGGAATCTGTCTGACTGGAGTCTGACTGACTGGGAACTGTCTGACTGGGAACTGTTGACTGGGAACTGTCTGAATGGGAACTGTTGACTGAGAACTGTCTGACTGGGAACTGTCTTAAGGGGAAACTGTCTGACTGGAGTCTGTCTGACTGGAGTCTCACTGAATGGAGTCTGTCTGACTGGGAACTGTCTGACTGGGAACTGTTGACTGGGAACTGTCTGACTGGGAACTGTCTGACTGGGAACTGTCTGACTGGGAACTGTTGACTGGGAACTGTCTGACTGGGAACTGTCTGACTGGAGTCTCACTGACTGGAGTCTGTCTGACTGGAGTCTGTCTGACTTGAATCTGTATGACTGGAGTCTGTCTGACTGGGAACTGTCTGCTGGGAACTGTCTGACTGGAGTCTGTCTTACTGGAGTCTGTCTTACAGTGAGTCTCACTGACTGGAGTCTGTCTGACTGGAAACTGTCTGACTGGGAAGTGTTGACTGGGAACTGTTGACTGGGAACTGTTTGACTGGGAACTGTCTGACTGGAGTCTGTCTGACTGGAGTCTGTCTGACTGGAGTCTGTCTGACTCAAATCTGTCTGGCTGGAGTCTGTCTGACTGGGAACTGTCTGACTGGGAACTGTTGACTGGGAACTGTATGACTGGAGTCTGTCTGACTGGGAACTGTTGACTGGGAACTGTCTGACTGGAGTTCGTCTGGCTGGAAACTGTCTGACTGGGAACTGTTGACTGGGAACTGTTGACTGGGAACTGTTTGACTGGGAACTGTCTGACTGGAGTCTGTCTGACTGGAGTCTGTCTGACTCAAATCTATCTGGCTGGAGTCTGTCTGACTGGGAACTGTCTGACTGGGAACTGTTGACTGGGAACTGTATGACTGGAGTCTGTCTGACTGGGAACAGTTGACTGGGAACTGTATGACTGGAGTCTGTCTGACTGAAGTCTATCTGACTCGAATCTGTCTGACTGGAGTCTGTCTTACTGGGAACTGTTGACTGGGAACTGTCTGACTGGGAACTGTCTGACTGGAGTCTGTCTGACTGGAGTCTCACTGACTGGAGTCTGTCTGACTGGGAACTGTCTGACTGGGAACTGTTGACTGGGAACTGTCTGACTGGAGTCTGTCTGACTGGAGTCTGCCTGACTGGAATCTGACTGGAGTCTGTCTGACTGAGAACTGTCTGACTGGGAACTGTTGACTGGTACTGTCTGACTGGGAACTGTTGACTGGGAACTGTATGACTGGAGTCTGTCTGACTGAAGTCTGTCTGACTCGAATCTGTCTGGCTGGAGTCTGTCTGACTGGGAACTGTCTGACTGGGAACTGTTGACTGGGAACTGTCTGACTGGGAACTGTTGACTGGGAACTGTATGACTGGAGTCTGTCTGACTGAAGTCTGTCTGACTCGAATCTGTCTGACTGGAGTCTGTCTGACTGGGAACTGTCTGACTGGGAACTGTTGACTGGGAACTGTCTGACTGGGAACTGTTGACTGGGAACTGTATGACTGGAGTCTGTCTGACTGGAGTCTGTCTGACTGGGAACTGTATGACTGGAGTCTGTCTGACTGGAATCTGTCTGACTGGAGTCTGTCTGACTGGGAACTGTATGACTGGGAACTATTGACTGGGAACTGTTTGATTGTCAACTTATTCTACTCTGTATCATATAAGATGCAGGCTGGACAGCTTTCTGATTCATCCATCCATTTCCTATACTCCTTAGTTCAGTTCAGGGTTGAGGCGAAGCCAGTCTGACAAGGCACGCAGTTCTTGAGAAATTATTGTTATTGTGAAATTCCCTCTATCTTTTCTTATTATCCCTTCCCTTGTGTAGTTTAGTTGGTTCCTAATTTATTTCAAAGTTTCTGTTGGTACTCTGAAAACCTTTTAGTAAACTTTTTTTTTACATGTTGCTCCTCCTGGGTGATGTATTTTATATGTAAACCTGCAAAAAATGAGTCAGAATGAGTCTTATGTGTCGCTGCCATGTATGCAGCAAAATCTTGATTGGTTCCATCTAATCTCATTCCAAAGATTATTGAAAAGTTGGCAGCTCTGTTGACATAGTTATTTTAGACATAGATATTTTAGCAAGGCTAAATAAAACTTATAGTTTTTGCACTCCTAGCAAAACATGGGGAAATTTGTGAGCGTAACAATGGGCAAATGATGATGAATCAACAACAGAGATTTCAACTACCAAGACAAAAGACAAAAAAAAATATGATGAGTCATGTCTTGTCCTTGGCATGACCAGGTAATGGTCTAGCAGTGGTAATGGTCAATGGTGGGTAATGAAAAGAGACCACAGTGTGTTCTATGTCTCAACATTTTAGCATCTTTTAGCATGAAGCAAGTGTCGAGGACTTCTCATCCTGAACACAGGAATATTGAGCTCATATTCCTCCTCTGTTGCTTCAGCTTCATCTCAGTGTTGTACTTCAGTTTTTTGTTTGTTCTCACTTGGTGGTTTGCGTCGACTCAGCATTAGTGGTTCTTTGTTCTGGCCCAGTAAGGAGTTGGTTCCTGTGTAGGACCAGTTTGTCATTGCTGGAGTTTTTGGTGGTCTAAACAGAAAGAACTGGTTCAAAGTTTGGCTCTGGCTCCATGTTTTAACATGATTCAATCAGAAACTACAACCCGAAGTAAGCTTTGATATTACAATACACTGTCCAGCTCTGGGAGAAGCGTGGAAGGCTGCAAACACAAACCCTACCTTCATACTTCTGCCAGGTCATGGGTTTATTGTTCACTTATTCTCAGATGTAACCATCCTTGAAAAATTTAATGTCCGTGCATCTGTGCTCCTGTTTCAGAAGGCTTGAACTTGATGTTGCCTGTCTCAGATTAGCTTTCTAAGGTTAGCTTAAGCACAGAAAGCAGCCTTCTCGCTGACCTTCACAGGTCCTGACATAGACATAACCAATTTCAGCCCAAATGCCATGGCTGAACCTCAGTTAACCTTAAAATCTGTTTAAAATTCCATCCCACTCTCAGCTTAAAATTTCTAGCTTTGGGCTTCAGACGTTTAACTAAATGAGCATTCTCAAAACAGGTCCAAGTAGAAAATGCCCACAAAGACCAACAGCTCCAAAAGATATGCAAAAAGTTACCAAGAGATGCAAAGACAAAATATGCAAGGAAAGACAAGAAAACTTCCACAAAAACACAGAGTGAAAGCAACAAGATGTAAAGTAACCGAAGACAGGCGAAAGTAGCTCACAGGCCACAGTTTAAAGTGTACGAACATCCCGATTACTATTTGGCTTGTATTTACTCTCAAATATCAACTCTGCGTCTTTCTTTGTGAATATTTTTTTAACCAATCATCCCTCAGAGTTACTCTTTATTTCTCTGTATGGATGATAAATTAACCTGGCTTTACAGCCACAAACACAGAAATATGCATTGTGATGTACCCGGCAGCAGCCCCCTCAGAGATCAGCACCAGGGGCGTCGCCTGGCCTGGGCGTTCCTGGCTCCAGCCCCGAACATTTCACATCAAGCCCCGAATGTTTTTTCATCCTAGAAGGAGTAAGTTTCCATTCTCTCAGCTGCCTTATGACATTAAAGAAGATAGTAGTTTTGTAATTTCCTGGCTTATGTGAATGCAACACAGGTACAATATGACCAATCACAGAGCAATTTTATGGAAGCAGGGAATCCTCCATGTTGGCAAACTGCCCAGCGTTTTATCCCTAATCTGAACTCTGGTGTTATTTCGAGCGTCATTGTTAGCGGTTAAAAATGGACAATGGACAGTTTTTTATTTAGAGAAGAGAGAAACTTTTCAGTTGTGGTCGCTGCCAATGGGCAGCAAGACTCTGGCCAACACACGAAACAGGTAAACCACAAATAATTTAAACCCTGTATGTCTTAAAATTAAATAAACATTAGGAAGATCATTCGTTACAGTACTTGATACTGCGAAGGTTAAGCTAGCTGTACTAAACCGTTAGCCCTGCCCTTTTCTGTTCTACACATTTACATTAAATCCACTGGTGAAGTCTACGTATTTCACTGGTTTACCCGCAGCTGTGAGTGTGTGTGTGTGTGTGTGTGTGTGTGTGTGCGTGCGCGTGCATGCGTTTGTGTTGTAGTAGATGGAAATGGCTTTCCCATTGGTGTTGGATGTTTGGTTTCTAGATGCTGCTTTAGTTTAAATATAGATAAATAAAGAACAGTTTTATTATAGATTTATATTTATTTTGATGTTTTTGTTCACCTCCAGGTCACTGGCTGGTCAGTAGTTAAAGAGTTTTAAAGAGTGTTTTACATTTTATGTTGCTCACAATACATTTCTATTTGGAATAAAAACCAGTCTTTCATGGTCTCACCTTTGTGTGGGTGTTTACTTTATGTATTAATGAGGTTGGTGGTTCTTGTATATGTGTGTGTTGCTCCAGGACAGGCGTGTTCCAGACTGGGAAGGAAAAATCAGAGTTTACCACTAGTTTAAACTCGGCTATACTACTGAAAAAGTAGTAATGGTAAAGATGGAAAACAGCAAGTGAAAGAAGGAAAGAAGGAAATGATGGAAGGAAAACAAGTGAAGCCTGTAGGGAAAGAAGGAAGAGACAGATGAGATGATAGAGAGGTAGTAAATACTACAGCATGATCTTTATTCTGAAGATTGCAAGTGACTGAAAACAGTTCACGTTCATCCTTTTGTTGCAGAAGATGTGCACTAAAGAGAAGGTTGTGGAGATAAACAGCAGATGTCTGGAAAAGTAAAAGTTTACCTCTGATTTTAGAGATCTTGTTTACATGGTCACGTTTAAGATTGAAAATAAATACATATCGAAGCACATATTACAGTATTTGGCTTTAAACAAGGCGACACAATGCTCAAGAAGCTTAAATAAAAAGCGGTTTTTACTATGTTGGTTCTTTACGAGGGTGTGGGCTCAGCCCCTAATGTTCCCAGGTCCAGGAAACGCCCCTGATCAGCACTGTTTAAAGGATTATTAACAGCAGGAGGATGGGCGTGTGCTCCGACTTGCCACTGGCCTAATTAAGGATTACACTGCATGAAGCCTTTTGCTTAAGAAAAACAGAGAAAAGTCTCCACGAGGTCTCTGTCAAAAACAACATTGTCTCAATCACAGAAATTTACAGCAGTCAGAAAATATGGCTAAAAACCCAGATGTTTTACAGTACCTTAAATGAATTAAGTTAGAAGTTGATAAGAAGCACCAACGTGTGACAAGCTGCCAAAGTTGCTGCTCTAAAGTAGCACTATGAAACTTTCTGACTAAAAATACATGCTTCTGACTTATTTTGATGTCACAGTGACATTTATTGTGTACACTCCGGTTGTCGTTGTTGAGAAACCACACTTCAAAACTTTTTTGTCTGGGACACTGCTTCACTTTACACCTGTGTTTGTCAGCACTGCATCACATGCTAGCAACTTGATATCAATACAGTGGCTACGGTGCACGTTCATCAAATAAACACCAGAAGACATTATTGAAGGAAGTGGGGAAAAGACAGCAAGAAAGCGACTGAACAAGAGAAAAGACAAGAGTCAACATCAGACTGACTTTTACTGACCAGAGAGAGTTTAGAGAAGAGACAGGAGGAAGATGGATGCTGGATTAGCCATTGTTAGGGGCTGTGAAAAAGTCTGCTAAAGTGTAGCCGATTTTTTTTAAAAAGTATTTCTATTTTATTTTAACTTTATTTGACTATGAATTATTTTGAAATTAAACCTCTTTTCTGAGGAAGATTTGACCAAGAGGCACACCAGTACAATACAACAAGCAAAACAGAAAAGATAGAAAAACAGAAATGCACAATTAAGACATATAAAATTATTTAAAATCATTTTAAGACCAGCAGTAACAGCAGCAGCAGTGTTGCTTTAATAATGTCTGAAGAACTGAAGAGTTTAATTATATTAGTTACAGATAGAGTTTAGTCTCAGTTTATATATATATATATAAACTGAGACTAAACTCTGTCCCCCGAGATGACAGTGTTGCCCCCACAGACCATGGATGACATGATTCTAGTGACTTGACCTGAACCCCATTGATGCACCAGGGTGACCAACACAACCATTTTGGCTGTGTGGCAATGCTGGATAAAGGCCAGGCTGGTGACCAGCATGAGGAGGAGGTACCAGGCTGGTGACCAGCATGAGGAGGAGGTACCAGGCTGGTGACCAGCATGAGGATGAGGTACCAGACTGGTGACCAGCATGAGGAGGAGGTACCAGACTGGTGACCAGCATGAGGAGGAGGTACCAGACTGGTGACCGGCATGAGGAGGAGGTATCAGACTGGTGACCGGCATGAGGAGGAGGTTCCAGACTAGAGACCGGCATGAGGAGGAGGTACCAGACTGGAGACCAGCATGAGGAGGAGGTACCAGACTGGTGACCAGCATGAGGAGGAGGTACCAGACTAGTGACCAGCATGAGGAGGAGGTACCCGACTGGTGACCGGCATGAGGAGGAGGTATCAGACTGGTGACCGGCATGAGAAGGAGGTTCCAGACTAGAGACCAGCATGAGGAGGAGGTACCAGACTGGTGACCAGCATGAGGAGGAGGTACCAGACTAGTGACCAGCATGAGGAGGAGGTACCCGACTGGTGACCAGCATGAGGAGGAGGTACCAGACTGTCGACCAGCATGAGGAGGAGGTACCAGACTGGCGACCAGCATGAGAGGGAGGTACCAGACTGGCGACCAGCATGAGGTGGAGGTTCCAGACTAGAGACCAGCATGAGGAGGAGGTACCAGACTGGTGACCAGCATGAGGAGGAGGTACCAGACTGGTGACCAGCATGAGGAGGAGGTACCAGACTGGTGACCAGCATGAGGAGGAGGTTCCAGACTGGGGACTAGTATGAGGAGGAGGTACCAGACTGGTGACCAGCATGAGGAGGAGGTACCAGACTGGTGACCGGCATGAGGAGGAGGTACCAGACTGGTGACCGGCATGAGGAGGAGGTACCAGACTGGTGACCGGCATGAGGAGGAGGTTCCAGACTGGTGACCGGCATGAGGAGGAGGTTCCAGACTAGAGACCGGCATGAGGAGGAGGTACCAGACTGGAGACCAGCATGAGGAGGAGGTACCCGACTGGTGACCAGCATGAGGAGGAGGTACCAGACTGTCGACCAGCATGAGGAGGAGGTACCAGACTGGCGACCAGCATGAGAGGGAGGTAACAGACTGGCGACCAGCATGAGGTGGAGGTTCCAGACTAGAGACCAGCATGAGGAGGAGGTACCAGACTGGTGACCAGCATGAGGAGGAGGTACCAGACTGGTGACCAGCATGAGGAGGAGGTACCAGACTGGTGACCAGCATGAGGAGGAGGTTCCAGACTGGGGACTAGTATGAGGAGGAGGTACCAGACTGGTGACCAGCATGAGGAGGAGGTACCAGACTGGTGACCGGCATGAGGAGGAGGTACCAGACTGGTGACCGGCATGAGGAGGAGGCATCAGACTGGTGACCGGCATGAGGAGGAGGCATCAGACTGGTGACCGGCATGAGGAGGAGGTTCCAGACTAGAGACCGGCATGAGGAGGAGGTACCAGACTGGAGACCAGCATGAGGATGAGGTACCAGGCTGGTGACCAGCATGAGGAGGAGGTACCAGACTAGTGACCGGCATGAGGAGGAGGTACCAGACTAGTGACCGGCATGAGGAGGAGGTACCAGACTAGTGACCGGCATGAGGAGGAGGTACCAGACTAGAGACCGGCATGAGGAGGAGGTACCAGACTGGTGACCGGCATGAGGAGGAGGTACCAGACTGGTGACCGGCATGAGGAGGAGGTACCAGACTGGTGACCGGCATGAGGAGGAGGTATCAGACTGGTGACCGGCATGAGGAGGAGGTTCCAGACTAGTGACCAGCATGAGGAGGAGGTACCAGACTGGAGACCGGCATGAGGAGGAGGTACCAGACTAGTGACCAGCATGAGGAGGAGGTACCCGACTGGTGACCAGCATGAGGAGGAGGTACCAGACTGTCGACCAGCATGAGGAGGAGGTACCAGACTGGCGACCAGCATGAGAGGGAGGTACCAGACTGGCGACCAGCATGAGGTGGAGGTTCCAGACTAGAGACCAGCATGAGGAGGAGGTACCAGACTGGTGACCAGCATGAGGAGGAGGTACCAGACTGGTGACCAGCATGAGGAGGAGGTTCCAGACTGGGGACTAGTATGAGGAGGAGGTACCAGACTGGTGACCAGCATGAGGAGGAGGTACCAGACTGGTGACCAGCATGAGGAGGAGGTTCCAGACTGGGGACTAGTATGAGGAGGAGGTACCAGACTGGTGACCAGCATGAGGAGGAGGTACCAGACTGGTGACCAGCATGAGGAGGAGGTTCCAGACTAGAGACCAGCATGAGGAGGAGGTACCAGACTGGTGACCAGCATGAGGAGGAGGTTCCAGACTGGGGACTAGTATGAGGAGGAGGTACCAGACTGGTGACCAGCATGAGGAGGAGGTACCAGACTGGTGACCAGCATGAGGAGGAGGTTCCAGACTGGGGACTAGTATGAGGAGGAGGTACCAGACTAGTGACCGGCATGAGGAGGAGGTACCAGACTGGTGACCAGGATGAGGAGGAGGTACCAGACTGGTGACCAGCATGAGGAGGAGGTACCAGACTGGTGACCGGCATGAGGAGGAGGTTCCGACTGGGGACTAGTATGAGGAGGAGGTACCAGACTGGTGTGGTCTTTTTTTGTGACTTCACCACTCACACTCAACTCTGCTGCTCATCCTAAGTAAACAGACTTTCCGACAGCAAAAGATTTATTACCAAGAAGCATCATTAGAACAAAAGGAATAATCCAACAAAACACTTTCTGCTACGTTGATAGAAATTAATAATCACAGCCACATATTTATTTTCTTCAGGGACTTCCACGGAAGATGCTTTGATGTGTCCTATGCTGGGAACGTTTTGGAGATGATCTGTTCAAGCTATCTTACCTCTTAGATTACTACAGCAACAGATTAAAACATACCTGATAGATTTTCTATCGTTTAAATAATCACTGCAAACTTTTCTTTTGCCAGTTTTCTGCGTTTGGTTATGCAGCTACAAGCTCTATGAAAATGGACTGAAATAAGCATGAAATGAAATGAGCCATGAGACTGACTCCTTCTCTGTTCATACATGCCTCCCTTTGTCATTCAGCTCAGGGTGGTTGTGTGTTAGGTGAGCGGAGAAGGTGGAATCAGGCCTCTCCCTGTTCCCAGATGTGCTGCTCAGCCTAACAGTGAGAAAAATCCAGAGTCCACCATGAGGAGGCTAACTGGCTTTGGCCATGGCCAGCTGGTCCATGAAAGGACTCCGAGGCTGCGGGTCCAAACTCATGAAAGATGCATTGTTTTTCTAACTTTCTTTCCATCTCACTGCAGTTGTTGAATGATTTTTACTCCTGAGATTTGCATCTATAATCTGACTTAACTTCTTTCTATGTATGGACTGGATGAATGGCTAAACGTGTGTTTGAACATGTGTGAACACAGATGAAATTATAAGTCTGAATTATTCATTTCCTCTGTCTTCACCTTGTTTTGTTGACATTGGTGCCTTTGAAGTCTTTCACTGTGTTGATGCGGGTCTGCTGCCATGCTGTTATTCTAATTAGCAATCAGCTAGCATCACATGCTAGGTAGGCAGCTACAAACAACACAACAAACAATACCAGGAAAGAAAATGCAGGTTGGATTGGTGTAAAACTTTTGGACAGTGTAGCTTCTGACTGCTTGTCCTAAGTCTTCATTCTGCAGATAAAAAGCATCTTTACACTGGTAACTACATTGTTAAAAAATCTATTATTACAGTTTTTCTATTTTTCCTGTATTTTATAAATATGAGAAAATAAAAAAGATGGAAACAGACTGAAAATTTGCATCTAATATAAAATGATGATGAACTTGTAAGTGTAAAATACATTAAAGTTTATATTTTTCAAAAGGAACGGTAATACAATTTCATATTGAAAGACTGTCATAATACATTTTCAAATAAAAACAGTTAAATAGCTGAATTCAAGCTTGATACTGTTAATATTCAGCAAATGTATTCATGCTGTTAATTTATGTAATACTACATATACATATACATTTGGAATGATCTGGATTTCTGCGCAAGATGGTCGTAAAATGTGATCTGCTCTCCATCTAAGTCAAAACAATAGAAAAACGCGATTTCCTTAAATCGAAACATCACAAGCTACGATATGTTTTTAGGTTTTTATTCAACGCAGCATGTAAACAGGTTCATCAAGACATTTTTGGCTCACATACTTTTTCTGCTGCACTGTAGGTTTTTACATATTTTGTTTAATGAAAACATTAAATATTACCTTTTATTTGTATGGCTCTGTTGGTTATGATAACAATAATGAAAAGTGATAAGGTAAAATGCGTGATAAATGTTTCAGACCTTACCAAAGGCTTTCTCAGAACGAGGGGACTGGTGACCTGTCCAGGGTGTGCCTGCCTCTTGGCTGCTAATTGCTGTGGTAGACTCAGTGGTATAAATAATGGATGGATGGAAGTTTTAAGCAGAAATTTGGATGTAGCTAGAGGCATAGTGCCTGAATTTAGAGGGTTTTATAAGGTGGGAGTGCTAATGGAAAAAGCCTGAAATCCCTTTGTCACCAACTTTGATTTGGAAATAGTTGGCAGGGCACCACCTGTGGATCTCAGAGATATGGAGGGCACATACCAGATAAATCTGAGATGTATTCCAGGGCCCTTAAAGCCCGATCAATCCTCATTAGGGCTTAAAAATGACAGACATCATCACTTACCATAAAAGATGACTGAGAGCTGATTGTTGGCTGATCAAACCTGTTGAAGAGCCAGTTCAAGAGTCATTCATCCATTGCTGGTCACTTACAACCTAGGAAGTGGGCCCATTATGGCCAGAAGTAGTTTTTAGGCCTTATCAGACCCTCCAGATGTTGATCCTGAAACTTCCTTCAGTAGATGTGTCCTCCCTGATCATCCTCCTCTTCTGCACAGCGTACACAGCTTAAACTGGACAAGTCCCACAGTCCTGGTGGGCTCCGTGTCCTCCGTACAGATGTTACTCCGGTTTGACTGTTAGTATCCTCCTCATGAGGATTATAAAGTTCTTCCCACAAAATTGATTCAAAACAGCCAGTTTTGCAAACGATGGAAGCATGGCGCAGCAAAAACGCTCAATACTGGAGGTCACCACAAGGGGGCGTACACAGCACTTGGACTCTGAAACAGTTAAAAGGTCAATCTACAGGTCACATTGTATTTCAGAGGCATCAACCCCCAAAATGTTTCCAGTTTGTTGCCAGCTGTTAAGGCACGAGTGTTTATCACTGTGCAATGATACAGATGCCGGTAGATGCAGACAAGGTACTTCAAAACTATCCTCCATCTTGTTTACCTCAGACCCGTCCTGTTCATACTCTTGTTCACATGAGTGCCTCTAGTGTTTGTCAGTATTGCAACTCGTGCATGTGACACATTACCTTGTGTCAACGCGAGTGGTCTATGTGCCAAATCAGTGCTAGGAACGCGTGGCAGCCATGATGAATACGCAGACATGTCGCTAACAGCAAGTATATCCCAGCCCGAAGTCTTCTCAGACCATCTCCTTACTCTGCAGGTCACAAGTGGATGTTTGTGTACTCGGGGTTTGTACACAGACTTCACATAACGCATGTTGTCATCTGAGCCTTTCAGGAAGAAGATGATGAGGTGAGCGTATTGGCAAAGAATAAATCCAGAAATTTCTCGTCTGGCAGGTGACATAGTGGGTGAAGGTAGGGTGAGTGGAGGATGAAGAAGCAAGTCACCAGAGAACCTGCTGCGTCAGCAGTTTGCTTTAAACAAAGTGAAGTGCATCAGAATCAGTATCGACATTAGCACAGAGGGGGGGACACATGAGAAGTTTCTGTTTTGTCCATCAGAATAACACCATCCATTATTTCCAGACACTTCCAGCCTGCTGTTTCCTCTGTCCACAGTCCTGTCTGCTCTAACAGTTGAAACTGTCCGGTGTAGCTGTGGTGTCTGGTGTTAATGTGGGCCGCCATGTCTCTGTAAACATCATCTTGATATGTTTATCTTCTCTGGTGCAGAATCAGCAGCAAGATTAAGGTTTGTATCATCTCTTGGTACGATGTCCAGCACCAGTCCTCTGTCCTGCCTTTATCAGCTCATGGGAACATTGGGTTTATCATGGAGCAGCTACATTGCTGTGTAATGGAGTGCTAACAGCTGAACCTTTGTGTAAACAACTAGGCCGTGGCTGAAATCAGTAAGTAGACAAGGGTTATCTATAACCCTGACACACATTCAAACATACAAAGTTATAGTGGTTTGGTACAGGACTCAAAAAATAGGCAGATTGTAAATTAAGAGGGATTTATTGAGTAGATGGAGCCAAGGTTGCTTCTGTTGGTGCTCACACAGGAAGGAGAAAATTTTGGCGAAGACTGCTGGAGAAGATGAAACTGGTGAATCTACTGGTGACTACTGACCGTGAGGGATTTTCTGAGGCACATGAAACAAAGGCAGGTGATGGTGACTGTGCAGCGTGTCGAGAGGATGGATAAGCTCACAGGACTGACTGATGGTGGATGAAGAGATGTAAACATTCAAGCTGATGATCTGGAACAGACAAAGGGAGAAAAACAAGATCAACTACACAAAATTCCACCAAACATAGAGATGTGTTTTTGTGTTTATGAATTACTATTTGAATGCATCGTTGTAATTAATCCTCAGATCTGATCCAGCCCATTCTGCTTTGCTGAGACCCTTCCGTTGGGGTAACAATTTAACCGACCAGACCCACAAGGGTGGGAAAGGACCCTTTTTTTCATTAATGGTTCAATGACAGACCACCATGGTTTTAATGCAGATGGGATGTGGCCGGTCAGAGGGGAGTGGTTTATGATCTTGGTGATGAATGGAGAGATGGCAGAGATATTGGCCTTCAGCTGAAGAAAACGGGTCCAGAGAGCAAGTGGTCCACCACCTCCTCCTGTGTAACATCAGGTACGGAACAGAGAGGCTGCTGGGAGGGGCAGGACAGCCCTGGCAGAGGTCTCTCTTCGGTGTAACATGGCTTTGAGGAGGTGATTTATTATTGAGAATACTTGTTCGGAGTTACTGGGGCTGTTATTGGTGATGGTGGAATAAAACCGTCAGAGCGTCTGCATACACCTTCGTATGCCTGCTTATGAATGTGAGAAGGAGACTGACCTGATGTCAAAGGGGTGTAGACTTACATAACATAACAACTTATGTTATCTCAGGGCACTGTACCGTAAAGTCTAGTTTCATAGAGAACTTGTGGAAACAGAGGGAAAGAAAATCTCTTGAAGGTCACATATTTTGAATTCATTTCATGCAAACATAAACTCTGAGCTGGAAAATTTGCGCTCAACTTTCAGACACATTAAGATGAGACGTGAGATGCTGTTGAAACCGTTTGGGGTAAGAAAAGAGTGGGTAGAGAAAAGAAGGAAAACACTGAAAAAGTTCCAGTAAGTAGAGCTCAGATCAGAGACATGAAGATGTGCAGTCAGTTACATAAAGATAGCAGGAGAGAGAGACAAGAGAGGAAAAGAATAAACCAATAGAGGGAAGATCCAGAGATACGACATGCTACAGTGAGATTAACGATGAAGGATTTAGGATGTGAGGAAGTGGTAGAAATTTTATGGGAAAAGTTGTAGAAAACTACAGAAGTTTGAAAAGATGTTTGCAGCCTAGTTAATTTTGTGAGATGTAAAAGAATCTGAGTTTGATTTAGTTTTAGTTTGATTATTACAAACCATTAAAAACAGCTTAATTAGAGTTTCATTTAATCATTTATCTTCTTGTGTAGCAGCAGTATTAATGCTACAGTTGATGCAGATAAGCTTGGAGAAATACATCACGAGCTCTGAGACCAGAGGGATGCGTCAAGCAGCTCTTCCACACTCCCACCTGGTCTGTAACAGCCCCTTTTCCCCTGAGCTGCAGGTCCAGGGAATTCTGGCTGGAATCCTGTCCTGTTTGTCCCCAAACTGGTGCACTCTGAGTGGAGATGAGGACTTATAGGCATTTCACACTGAAAGGGCTCCATGCTGTTTCCTGAACTTAGAAAAAAGAAAAACAGACAGAAATACAGGTTCTTCTTCTTTCCGAACCGTAACGTCATCAGCAGACAGGCTGGATTCAGCTGAATGTCCGACTGCTGAGGGCCTGAGTAAAAAAAAAAAAAGCCTGAACACCAGACCGAATAAATAATAGGGTTAAGAAATTAAAAAGTGATACCACAAAAGAAAAAAGACCTGAGAAAAAATGGATCTGGACAGTTTACATGCTGAACAGACGCCACAGCAGACACCACCAAAGAAGAAGCCAGCCAAATACGTCCTCCCAACCCGGGTCTTCCACAGATGAAGACGGTAGGACGACTACACACCGCCTCATGATGAACATGGTAGGACGACTACACACCGCCTCATGATGAACATGGTAGGACGACTACACACCGCCTCATGATGAACACGGTAGGACGACTACGCACCGCCTCACGATGAAGACGGTAGGACGACTACGCACCGCCTCATGATGAACACGGTAGGACGACTACACACCGCCTCATGATGAACATGGTAGGACGACTACACACCGCCTCATGATGAACATGGTAGGACGACTACACACCGCCTCATGATGAACACGGTAGGACGACTACGCACCGCCTCACGATGAAGACGGTAGGACGACTACGCACCGCCTCAAGATGAAGACGGTAGGACGACTACACACCGCCTCATGATGAACATGGTAGGACGACTACACACCGCCTCATGATGAACACGGTAGGACGACTACGCACCGCCTCACGATGAAGACGGTAGGACGACTACGCACCGCCTCAAGATGAAGACGGTAGGACGACTACACACCGCCTCATGATGAACATGGTAGGACGACTACACACCGCCTCATGATGAACATGGTAGGACGACTACACACCGCCTCATGATGAACACGGTAGGACGACTATGCACCGCCTCACGATGAAGACGGTAGGACGACTACGCACCGCCTCACGATGAAGACGGTAGGACGACTACACACCGCCTCACGATGAAGACGGTAGGACGACTACACACCGCCTCACGATGAAGACGGTAGGACGACTACACACCGCCTCATGATGAACATGGTAGGACGACTACACACCGCCTCATGATGAAGAAGGTAGGACGACTACGCACCGCCTCACGATGAAGACGGTAGGACGACTACACACCGCCTCAAGATGAAGACGGTAGGACGACTACACACCGCCTCATGATGAACATGGTAGGACGACTACACACCGCCTCATGATGAAGGTCAGAGAGAGTAACTGAGCTCAATCAGCTGGAATCATTCACTGAACATAAAACCTAAATGGTGCTGCACATTTTGTTGGTGATTTATAGAAACTCGTGTTGACATACTAAAATCTTCTGAAATTTGCTCATTCTTCTGAATATATTGTTTATTTTGGGAAACGGGTTATGATGGAACTTGACTACCCAGCGATCAACTTTCAGGATCAAATGTTTGTGTTTGCTTCCATGGAGCAAACTCCTCCCACTTTGGTTCAGGTTCAACTGGATGCTGCTGATCGGGACTTTAGGCCAATGAACTCAACCAGATTTCACACATCAGCTGTTCTGGACATCTTCACTAACTCCAACAATAAACTTTTTGAAACATTTTAGTGTGGTTTCTCTCCCCGGAAGTCACCAGTGATCATTCAGCCACTCCCAGAGTGGTCACAACCACAGCTGCTAAAGGATCTTGGCATCACTGATGCAGACTGGATGAAAACTTCCCCAGAAAGAAGCAGACTCCATATGAGTGAAATCTCAGGTCACCACACACACCCCATCATGAAGATGGTGTGTTCTGCTACAGTATCTGGGTTTGCAACGATCACTGCTGTCAGGACTGAAGCCCACAGATCTGCTCTCAGACTCAGACGGTACGTAGCAGAGCGTCAATGACGGGACAGAGAAACTTTAGCTTCTCACAGACAGACGGATGGACGGACAGACAGAAGGACGGACAGAAAGATGGACGGATGGATGGACGGACAGACAGAAGGACGGACAGAAGGATGGCTGGATGGATGGACGGACGGACGGACAGATGGATGGATGGACAGAAGGACGGACGGACGGACAGATGGATGGACGGACAGACGGACAGAAGGACGGACGGATGGATGGATGGATGGATGGATGGATGGACGGATAGATGGACAGATGGACGGATGGATGGACAGAAGGACGGATGGACGGACGGACAGATGGATGGACGGACAGACGGACAGAAAGACGGATGGATGGATGGA
Organism: Melanotaenia boesemani; assembly: GCF_017639745.1. Lineage (NCBI taxonomy): Eukaryota > Metazoa > Chordata > Actinopteri > Atheriniformes > Melanotaeniidae > Melanotaenia > Melanotaenia boesemani. The sequence goes on from NC_055688.1 coordinate 2,180,292, forward strand.
TGGATGGATGGACAGACAGACAGAAGGACGGATGGACGGATAGACGGACAGACGGACGGATGGACGGACGGACGGACAGAAGGACGGATGGATGGACAGACAGACAGAAGGACGGATGGATGGACAGATCAGCAAACAGTGATGAATGGAAGATTAAAACTATTTTTAGACCTACTGTTACACGTCACCATTTAAACAGATACGGCTGGGCTGCATTCTTAAGTTGCCATATTTTGTGGCATCGTTGTAATATATTCTTTTTTTTTGACAGAAGAATAAATGTATATTTTTGAAGAGTAGTTTGATGTAACTGGATTATTCTAGAAGTTATTTCTTTTATAGTTGTTGTTTTATAGTAGTTGTTGAGCTTATCTTATCTTGAGCTTCAGTTTCTTGTAAAGCTACTTTGATGGACTAAAGTGGAATTTAGATCAGGGTGCAAAGAGATTCTGTTTGGTGTGGTGATAAAGGTGTATTATTATTATTTATTATTTAATATTAACCTTTATTTATCCAGGAAGTCCCCCTGAGACACGCAGTGACAGACCAAACCTAACATCATGTTTTCTTTACAGAATATAGAATTTGGAATAATACAGAGAAAGGGGGAGCCCCGCCCCCCAGGGATTTCTCTCTGAAATTTCACTGTTTATTGTCCCTCCCCAAATAAGAAAAGGCTTTTCACCCCTGCCCATCATACAGGTGGAGGAAAAGCTCCAGGCAATCCAGGTACTTCTTCATATATATATACATATATACATATATATATATATATATATATATATATATATATATATATATATATATATATATACACTACCGTTCAAGAGTTTCAAAGGTCACTTTGCCATGGGATTCAATAAGGAAGTGACCCCAAACTTTTGAACGGTAGTGTATATATATATATATATATATATATATATATATATATATACGTGTGTGTGTGTGTGTGTGTTTATATACCAGACAAAAAATATGTATTTGCAAAAAACATGGTTATTTGCAGATTAGCTAATCAGCAGTGCAAATAAAAATGAAAGGTTGCTCATTCAAGGAAGAAATATAAAGAATTAAGAGACTAACAGCAAGAAGACAGATAACAGACAAACAAATTCGACATTTTAAAATTTGGTATTGTTGAATAGGAAATTTGGTTTGTCACATAAAAACTAAACAGAAAGTTTAGGAGGAGACTGAACATTTTTTTTATCTTGTTAAACTTTTGTTTAGACTAAAGTTGAGAACATCATTTCTTTGTATTACTACAAATATAATCTATTATATGATCATGGACAAACAAACAGTAATGAACTTATTCACATAAAACAACGACTCAACTTTGCATCTTCTCCAGCAGGAAATCCCCGTGCATGGCCTTTGTGCTGAAACACGAGGATCTCCGTCCTTGTGAGCGACTGTCCTGCAGTTTTTATATGTTGCTCTGCTGCAGCACACCGGACCAGCAGCTCGTTGTCTGAGTCAGGTGTGTTGCAGCAGGGAAACGTAACCTGGGTTGTTCAGTTTAAGTGCATAAAAGTCTCAAGATTATCACGATGCTAACGCTCGGCCTTGGACTACAAACTAATCTGAGTGTGAGCAGCATGTGCCACTAATCTGCATCACTTGCACTGAAACTCCTGACTTATTCCCTCTCCATGGAGAGCATGGCCAGTGCATTCAGATTCTCCTGGCCCGTTGCACTTCGTAAGAACATCTTGATTCTTTCTTGAAGTTGAGAAGCACCTCTCTGCTTCAGCTGTTGCCATGGCATATACATATACATATATATATATATATATATATATATATGTATATATACATATATATATATATATATATATATGTATATATACATATACATATATATATATATATATGTATATTAGTGCTAGGCATGTTAACACGTTAATCGCGCGTTAACGCAACGCTTCATAAACGCTGTTAATATTTTTAATCACGCGTTAAGGTTTTTTTTTTTTTTTCTGGCCTTTGGCTTTGATGACAGAAACATGGCGTCCATGTCTCTCTTCCCTGCTGCAGCGGTGATGATGTAATCAGGAGAGAGCGGGTTTATTAAATAAAGAGACGTTTTCTGTCTGGAACTTAAGAAATAAGAAGAAGACGATGGAAGACCGATGTTTGTCTAAACGATGCAGATGGCAGAACATCGTGATTTTTGGACAGGAAACTGCTCCCAAAAGACAATTAGAAAGTTTATTATTTTTTTTTAATAAATGCGGCTTTAATTTCTGCAAGACAGCAAAGGTAAGACATGCTTTCTGACTTTTACAAGCGTGCAGCATAAATCGGGTCTTCTTCTGCCTCTGGTTTGGTGAATCTTGGTCATAGCGAGATGAAACTTCCAGCTGTGGAATCTGTGAGCCGTTTGTTCGTGTTCATGGGGAAACATCATCTGTATTTACATCTGTGTTCGGACTTTGTGTAGCTGGTCTTTTAACTATTGTTGTCTTAACTGTGTTTGTTGGTGATAGAAATGGTTTTACTGAGCTGGTAGCTGAGATTCTGGACTTTCTGTGGATACCACACATGTTTATAGTTACATCTACAGACCTGACGCTACACCCGGAAACCAGATGTTAACCCTTAACTCCCGGCCGTGGAGGCTGCAGGTGCAGAGGTGAAGCTAAACAGTCAAGCTAAGAATGAAAGTTAGAGAATTTATATCCAGAAATGTGGATAATGAAGCAGTGAAGGTGCATGGATGGAAGTTATTGTGCATATTGTGAATATTTCTCTCTCCTCACCATCTAGAAGCTGTGAGATTCTCATCCTGCTTTCTGTCTGTTAACCTGATGCTGATATTCATCACATATTGTTCCTTCTGTGTTTAGAAGGAAGCAGCTTCACAGCTTTAAATTCATCCTGCTGACTTTTTACCTTTTAGTTAGTAAATCCTGAACATTTCATCCTTCTTTGTCATAAATATTTAGTTTTATAAATATATATGAAGAAATATTTTAACTGTTGGTGTTTAAAGAGAAAACTGCTGCTAAACCTGTTTATGTGTTTAGTGCAGGGGTCTGCAGCCTTTCCAATCCAAAGAGCCATTTTTCCCTCAGACAGCTAAATAAAACTCCTTTAGAGAGGCAGATGTTACCAGACTTTTCAAAAAGGAAACTTAATATATATTTTAATGAAGAGCCACCATAGGATATTTGTAATTTTTGAAGAACCACATTTTTATTTCCATTTTTAGGTTTTAAAATGAAGAAAAACATAAACCTTTATAAAAAGAGGATAAACAGACTTTCTTTTAAGGGATGTAGATAATTGTGGAAAATGCTGTAAAAGAAAAAAAAAAGTCCCTGGTTTCCAACCTAATGACAAGAAAGATAGATTTAATTATATATATATATATATATACACACACACCCACACAGACACACACTTTGGACTACAGGTTCCAGGTTTAAGTCCCCAGACTGGAACTACTGTGGGCCCTTGAGCAAGACTATATGTAATTTGATTGTTATCATACGTGCTAACGTCTTTCACTAAATATTAAATGTTAAGAAGAGTATTGGGGGGCATTCACAGCTGCCCTTGCAGGATGTGGACTACACTTTTGAGGTGGAAATGGAGGTTGTCCTGCGTTAACCAATAGACAAGTGAGTTTTCTTTATTGTAGCTTTTCTCCTCTCCATTTCTGACGAGGAGGGGAATAAGTTAAGGTCTGCTTTGTTCGGTTCAGGACATTGCCATCAGATTCAAAATGAGCTCATATTTTCCATGAAATGGTAAAATGTCTCAGTTTAAGCATCTGGTCTGTTGTTTATGTTCTACTGGGAAAATGTGGGTTGATGAGGTCACTGCATTCTGTTTTAATTTATATTTTTCTGTCCAAACTTTCTTTTATTCAGTGTTGTAAAGCAGAAAGCATTTTCACCATGAAAACTTTTCATTTAGCAACAAAACAACTGGACCCCTGAGCCTGTAGTATGAGGTCATTGCCCTGTGGACTAAAGTATTTCATATATTTCTGCAATGACATCTGATTTAGCCTGGGACCAGATTTAGAGCATTAAAATTAGCCAGCATTCATTCTAGATGGTAATAGAGCAGCACCAAGTCTAACCACATGCTAAGTTGTTCATTTAAGTTTCAAATGACCATCAAATGTTGGATGCAAGCTGTGAGCTTTATCTGTGTAACTATGGTAACTTGTGCCATGATGCACTGGCCAGGCATCAACAAAGTCCAGATACAGCTGCTGTCCTGACTTTTCTGGGTTAAGAGGTGAATTAGAGTTGTGACCTGCTGGAACCAGATGGGTCCTGAGTCCAGTAAAAACCCCAAATATCCAAGGCAGATTTAAAGGTAAACCACTCAGATAGCACAACCAGATGAGGCTGAACTGGAGCGAAGACATTCAGGGTACCTGAACGCTCGCTGACTGGGAGGCTAATAAATGATAAAAAGAGAAAAGATGGAGAGAAAACCAGCAGATGAAAAGAGGGAAAACAGAAAGAGAGCTAGAGAATTTATGCTACATGTCCTCTCATACTACTTCCTTCTCATACAGCTTCCTGCTGGATAACAACAAACGAAAGGCTGCTGGACTGTACTTCATCTTCCTGCTGTTTAAAGGCCAGTCCCTCTCTGTACATGTGCTGAGCCTACATACACTGCAGTACTGTTTATTTGACTCAGTAGAATTCTAATTGGCCATAATTTAAATTTTACACAGTGACTGAGTAATGGGGCGTGAACATACAGCTGGTCCTCGTAATTAGCTTGATCAAAGACTACACGTAGCCTAGCATCGCATCAATAACGACTATTCCTGCAGCCATCTTGCATCCACCTGTACTTTGATGATTTTTTTTTTTATTCTTTATTTTTATGTTGTATTTGGTTTCCTCAGTTTTTCATTTCCCATTACTCTGAAATAATGTGAAAAGTGCTATAAACACTCCTGGAAGCTCCGGATAACTCCGAGCTTCCTGTAGCTAAGAGCTAACTGAGCCAGCTCGGATCTAACGTAGCTAACCGGCTAATGAAGGTAGGCGGGCTAAAGCTAAGGCATGCTGTTAGCCGGCTAAAAAACGCGGTTGTGACAGATATTGGATACGTGTCAATCTAAAGGACACGCCCCAAATTATGCAGAATTTCAAGATTAAATAACATCCAAACGGATGAGTTAGAAGAAAATTCACCCCGCTCACAGTTGTCACGAGGGTAAACTCGACCTGTTAATCCTAAAATGGATTTTTGTACCAGGCTTTAAACATGTTTATTTCTGCTTTGAAGTTGGTCTTTTTAACATGGGAGTCTATGAGGATTTATTCCATTTTGGAGCTCCTAGCGGATGAGGGGGGAACTGCGATTTTTTTGCACTTCTTCATAGGCTTCACATTTCACCGGCAGAGGTTGCTGCTTGGGCGCGGTGCAGTGTGGTTCGTAATATGAAACACAACGTCCCAGAAGCATGTTGGGAAGTCTGGTTTCTGAGCCTCTGGACGCTGCTGGGTAACGGCAGCTCCAGGAATGTACGTAACGTCAATGTGCCATCAAAACAAGTCAGAAACACATATTTTTAAGGTCAGAAAGCTTTGTTTTGCTAAGTTAAAGTTCCTCCTTTGCAAAACAAACAAACAAACAAAAGAAAAAACAAAAACATTTTTTTCTTATTGTTATAACATCTAAATTGTGGTTTTATAATATTTCACAAAACACAGAACAAGCAAAACCATTGGATAACACTGTGTCTGAGAATCTTTGAATCTTCAGAGCAGCACCCTGAACCTGAGGAGGGCGGAGTTATGTAGCCGTGGCAACCAAGCCTGATTACACATGGCTATCCCAAGCTGGGTGGAGAAGGAGTTTTATGGTTGGTAAAAGGCCAGACATGACGTGTTTATGACTGTGCTAGCATAAATTCATTTTCTAGAGGATTTTTCATGTCTTTCTAAAAGATGTTAAACTGCCAGAGATATTGATGAAGAGATGCTTTGTTCCATCTAAACTACCAGACAGAGGACCCAGGTCTGCAGTCTGCTACTTTGAGAAGCTGTTTTACAGATTTATTCAAATAAAAAGAATCTATAGATTCATTTTATTACCAGACTAGTTATATGGTGTCTCACTGTTGCAGCTTTTTGTCAAAGAACCAGCATAAGTAGAAGCAAGCAGTTCCAGTTATTTACAAGTTATTTGCTTTGCTTGTGTTATCTCCCAGGAGAACTGGTGCTGACAGCCTTCCCGTCTCTGTGCAGCTTAACAACGAACCAACTGCAACGCTCAAAGAGACCAAACAGTGACAAAGAAGTTCTGCTACTCTCACTAGAGCCACAATATTTCCACATAACAGCAGCAAGCAGACCAGGGCTCGCAGGGCTGGCTGAACGTGGCAAAGTGCTTCATCCAGGTGGAACTCAGCTCTTACATAAGCTGTAACGATGACTAATCTTCATTTATTTACCTATTCTTCTTTATCAGTCAGATGCCAGACCAGAGAAATGCTTCTGAGTGTTTGGTTGACAAAGTTCCAAACAGTGAGACCAGAAAACTAACTTAGGTCAGCGGGAGTTCTCCTCTCGGCCCAGATATCTGATGTTTGAGGCCAGTTTTATATGTCACTGTTCAGCTGGTAATACATCAAGTCTGTCATGTCCAGATATTAACCAACAGTTTTACATTTTTATCTTAAAAAGATGCCATCTTTAATGACAGTAATGTGTTGCATTAATCTGTTGTGACATTCCCTCTTTAAGTTCAGCATTAAATCAATGAAAACTCCCTTATTTGTCACTGTTTTCATTCATAAGGTTACTTAGATTTTACTCCCAGATCTGCTTCATTTCATTTCATCCTGTTTATATGCAAAAGATTAATGATGCCATAGAACTTTTTTTTAATATGCAAAACTATGCAGATTCCTATGTTGACACAGAGTCTCACTTCCTGTTTATCTGTTACATGCAGCTGGATTAAGGTTGTATATAAAAGTAGGCTTTGTGTAGCAAGTTCTTTTCTTTACTCCTGACATTCTGACTGAAGAGACAACCACCATTAGCACCACTAAAACAAGCTAGCACCGCTAGCTCTTTCAACAGCGGGAGAAACAGCACGGACAGCCAGTTTGTTAGCAATAAAAGAAAAGAGCACAATCAATCAAAACAGTTGAAATGGGTTTTGTACCACTGATTGCTTGTTGCAGATGGAGGACTGCAATAGCAGTTTTTGCTATTTGTATGACTAAAAGATGCTAGGGACAACTCAGGGCTTCCCAGTTCTATGCCTGCTGCTCACCTGAAGAACACCAACCATTTGCATACCACCTGTGTTGTGTTATTCTTAAGAATTAATTTGAAATTCTCATATTTTCCTTAAATGAAGTCATGAGCTATGTATTCTCATTAGCAGTGAACATGCTGGGGTGTACCTGCATGCACCTGTTGTACACGCTTCACTGGAAACCATCAGATCTGCAATGATTCCTGCAGCAGACACAGCTACCATATAAACAATTACCACAGCAACACTGGTACAATTACAGATGTGTAGCTAGTATATGTAGAACTATGCAACATTCCTACAGCAGACAGCAAGAAACTGGCAAAAAGCAGTGAGAAGTAGAAAGGAGTTAAAAAGGAGGATGAAGCAGAACCTGAATGATTTAAACAGGAACTTTGCACACAGAAAGGAGAGGACTTGTAATGTATTGGTACATTTTGGCCAGCAGCACCCAGAACTCAATGACATGGGGCTTTTTTCCCAGAAAATAAAACATTACTTTAACCCTGGCTCTGTTGTATTTTCATTGTGGACTAAGGTTCGGGGTAGATTAGGGAAATTAGGTCCACTGAAGTGTGTCGGTCCAGCTCATCTGTGTTGCCGGAGTCTGAGCGCTGCCACGCTGAGTCTACAGTACAAGCAGAACGTCTGGCAGCTGCATTCATTCAGTATCTATCCATGTTGTTTGTGTTGTAGAGCAAAACACATCTTTCTTATCGCCAGTGCTACTGTCTCAGTTTTTAGCCGTAGAGACAAGGCTCTGCTCTGCAGTGTTTACACAGCTTTATTTACACTGTTAGATCTTTCTAGTGTTTTATGTGGTTTGTGGTCTTGGACAATAACTGGTGTAGAGATCAGAGATGAACATTTTTTTTGCTCTGATTTTAGTGCTGCCTTGTCACGATCGGTGTACCCTCGCTGGAGTTCACCTGCACAGTTCAGTCTATGCTGCATCTTTTCAGCTGCGCAGTAGAAACGTGAGGATGCTCTAGTGTTAATTTCGTTAACGAAAACCAAACGAAAATATTTTCGTCAACACACATTTTTCACCGGACGAAAACTAGACTAGACGAGACTAAAACCCCTGTTAATAAACAATAACTGGGACTGAATCAGAATGCATTTTCATGGACTAGTAAAGACGAGACGAAAATGTAGTTTACTAAATAAAAACTGGGCTAAAATCTATGGACATTTTAGTTCATGAACAAAGATGAGACGAAACTTATATTATTATATGATATGATTTTGTCAAATCCTCCTCGGCTCCTCCACCACACACACAGTGACACACCCCCTCAGTGTTGCTAGCTTAGCGACTTTGTCGCTATATTTAGCGAGTTTTCAGACCCCTCTAGCGACATTTTTTTAAAAAAGCGACTAGCTACAAATCTAGCGACTTTTTCTGGTAGTATTGGAGACTTTTGGAGACTGGTGTGAATAAACATAGTTTACTCTTTTCAATGTGGAGTCAGTGCTGCGCAGACCCTTCCCCCATCCAAAAGCTCTCATACGAGGCTTGGTCCTAGCAGCAGCACACAGCTCTCAGCCGCAGTCACTTGTAGAAATTGTGTGTGACTGGCTAACTTACATTAGCTTCTTAGCTTGTAGCAATCATAGCCACTTGTCAGAATTGTGTGTGAAGTTGGATTTATGCTAACTTAGATATTTTATACTGGTTGGGCAGCTATGTTTTCAGTTGGATTGCAAGTTTAATTAAAGCAGACAGAAGTATGAGCTAATCTAGGAGATGCAAGCGAACTATTATGAACACAAAACATCTGGGCAGCTACACATGGATACAAACTAAAAACTAAAACGTACTACAACAAATCATCTAGATAAAATAAATAATATGCCACACTTAATTAAAAACAACTCTAACCTACATTTTCATACATGAAATAGCCTAAATGTGGTATAAAAGTAAGTAAAATTGTATTTTGAATGTCTGGAGTTTTTGATATCGAAATGGGGTTCCAAGTTAAAAAAGGTTGGGAACCACGGCTCTAGGTGTTTGTATCCCAGTGTATTTATTTAGTGACATAAAATGCTGTTCTGTTTGTCTTCAGGTTTCCATCACAAGGACATTTGATCTGAATCGGCATCAATATTAAAATAAAGAAATGTATGTAAATATAAAAATGCCTGCAATTATTTCTGCATAAAATAGGATAGTTATGTTTTAAGTATGAGTTTTAAATGCATCGTTAAATATAGTTTATTAATGTTAAACTTCATTTAACAATGTTCTACTAACTACTAACAATGTTCAATATTATCTGCTGATACAAACACTAAAAGGGTAAAATGATCATCTCGACTAAAACTAGACAAATAAAAACATGAGGTTGATTAAATGTGATAAAAACTAACAAGCATGATTGAAACTGGAGTAAAACTGAAACTAAATTTAGAAATGGCTGATAAAATGAACACTAGGATGCTCCTCAGCTCCATTCAAGCCACATTTGTAAATATGTCACATTTCTCCAGGGCTAGGGCTGTTTTTATTTCTGACTTAAGGCCAGTACACATGTAAGGATTTTTTTAAATCTGAAGAGATTTTTTTTGTCTGTTCGAGACCTCACACATTAAGATAAAAATCAGTGTTTAACAGTGTTGATTGTACTGTGTGTGGTGGCCCCGATAATCTCAGCACAGACATAAGGACACTGTTTTGCAACCGATCTAGAATCTAGTCCTCCGAGCCAGAAATCTCACCTGATCAAACGTGATCTAACAAAAACAAAGCAACAACCCGAAAACACACCACCCAGCATGTCAGAGGACATACATGATGAAGTAATGATGGATGGGACTGTTGTTAACAGAAATTCCAGAACTGTAAAAAACAACTGACTAGAGACGGCGTGAACACGGACTTTATGTCCTTTCTTGCTCCCCAGTCAGCTCGCTCTCTGATTGGCTGCATTCCGTTCCACGTCACCATCCACACAGCAACAGCTCAGGAGTCGTGGACTTTCCACACATGAAGACTTTTGGTCGTAAATATTGAACATGTTTAATATTTACGACTGTCAGCCATGACCTATTTCAGAGCCCATTGTCGGGATGAATTCGCTCTTAACACACAGACCAAATGATGATTTTATATCCTCTAAGACTTTAGATAATCTGGAGTTTGCCATGCTTGGTTGGGAAGGGGCTCCCAACCTCCCAGTCTTATCGCCCAGATAAGACATTGAGGGGTTGCATCTTCAGTGTCTCCCTGAGACCCATTCAGAGATGTAGAATGTGGAAGGGAAACAGCCTCATTTCAGTTTACTGAGAATATCACTCAGGAGGATGTTTTGAGTAAACCACTGCAAGACACTTTTCCCTCTTTACTTATCTCCTAAAGTACTTCATCACATTAATTCTTTAACTTTGATCAGCTCAAATACTGGCTTCACAAAACAATATTCAGCAGGTAGGATGGAGAAGGTTTGATGGGCTTATATCAGAGGAGAGAAGAGAGAGGAGCTGGCTGGATGAGAGGGAAAACAAATGTGGAAAAGAGGGAGAGTCGAATGGAAAAAGTGGTTTTAAAATAGATCCATAAACCAGCTACATGCTACAGAGAAAGAGAGGAAAGGTCACCACCATCATTTTTAATTACTCTTTGCCCAGTGGGTAGTACTCACATTTTGTAACCACAGAGTTTAGTCGTGTGTGCAGAAGGTTCACATTCAGGTTAGAAAAGGTTTATTCTGTCTCTCGTTTCAGCTTTCTAGCTTTTAGTTCCTCTTTTGTTGTGTGGTGCCTTCTTTCTATGATGTAGCCTGATAGAAATTACACACAAACACTATATATATATATATATATACATACATATACACACACATGTGGTGTATATGAAGCTGCTAATTTTTTTTCCCACTACTACTACTACTACTTTCTAAATGCGCTGTGATAATGAGATAGACAAAGTCGCTGGGTAGTTTGCAGAGATGGGGATTGAACATTACCACAAACAATGCTCTGTTTGTTGAGCCAGAACTCTGCTGCGACCTGATGCTTGATGGAGGAGTTTGGATTTAAAAAGTAAACAAGCTTTTCCCCAGATGGTGATGTGACTTGTTTGGCTTCATGCTGTCAGATGCTGATATGTTGAGCCATACAATAAACTGTGGTCTCTCTTCATTACCCACCGTTGACCATTACCTGGTCAAGCCTGGGGCGAGATATGCCTCATCATATATATATATATATATATATATATATATATTGGTAGTTGAAATCTCTGTTGTTGATTCACCATCGTTTGCCCATTGGTACTTTCACAAATTTGTCTGTGCTTTGCTAGCAGTGCAAAAAGTATGAATTTTCTTCAGCCCTGCTGCGCCCTTCATGGCATAACTCTGGGGCCCCCAGTTTGGAAACCACTGCATTAAACAAACTGCTCTCCATCATGGCCAGTCTATCATACACACTTTTATGACACACAAACTAGGACAGCAGAGCTCATTCTCTAGATTCATTCAGTGCTGTCATAAAGAAAATTATTTTTACCATTTATAATGCAAACACACAAAATGTCCCATCTACTGTGAAAAGACAGTCAATTCTTACTGTCCTTTACTGCAGTATTTCAATCAGTAAAATACTAAATCAGAGAGAAAATTACTGTGAAATCAGGAGATTCTGTCTGATAAAAGCCTGATTGAAAAAGATCAGATGATCGCTGCAGGCAGAATGTCCCAGAGTTCAGGAGCCTGAACTGTAAGGACTTATTATTCCAGGCTCATGTGTTTCTGAAAGGTCAGATAAATAAAGTGAAAGGTCACAAAGAGCTTTAAGTCAATAGTAAGATCTTAAAATCAATTCTGAGAATGCTGGAAAGCAATGCAAAAGCCTAAAAAGGAGTAATGTGCTCACATTTCTTGGTTCTTGTAAACAGTCTGGCAGTAGAGTCATGCACGATTTACACAATTTACATCCCAGTGGGTTCACAGCAGCAGTCAAGCCAGCGAGTTCCTGCTGGCTCAGTTGTGGGTATGAAGATGCCAGAGGTGGACTCACTGGGTAAGAAGCTGCTACTTGAACAATCTGTAGCTCCTGTAAGACATAAGATATAATTATGTAGAAAACAAATTACAAGTCTTAACAACTCTAATATTTGCACAGAAAACAAGCTGACCTCATAAAATTCCTGGGAATGACTGAGGCATCGCCAGACCCCATTTACTGGGGGACGTGCCCCAGTATAAACTCTGTCTCTGTACGTCACCGTGCACGAGCAGCAGGTGAACCACACACACGTCACGCAGCTCTCCGTGTGTCGGGTGAGCGCACGGCGCAGTTTGAGAACTCGTATCTTCACAAAAACAGTCAGTGTTATATTATTTTTATAAATGAAACCAAATGACCTCACACTAATGAAAACATTATCTCGTGACGTCTGTAGATGGATATCAGGAAATTCTTCACCCGAAGCAGAGACAGGGAAGCAGCAAGGAGAGATGAGAAAGAGGGGGGTAAGACCGTGGTGAAATGTAATGTAGACATAATTTAACTAATAAATGTAAATATTGTATTGCTGTAACACAAATATGCACAATGGAAATCCTTCCATACAATGTCTGTTATGAACTTTTTCACCAGTATAAACAGGCTGCAGGTTGACCATTGTTCAATTCTGATTTTCTAAACCGTTTAATTATTCAAAAAAGATCAAATAGATCAACTAATGGATGCATGAATATACAACAAATTAGGCTTTACAACTTTATATAGGAATGCCTTTTCAAGTAAAGGGTTATAATTAAAGTATAATATCTATGGTGTTAAACCAATGTTTAATATTTAACCCAGTTTTAACACAACAACTGATCGCTGGTGTTCATCTACTGAGCTCTTTGCTACGACCAGTGTATTTAATGTGAAGTGTGGGAACCATGCAGACTGGTCTGATTTCCTCTGACTGCTAACGTATCTATGCTAGCTAGCTAGCCGTCAGCGTTTATATAAGCCAGAGTGGTCATCACTTGAGCTTAATGTAATTCTTAAAACGTTTTGTTGGCGTGTGTTTATCTACTCCTAAAACACACAACGGATGAGTCAAAACCAGGTTTTTTCCAGAAGTAACTTACCCAGCTCGTTTCACCACAGCTGATAAGAAGTCCAGCAAGAGAAAGCTCTGTTCTCCCAACCCATCATTCTGATTGGTTCACCTATGGATGACCCACATTGGTCTCCTTTAGTCTGTGTTTGGGATAAATTGTCAAAATTAGCACCAATATCTAAAAGCAGCATGTTAAACCCAACCCAATCCACTTCATTTATATAGCACATTTGAAAACACACGGCATCAGTTCCCATCAGCTGTGATGTGATGTTGATGTGATACTGAAACAAAAGTTAGATAAGGAATAGTTAAAAACAGACATAAAGCAGTTATTGTTTAACTGGGAGCTGCAACATTGTTCTGGCCTGAGTTTGCTTTCACGCTCCACTTAGCCAAACATACTGGACCTGCTAAATAACATGTTCCTGTCCTCGCCACAGGCAGCTGAAGGATTACTGAAGAAGAAGACTGGCAACGAAGATGTCCGACCGTGAGCCGTTTGTCCCACCTATAACCCGACACGCATGCATGTTTTGGTTAATGCCCAGCGATGTAGTACATTTCCTGCATTTTATTCACTTGAAGCGAACCAAGATCTATGTTTTTCGGTGGACCAGAGTTCACTACTTTGGTCCACTTAGAGTTCGCTTGTGCATTCACACCTCCCCAAATGAACTGGGCTTTCTGAGCAATGAACCCTTAATTATTTTTAACCCATAGAAGACAATATACAAATGTGTACAGGGCTCTAAGTGAGCTTTTTAAATCACCAGCCAGTGTGGCTGGTAGGTTTCTCAGGTTGGTAGGTTTTTCATTTTGGCTAGTCACATGTTTTTCCGGGAAAATAAAGGCAAGAAGCAAGAACTTTTTTAGTTCTTAAGGCCACAAGAATAAAATAGTCGTTTTCAAACCAAGAACATGCCCACACACACTCCTCGTTGAACAATGACCAAAATTCTTCCTCAGAACAGAGACTTCGACAGGTAATGACATTACCAGAATTAGAAAACAAAGCTGGATGACTGGTGCCCATAATTCCCTTTCCTACACAAGTGGTAACATAAAGCTCGGAGGGGAGCTGGTGCCTCCTAACAAGGGTTTTGCCAATGTCTTTTTTGCTGTGCTTACAGTTATATCCCAGTAGTTCCCAAACTCTTTCTGCATCGACAAAAATAATGTCAAAATGTCAAGACCCCCCCGCCCCAATCCTACTGCACATGCACCCCGATGCTTACAAAGAAATGTAAAAAGAAATGTGCCACAAAACAGTCTTTAGTTTACTGGCTGCTACTTCATTAATTATAGTTAAAACCATGTCAGTGGCAGAGGGAATGATAAATTCCTCTGCTGTAGTGTGAGGCGTTGGAACCAGGAAAACAAGTACTACTTCAGGCGAAGTAGCAAAGTACTTCATGTGAGTTCAGCATTTGACAAGACAGAGGCTGCTTTAGGAAAACAACTCTGGTATTTACAACAGTTAAGCAATTTGTTGCAGAAGGTAGGAACAGGCTCAGGATGGGAAGTTCCAAAGTGGCTTTGTAACTTGCCTTCATACTGTTGGATGCTGACATAATGTTGAGATATTTTGAGGCATAAAACACACTATGTTGTGTTATGCCCCATCCTCTTGTCTTTTTTGATAATTCAAATGTCTGTTTTTGATTCATAATTATTTGCCCACTGGTATTTTCACAAATTTGTTCATATTTTGATAGCAGTGCAAAACCTATAAGTTTTATATAGCCTTGCTGCACCCCTCCCCCTGGCATAACTCTGGGCCCCCCCTGGGGGGCCTGCCCCCCATGTTTGGGAACCTCTGTTGTATTCAGTCTGTGGAACCTGTACCACTCCACTCCTGGTCTTTGAAGCATCAGTCCACCTTCCTTCTTTCCCTTCCTTCTGTTCTTGCATGTAATTGATCCCATGAAACTTAAGTCCTGCCCATGCCTGCAGCAGATGCTAAATATTTGACTCTCCCTGACAGGAAGATGCTCTTCTTGTTCGCATTTATTTGTTTACATGTTTATTTAACAGGGACTGTCATGCATGGACCTCGCGGAGACAGGTGAAGGTCAACATAACCTTATTATAAAGGAGAACAGAAAGGAATCTTCTTACTCAGGCAATGGAAGGGCTGACTGGAGGTCCACGGAGTACAGGAGAGGAGCGGGATCCATGCGGATCATCAGGGTGCGACAGGGAGTGAGTGTGGTGCTGGGGAATATAAGGACTGGTGAGTAATTTCCAAACCTTGTCCCTGGTTAGACTTACATAGTAAAAACAGACAAAACAGGATTGAGTTAAAAAATAGTTAAACTATTAAAAAGGCATACAATAACATCAGTGTTTACAATAAGATTTGAGATATCAAACTCAGGAAGCATTACAAGTATAAAGATGAGGAAATAAAATTAAGAAATAAATAAGTTTGAGGTGAGTGTGGGTGTTTGTTTTTGTGTAAATGAATCAAAGACAGGTTGCTAATTCAGCACCTGGCAAAGTGGTTATGAGTTTTTATTTATACTCACTGAACTGAATTTGACGTCAGGTGCGTCGCCACATGTAACGGGATTTCGAGCGTGTACGACATGAGGAACTGATGATGCCGTCGGGCACTTCTGTTGGTCCTAAAGGGTTAAATATATGGTGGATTTTTTTCTTTCTTTGTTGTTTAAAGTCACATGTCAAGAAGAAAGAACACAAACTACTGGATGTCCATTATTTTCCTCCTTTGTTTCAGTGTCATGTTTTGCTTTGTTTAATTATAATGAAGGTGTCACGCCACCACGATGTCATGCTGCTGTGTAGCTGACCCATCTAACACCGTGCGGCTGAAACAGTGCGCTGGCTACCAGGACAGGGTTAGTTGTTTGTGGATGCTTTGTACCGACCCAGACCCAATGATGGAAACAGGACTTTAAAGCTCTGAATGTTTCACTGTCCACACAAAAATGTTGTTGCATTCACAAAAATACATAATAATTAACAAACATGTTGAATTTCTCCTAAACATTTCTGCATTGGTACATCTACTGTACTTTCGGATCAGGTGTATCCTGAAAATCTCTGCCTTAGCTCAGAGTTGTGACTTCTTTTTGTTTTCTTTCTTTGTGGATAATTATCTAGTGGGCACTACAGTGGGACCACGAAAAATATTCACTTTCAGCGTTATGAGATGCAGAGCAGAGACACAATAACATGTAAGGATCAATCATTAGTGATGCATGAACCTAAAGTGTTTTACTTTCTTACACTAGATTGAATCTAGTGTAATGGTACGAATGCATTTAGACGTGTGGTCAAATCTGAGAAGTCAGAAGCTCCCTGACAGCTAAAGTACCATGAAACAGGTCAATGCTCTAGAGGAACACCTAGCTACCAACTCCTAGCTCAAGATATGACTTCTCATCTCGTGTATGACGTGATTCTTGTTCCAGGAGGGATAAAGAGTGTCATGTGTGACAGACCGCAGAGTTTAAGTGAGTCTGTCTCAGACATCTTATCAACTCAGGTGGGAACAATTAAAACTGTGTGGCCCCTCATCTACTTGTGCCGGTTCACTAAACTAGCTGTCATTCTCACTTCAGGCGGTGCTTTGAATTATGGTGCATTTTCTAAAGAATCGAGCATCCAGACTCTCTTGTGACACCACAGCTCTGACTTAATGATGCGGATGAGATTTGGATTCAGGCAGGTGGTATCAGTTGGCAGAGATCATCTACTGAGAGTTTCCTATAGTTTGCTGACTCACCCACAAAGTTTAAATGTAGCTCTAGCAAAGCGCTGATAGAAATACAGGAGAAGAGGAAGAGGTTTGTGTCCTCCCTGAGCTCGCCTCAGGACACCTGGTTTCCGTTTGACAGGTGCAGTGCCCCAGTTAAACTCCCCACCTGCCACTGTTCCCAGAACGGTAGAACTTTCCCTCACTGAGTATGTGCAAAAAGCAAAAAGACGTACAAAATGTACAGGATGACACATAAACTGCTCTGATAACCCACAGTGGGTGCATAACATTTTACAAGAAGGAAGGAAATGATCCAGAGGACCTAATCTTATCAGTGTAATCACACTTACCAGTGTGAAAAGTATTAGGGAAAAATTATTAAGTTAAGTAATAAGACTAAACTAAACTAAGAATAATTAATCACTAATAGAAAGTTTATATTCAAACAAAATCCAAGTTTACAGTGTAGTTTAAGTACTTTCAGTGAAATGAATGGGCTTGGTGGGGCCTGGATCCTCCCGCCCTGGAAGGGGTCCTGGGAGGGGTGCCTACTGCTGCCAATGGGGCAGCTCATCTTCCAGGGGGAGGTTCCCTTTTCGCCGGTCGTGCCACTCCTCACACTCCTCACACTCCTCACACTCCTTCCTCCCCTGCTCTTGCAGTTGCAACCACACACTTAGGGCTGTCGGGAGCATGCACGTTGCACGCAGTGTGGTGGCGGGGTCTAAGTGGCTGCCTCTGCTGCATGACTTCCTCCTCAGTTTGCTAACACACACCTACATACACACCCACACACACATATACTATTGCTGTTGTGTTTGTTGCTGTTCATGGTTTTTACAGTTTTTATTGTCACAGGGGCCCCTATAGATGGTCCGTTGTGTTCTTTAAGAAAACTTTATTATGTTTCCTGCTTCTTTCCAGGTGTAGCAGCTTTTTAGTTTCTCTGTTTAGCTTTGATTGCACTTGCTGTGGCCCCTGATACTCACTGGTCTTCGGCCTCCCTCTTTGCGCTTAGCGTAGAGTCTCTGGACACTGGATTTGGGGTGGAACCCTCCATGCATGGTGAACAGCTTCCATATTTTAACATCTGTGGTCTGAACTTCCTCCTTTGGCCAGCTTATTATCTGATCACTGGCAGGGCATAGCTCTTACTTGCTTATGTAGAATAGCAGTGGGAAGAGAGCATCTCCTTGGTCAGGTGGTCAGTTAACTTTAAATATTTGTATTTTATTGTCTATCGGAATGAACCACCAAAACCAAACCCCCCACACTTTTACAAAGTCAGACACTTCAGGAAATATTAAGATAAAAATCTGAGACGTAGTAGTAGACGTTTAAGGCAGCAAAATCCACTTCGGATCATTTAGTTTACGTGGAGAGGAAAAAGGGCAGATGAGTATCCGTGAACAAGTGTTTGCTATAGAAAGATATAACTGAACAGGAGATGTACCACTGGTACGTTGAGAGCCTTCCAAGAAAATACACTTGACAAACAAGCAGTAAGTGCTGAGAGACAACTTATTCCTGTAACTTGAATGAGACAAGACATCCTCAAGGTGCTACGTTCATTCCTACCATTGCAAAGAGATCCATCCTAAACTCATTTTATCCAGAATCCAACTCCAGCTGAAAAACAGTCCTTAGTCCAACAACCAGAAAAACTCAGAATCAGAAAAGACTTATTCACAAGGCAGGGCCATGCTCAGAAATCCAGGGATAGAAACAGGTCTTACACACAAGAGGTTCAGGATTTGCGAAAAGAAAACTGGATATGCACAAAGAAATGGACTCGGATGATTAGGCACTGCCAGGAGGTCACAGGATCAGTCACAGCCTGAGCGAGATGCCTTCAAAGGCGACTTGAAAAACAAATGCCCTGGACCATCACACAATGACTTCATGGTGAGAATTTCAGGTGATTTCAGTTCATGCAGCAACACCTTGTGGTCCGTACCGAGAAAAATCATGCCAGGTGCTTTGCAGTTTATGGTGGACACCCCTATAGCCAGGTGACTGACAGCTTTTCTATACTATTCTTTTAATTATGCACATCGATTCCCCACAACGGCAGCTGCCTTGTTTATTCCTTGGCTGTAATGCATTTGTGCCCACTGCTGCATTGACTAATGTATCCTAATCTCAATCTATGCAGGGCAACATCCATCTGACTAATGCAGGACTGTGGGATAAATCACTGGGATCCTGCTCTGAGCCTTGTCAGCTGTCTCTCTCTCTCTCTGGCTTTGCCTGATCTCTACACTCTTCTTCTTTATTCCTTTCTGTCTCGTTACTCCTTCTATTTCTATGAAGTAGAAGGAGATTGTGTGGGCATGGTAAAATATACATAAAAATGACTTCCTAAGCTGTTTTGCTTCATCTAGTGTGGAAACGTCACAAAGTAAAGGTGGTAGGAGAAACTTGGAAGGACTTAAGACGACCACGCTTACATAAAGCTGCTGATGTGAAATAAATATTCTGCAGAAAATGCTTTAGATGCTTCATCTGACGCTACCTTTGCAGACTGTTCTTCTGATGTAAAATCTCTTGACTTGGTTATCGAATTATGCATTTTCTTCTAGGAGCATTCTGTAACTCTTCAGATGCAGATGATCTTACAGATATTTTCTTCTCAGCTTACAGGTGAGAATGAGGTTTGTGTCCGGTGCTGCATTTGGTTGAATTTGCCACCTTTCACATTGAGCCTTTTTGCATGCACAGCAAAAATTTGATCATTACCTGATTTCTGAAGTTATCAGATAATTTGTGGTCATGTAAACAGCTAAATGTGATATTTTTAACTTATAACTGACATTATTAGATTGTGAGGAATCTGATTAACCCTTTAAACCCAAGAAAAACCTAGGAGAAAATTCAAATTTTTAAAATCTGAAGTCATTATTTGGCATTACATTATACATTTTACTAAATATAAAAAAAAATAAATATTAGTAATAATTTTTGTATATTAATCATTTATTACTATGTGATGTCTCAAAATTATTGTAGTTCATAACTGTATCATTGTAGTATCCACCAGGGGGCAGAAGACAAGTATCAGGTCTTTTTACCATAAAGTGATGTAAAAGGTCTCAGAAACTATGATACATGTGGCATTAAAATGTTACAACACCCAGATTTCTTCCTTTTACTCAGATGACTTGTGTGCATGCAGACCTGCAAGCTATATCTGATTTATTTAGTCTTTTACATCTGCACATGTTCAAAAACTGTTGATAACAAAAGCTGTTGAAAAGGCAGAAGAGACGCCGTCACAAAGTGGGTGGAGCAGCAGCAGGAAGTCGGAGTATAAATGAAGTAAAGTCTTGACCTGTAGTCTAGTTAGCAGCTTATTAGCTCCCACATTAGCAGCTAACACTAAGCCCACAGGTTCCTCCATATTCAATCTAAACTGGATGTTTTTAAAATAACAGGAAGTTACATCACTACGCACGTTATGCACTGATAATGGACAGAAAATATGTTTCAAAGATTACATTTCAGAGAGGAATGTAGATGTGTCAGATCAGATTGTTACAGTAATCTGATTACTCCCATTGATCTGATTTTGATGGTCTTTGCTAGCTTGCCATGTTTCTATTGTTCCCTGACTTGGTGCAGAGTTTTAGTGGCTTTATTGTCAGCATCACACCTGCAAAGTTTTCTTTCATTTTTAAAAATAATTTAGAGTAAACTTTTGAAAACCATCAATGGTCTTTGATAAGAAGGTGCTGATGAAGATCTGTAAGTGGTTATTAAGGATGTGAAAATCTCAACAACATGGATGTTTAGTTGTCCCTAAAGGTCAATCAATCAAGAAGCCCACCAGCTACAAGACCGAACGGCTGCGTTGTGACTTCGGCAGAAGAGACGTGAGGAGACAGGAAGAAGTGATTTGAGTGAAACACAAGTTGCTTCCATTTTAATAAAATTTGGTCTCATAAGATGTGTAGCAGGGGGGTAGTGGCTGGTGGACCTCAATACTTCTAAAACCATGTGTACGGCCTTGTGCCCAGATAGAGACTTGCATTAGAAAGCAGTTAGATTTAGATTAAATTAGCTTTTTTTGATGGGCTCCATTATCCTGCCTTTTTTTCCAGTAAACTAAAAAGTGTAATGTAAGATGGACACTCCCCCACGCACCCACCACACCATGGTCTCAACTGAATGGTCCAGGGGAGAAAAAGACCTCTGACAACTCCTCGAACACAGAGCTGTTCGTATCAACGTGATCCTTGTTGACCTCGTCAATGCCGTCGCGCTGCGAGGAGCTGGAGCCAAATCCAGGACATGACCTGTTCACTGGCCCTGGCAGACACTCAGACACTGTCTCCCTCTCTTCCTCCAGTTATCTTCCCGATCAAATTGGATTTATTAAATTGATATGAGGAGCCCTTGTGTCACGAAGCAAGGCAATGTCAGCTGAGATTCTCTTATTGAATTAATTTTAGTCTCTTGCAGATAACTGGTGAATCTTCTGCAAATTATTCATATTATCAGTGACGTTAATAATTTCCCGTCGCTCTAATCTTTTCCGTTTGTCTCGGAACATGTTTATTCTTGTCTTTTGCTGTTTGAATTGAAAGGCAGGTGCTCACCAGTCTAATTTTCAGTTTGATTCTGCATTATTGGTCTGCAGAGCAGACTGAAAAACTTTTCCACAGGTCTACACAAGCATATCAGCAGAGAAGCTTTTAACAGTCATTAGATGTTTTCTACACAACAGATATGTGAGCTAAGATTCTTGTAACTGGATTGGTGCAAATCATTTAAACTTTGACCACAGGGTTTCTGTTAACACCAGAGACAATTATGTTGTAAAAATCACATGTAGACAATTCCCATAAGAACTCTTCTGTAACTGATTATGTCCAGACAAAATTATTGTTGTTTCATTGAAAAAAGTTCCAAAAACCAGTTCAGTACAGCTGTCAGTGCCCCAAAATAGTAAATAAATGTTCCCACAGATTGTTGTCGCACCTGGAACCAGCTCAGCCACTTTCCTAGCTGGTCCAAGCAACAGTCCACTCTCCCTGCGGTGTGTGGGAATATTGGAGGGACGGCTAGCTTATCATTTAAGGTTTATACTGAACAGAAATATAGATCTGGTCAGATATGGTTGACTCCCACATGCAGCTTACATGCACACACTTTAAACGACAAGAAGCCTCTTTAGTATGAGGAGGTTAGCTAGCTTACGTCACCAAAAGTACATTTTACCAACACCTAGACATAAAAGTACAACTGAACCAGCAAGTAGAATAATAAATCTTATTAACTCTCTTACACGTCATCATGTAGCCGACAAAGATACTAAATCTCGCTCAACTCAGAATGCAGCAACATTAGCTTTCTTTTCTCTTACCTGTCCTGTCCAGCATCATGACAGCAGAATGAAAGTCTGGCTGCCGTGTTGTTCTGAACTAATTCACTCTGCCATGAGGAGCCTTTCAGATTCAGGGCTCATCCAAACACCTTCACCCCTCACCAGTGTTCAAATTAAACATGCATTCAGACCAACTCATTTACAGGGTTCCCTGGGGGCCACATGCCATTTGTACACATGTACTCCCTTAAAAACACACATACACATATACAAATGCTAATTTATAAATAGATTACTTTCATCTTCCCAAACGTACATCAAATGATCACATAATATTTGCTTTTTATTGACGCCTCACATTAACCAGTAAAAGCCATCATGTCATGTCCATAAGGTCATGGTCGATGTAACTTATAAATACATATACATACATATATATATATATATACAACACTGGTCAAAAATTTTAGAACACCCCAATTATTCTGGTTATTTATTGCAATTCAAGTCAGTCAAGTCCATTGAATAGCCTGAAATGGTGCAAAGGTAAGTGGTAGATTAACAGGCAAAAGGTAAGGTTACCCACAACTGAAAAGTAATGTACATTTCAGAATTATACAAAAAAGCCTTTTCGAGGGAACACAAATGGGTTAACCATTTAAAGCTGTCCTGCAGCAATGGAGGGTGATCAAGCCTTGAAAGCTGGTGCTACTAATTCCTACAGGTGTTCCAACTTTGTTGGATTACTTACATCCCCGTCTGTCTGCATAAGTGCAGTGTTTGAACACGCTGTGGTACCATGCCCTCGTAAGCATCAATTGAACTGCAGAAAGTGGTCTGTTGCTACTGAAATGGCAAGAAAAAGGTCATTAACAATGAAGGAGAGACAGACCATCATAACTCTTAAAAATGTTGGTATGTCCTACAGAGAAATTGCAAAGAAAGCCAAGGTGTCTGTGAGTACAGTTTCCTTCACCATCAAAAGGCAGTCAGAAACTGGGTGGCAAACCCTGACAGGAAGCGGTCTGGCAGACCCAAAGCCACAAGTGAATCAGAGGACAAGTTTCTGAGCGTTAACAGCATACGTGATGGGCGGCTCACAGGACAACAGCTTAATAGTGGTTATAACAAGCAAGTCTCAGATTCAACTGTGAAGAGAAGACTTCGAGCTGCAGGTTGGACAGGACGAGTTGCAGTGAGAAAGCCACTGCCAAGACATCAGAATAAGACAATAAGGCTTGCCTGGGCCAGGAAACACTGCCATTGGACTACTGAAGGCTGGAAGAAGGAATTATGGACTGATGAATCAAAATTTGAAATCTTCAGTTCATCACACAGGATCTTTGCACGGCGTCGAGGAGGCGAAAGGATGGTTCCACAGTGTGTGGCATCAACTGTCAAACATGGAGGAGGAAGTGTGATGGTCTGGGGCTGTTTTGCTGGATCCAGGGGCGGTGACTTGTACAGTGAGAGGCACCCTGAACCAAATCGGCCACCACGGCATTCTGCAGCACCATGCAAGACCCTCTGGTATGCGTCTAGTTGGTCAGGGTCCCTTTTAACCATTTGTAAAACCCATTGTTACAAACTTTGGTGTCATAATGGATGAGGATTTTAATCTTGACAGGCAGATTAATGGTATAGTGAAATCCAATTTTTAATCAATAACAGCTTTTATCAAAAATAAAATTTGTTTTATCTTTTTATAATTTCCATTATATGTTTCCTTTATTTATTGCATCCCGCCTACCAGGCTTGCCTACATCTGAGTCAACGTGCAGCTACTCAGGCTTTAGCACTGAAAAGCATAAACACATTAACTCCATCCTGGCTTCACACTGGCTGCCTGTCAATTTCAGAATTCATTCTAAGATTTTACTGTTTGGAAACCGTTTGTATAACCAGCACCGACATACTGTACATGCCAGACGTGTTTGACAAACACAGTCCATTAAGGTCCATGAGGTCTGCAGATCAGATCCTTCATGTTGTTCCTATACCTTAAACCAGAGGTGACTGGCACCCAAACCGTGGAATGAGCTCCACATCAAACTGGCCCCCACTCTGGAAGTTACACCTTAAAACACTTTTTTAAGTCACTGGCTTTTAGCACAGAAGGTCTCTGGCTGTCTTTTAATGTGTTTAATCTTCTAATTTCTTCTAGTTCTATTGGAAGTATTTTGGTCTTTCAGTTTTTAGTGTAATTTTGTTTTTCAAGTTTTTTTTTATATCTTTTGGAGTGCAAAATCTCTCGCTGTGTGTAGAATGTTTTTTTTAATCTAGGTGTACAGCATTTATGTTCTATATGTAAAGCATATTGTTTTTATGTGCTATATACATACAGTGGATTGGATATTACAGTAAAATAAAAGCAATCAAATTCACCTCATGGAAGTGGTGTTTGTTCTTAGATCTGCTCACAGACACATACTGAACTATAAATCTGTAAGGCTCGTACATATAAAATAGATCATTACCATTATTAGATTTTCATATCTGACAATATTTTTAGCAAAACTATTTCAATCATTCTGAAATTATCTGACTTTTAATTAGTTTTAAGGTTGAAACTAGATTTGAAGTCCTCCCTTGAAGTTGAACTTTTCACCAAAGCTCTTCACTATGTCAACTGCTGTAACAAAGTCTATAGTTTGGGAGTTGGCTCTCACTCGTGTGGGCTGAGTGTTCATTCCTGTGTATGTGTGAACATGCATAGATGTGTGCACTCGCTGGGGGACGTGACAACCCATCTCTGATGATTATCCTCCACACCTGTGATCCATTTCCCCACCAAGTCAGTAGAATATCGTCTCTGGATTTAATGCTACTTATGACCAGATCATTGTTTGTTATCAGCTGGTAAACACAGATGTTTGGAGTGTCTTAGATTCTGTTTGATCTTGTGTTTCTGTTCAGCTCAAACATTGTTTTTCTTCTGCTGCTTTCCAGGAATCCTGCCACACCAGAATCTAACATACCAGCCATTCTGCCACAGTGACGTTATCATCCTTTCACAGCCCCTCATTTCTTCTGTGTTTCAGTGAAAACTCACAGGAATCCTGCTCTGCCTTCGTATCTGCGGAGTGACCTTTCACTGTGACCTCCAGGATGGTGGAGATGGACCTTCAATCCTCCCCACAGTAGGGATGGAGAGATTCACCGATTTGAATTGGTGGTCTAATACAGATATTTGTGATGCGACTGCACCGATAGCTTCAGTATGTATTCAATACAGCTACAAGCTGAATTCCCAACATACCTTTCTTAGCATGTCTGCATAAAGCCCATGGTTGCATAGATTATTAGATCATTTATTTCCTCTGCAGCCGTGATTTCAAGGCGCTTTGAACGGATCATTGCTATCTTTTTGGCTGCAGTTGGTAAACAGCAAACATGGAGGGAAGTAAGACAACAGCTGAAGTGGAGATATTCCAAGTTTTGTATGAAAACTTTATTAAAAGAACTGTTTGTGAATGGTCCGTTTGTTTAAACCGTCTATGCGTTGTTTTCTTTATATTATATTGTATAAGCAAAGAATGAAACTAAAAACAAATGTAATGAAAACAAAAAACATTTTTGGTTATGATTTAGTGTTTATTAGGAATAAAACAATATATATGGACCATATTAAATTACATCTTTTTTTTTAAAAGATGGATTAATTGGTTTGCTTGATATAAAACAACCAAGTATCAAATGCATCCTTCACATGGAATAAAAGAGGAAAAATAATTTAAAAACCAGACACGAGCTTGTAAATTCTTTGTTCTGTGTTGAATCGCATCATGAATTGTACATAATTGAAGATTTCATAAATCGGGGCGGCAGTGGCTCAGGTGGTAGAGCAGGTTGTCCAATGATCGGAAAGTCGGCGGTTCGATTCCCGCTCCCGCAGTCATCTGTCGTTGTGTCCTTGGGCAAGACACTTAACCCTCCTTGCCTCCAGTGTTGGCATCGCTGGTGGATGAATGTTTGGTGATGGTCGGAGAGGCCGTAGGCGCAGACTGGCAGCCATGTTTCCGTCAGCTTGCCCCAGGGCAGCTGTGGCTACGCAAGTAGCTTACCATCACCCGGTATGAGTGAGGAGTGGATGAATAATGGATTCACAATGTAAAGCGCTTTGGGTGCCTTGAAAAGTGCTATATAAATCTAATCCATTATTATTATTATTATAATTGAAGATTTCATAAATGAAACGTGGATCCAATGGTAAGATCATTGCTCTGATCAGATGCGCTCTCCTTTCCGTCTTCGTTTTATAAACGAGGGCCTCTGTCTTCTTGTTCCTCAACCTGCTCATTAACCTCCAGAGCAACGTTCACTTCCCATTTCTTCACTTGCATCTTCTGTATCTTACGCTGCTACAAGACGGACAAACTAAATAGATACAAGATCATCTGAACCTGCTTGTAGCTTAACATACAACAGAATAAAACTTGATGCAAGTGTTTCTAAGATTGTTCCATTTGAATGAGCTGCCGATGATTGTAAACTGAATACCATAACAGCCTCCATGAGCTCACCTTGTCCCTCAGTGATCATCTGGATGTGATGATGGACCTGCTGGTGCTGCTGTGTCTGAAACTGAGGTCAGTGTGGTTCTTGATGTTAAGCTTTGCCAACACTGATGTTATCATTTTAAAGTGGTGCTGAAAGGTTCAACATATATGATTTCTATGCTACAAACTATTTGCTAGGCTACACCTGAACTGAATCTCCTGTCTGGAAACTTCTACAAAATTCATCCATTTAGACAAACTGACTTTAATTATTGTATTAATTAATTAGACATTTTAAAATGAAACACACACACATAGAAATTAATAATAGGATTTTCAAAGGCCCCCACCCTGCAGATAGCCCTGGATAAAATAAAGTTTACCCCCCCGACAGAAGCCCCTGATAAGAGGACGTACTGAAGTTATTGAACGGCAGCTATAGTATATGGACCATTTTTAAAAAGGTCAGTTTACATTTAATATGATTTATTTCTGTTTTAGTCTAACAATAAATCTTTATCAAATGATTGTAACGTCTCAACTGAAAAGTGTTGTGCAGAATATAATATGAATAAACACTGATTTTCCATCAATATTTATGCCATATGGATGACTACGTGCAGTCAAAAGAAAAAATTGGACTTTAATCCCAGTATTACTTACTGTGTAGTTTCTGCTGTGACTCTTAACAGTAAATACGTGTTGTTTATTTGCTATGTGTCAGGGTTTGAGGTGGGATGAGGTGGAGGTGGGGACCTAAATGCAGGCTTATGAGGCGGGAAGCAGACGGGTGCAGAATAACGGTTTAATTACAGGAGGAGGATGCCCAACGGTAACGTGACATGAAGACTACAAAAGCCTAAAACAAAACCCAGAGCTTAAACCGGTGAAGCTTTAACAGGAATAAAAAATGTATCTGGTTTTAAAATGAATTACCTGTTGTTTCTGCCAGCGTTAAGTAGAGACCTTGGCTAGATCTTTGTGAGTATCGTAGCATAAATTTGTCTGGCTGCATCTTCCCCACAGGACACATTTCACTGTGGATTTAGCTGCCTTATTTCCACTCTCTCACAACAATCATCTGAGAACGTCTCAAGAGGAACACAGCATGATCTGTGTGTGTGTTCTTTAATTCAGAGTGTGTGTTAAGGGTATTCCCAAGAAAGGGGTCTTTCTCCACCTCACTGAGCAAGAATAATGAGTTACTGGTCTATCTTAGGTGGGACACTCCTAGTTTCTCCCTGCTGACATTATTTGCCAATTACCCACATGTAAAACATCTTCTGTACCCACCAAAAGTAACCACACTCATAATTGCTTTGTAATTGACTTATTTAGAGGATTTGAAGCATTAATTGATGAGCTACAACAAGTCAATAACTGGAAAGTGGAAGCGGTTGGTGGCTCGTATTCACCATGGAGTTCATTCAATTACCAGTCCCAGTAAATCCCAAGTTCCTCCCTTTACATGTGGATGTTTTTAATCATTCAGCTGATTAGCTGACTTATCCAGGTGCTCCTGTGTCCCCCCAAAGAAATGACAAAGAGCTGGTCATACTGAACTGAACTGAAACAGCCATAATTCTACTTTTACAGTTTTTTTCTGCTTCTAGTTTTATGTTTAGCAACTAAAATGCATAATTCGGTTCACAAGTGCAAAATATTTAATTTTTATAGCTTGAAAACCCTTTTAACATGTAGGAAATTAACAACTAAGGCTTTAATTGTACCAGAGTAAGAGCATAGTTGTTTAAAAGTCTGGAAAGACGTGATACTTACTTCACCAGAGGACACGTCTCTTCATCTCTCAGTCAGTAGGGAAGATGCAGCTCTTATCAAAACTACGTCTTTCTAGCAGCAGTTAGAAAGATGAGTGAATACAGCGTATGATGCACAAAATCAGACTTCAGCTACTTGGGATCATTACCTCTGAGAATAAAATGTCTTTTAAAAAAATAATTTTGTTCAGTCTTTATTTTTATCATTATGACTTTTTTTCAATTTGACTTTTTCGCATTAACAATAAAGGTTATTTTGATTCTCAGTCTGATTATTTAGTCTTAGATCTAATTCCATTCTCTCACATCCCAGATTTGGGACTTTTAAAACCAGGCCAGTCTTATTTCTCCAAGATCCACCGAATTTCCTTTCCTTTCTCCCACAGCAGACATTTCCTCTACTGGTTTGTCTGCTGGCATCGGTCTGATCTTCATCCACTCAGCCACATGACATTCAAGCTGGAGCATTTGGACACTAGAGGTGTGACTTTGATTGACAGGTGGATAATCAATCCCATTGGCTGCAAAAATAACCTAAATCAGCACTGATTGGCCCAGGGAGCAGAGGGATGAGTCATGCGGAAGTTCTTGACAAAACCAATCAGAGAGAAGCTTCAGGTCACCTGGGTGCCTCTTGCCCATGAGACATATTTATACTGGAAGTTATTAACCACATACAACCGTTCCTCAGTCAGTGCTGACAGACGCGCAGACATGAGCAGGTACGCTGTAAGAGTAATCCATGTTAATGGACCTAATGATCTAGCTCTGTGTAACTGATTCATATTAAAGGGAGGTAGCTTTATTAGTGGGGGAGTATTAACAAGCCCCCGCTGTACTGCAGGCCTCTTTGTAAAGCCGGACCTGGAGCTTTATCTGGTGTGGTCGATCCTTTACAACTTTAAAATAACAACATGGTTGACACAGAGATTCAGTTCCAACTGGAACACAGAGGTCGTGTCCCTGCGCTTAAGGAAATAGGTCCATGTACTACATTTCCTCCTCTTTCTTTTTCCCCTCCCTCGTTCATCTGGCCTTTCCAACGAAGATCTGGAGGTCTTCGCTCCTTGGAGCATCTCCACTCATCGTCTTTGAGGAGGTGCAGCAAACAGCAGCAGGTGGGCAGAGCTCTTCATATGCTTGCGTCACACTGAGCTCAGAATAATCGAACCCATAAAGTTTAATAAATGAGGAGGCTTCTCTGCCATGTGTGGGGGTCTTATATTTTATATTCCATGTATGTTCCTGTTTGTGATAGACTTGCTTTGTTTGAACAGATCGCCCTGCTAATGCGAAGCACAGCTGAAAGGCCAGAGGTTAAAACTGAGTCAAAATTCTGCTCAAAGCCTTGAAGGTAAGAAAAAAGAGAAAAGGGCCTTTTACTTTTTCTTTTCCTTTGGTTGCTGATAATAGGATTTTTTAAAATAAATTATTGGTAATGATGTTATTATTATTATTATTATTATTATTATTATTATTATTATTATTATCATTGGGGCAGAAACATCATTCCTCATGATAACACATAGTAATTACTATTATTACCTTTTCTCCTTATCACTCTTCATCTTTCTCTTGTTTCCTAAAGTTTTTATTGCTACTTTTATAATAATATTTACAATAAAAATAACATCAATAATAAAAAGAAGAAGAAGAAGAAGAATTTGTAATTATTTTATTATATATTATATTATATTGTCTTCCTGTGATGCATCAGCATGTATTAAACCGTTACCTAACCTACAGTAAATCACTCAAATAACAATACATGTTGACTCATACGACTGGAATAAAAGGCT
This sequence comes from Melanotaenia boesemani, assembly GCF_017639745.1. Lineage (NCBI taxonomy): Eukaryota > Metazoa > Chordata > Actinopteri > Atheriniformes > Melanotaeniidae > Melanotaenia > Melanotaenia boesemani. Next base: position 2,210,745 of record NC_055688.1, read on the forward strand.
TTATGGCCACTGGACATTTAGCTTTACCAAACAGTAGATCAGGCTGTTTGTGGGTTTCTACACAGCAGGAAAACCACATGCTAGCGAACTATTAATCTCCGGACTAAAAATGGATCTTCTTCCTTAAAGCACCAGGAAAAATCCTCTCCCTCCAAGAAGTGGGCGTTCTGACTGTTAAGACATCATGCAGTGATTTTTATGACTTGGTTTCAGCTCCACAGGTCACAGGTCGACCCTGACTTGGGAGGAGTGGACATTTGGACATTTAAGTTACATCAAGATCTGGAAAGTTTCTGAAATTAATCTTCTGCTCAGAGACAAAGCTGTCATGATGCCTCACAAGGAGCTAAATGTTTTATGGATTTCAGATGGAACTCGTCACCAGAGAATGTTGTCTACTTTAAAACTATTTTCTTCACACTGATGAGCAACCCCCCCTTCACAGGTTTCACTCTAATGAAACCAGGACGTCTGGACATCGACCGAGAACTGTGGGGGGCAATAAAACATTTTAAACATTTTATGTTCTGTCTCACTGAAAAAGAAAAAGATTTGCTTTGTTTGAAGAAGAGAGGAAAATATTCTGTTTTATTATTTTAAGATGTTCATTTAAATATAAGATTGATCCACTAAACTTTAGTAAATGTGCATCCAATCATCATCATTTGGTTCCAGCTTTAATCAACATCTTGATTAATTTGATCTGAAACTTGATTAACGTGTTAATCTTTAGAAGGTAAAACCTTCATTCTATTTCATTGTGTGGTTATTATTCCTTTCTGTGTGTCATTTATGTTTAATAATGCTTTGTTTAAGATTTTAATAACTGGGACATAGAGATTTTACCACAATGTTTAATCTGTCCCGTTTTAAAACGAGCAGAAGGTTTGACACTGAACCCACGTCTGCTGTCTGAGCCGACCACCAAAGTCCTCAATGCTCATTGGTGGGAATGGACCTACATCCTTCTCTGGGGACAGTCCCACATCTACTTTCTTGAAATTTAGGACAAAGAAATTTAGTTGTTGCTTAGAGTTGTTGCTTGGAGAGTTCTTACTTGGAGTTTCTCCTGGAAGAAGCACTTGGGATCTTCTGGAGACGTGATCATTTTCTGACACAGAGACACTTACCGAAGTCTCTCCGTGGGAGGTGGAGAGATGAGGCCGGAGAATTAAGTAAGCACATCACCCAACGAGACCCGATGAGACTGTCTTTCCTTTCGTTTTAGGATCCAGAAATCCTTTTTCAGTTTAATTAATACCACAGATTATTAACTTTTCTTTCATTTCTTGTTGACACATTTCATTCATTCTTCCACAAATTACATGGCCTTGAAATAAGATCCTGGTTTGAACATCATGTTTGCATTTCACAGTGTTTGGTTCACGTTCATGTTTTATTTAAATCCTCTGTGAATATTTCTCTGGACATTTATACATGATTAGACTAGTAATAAATATCTTATATTTATCCTAAACTGGTCTCGTTTTGTGAATGTTCTCCTTTGAATCATGTTATGGGTCCTTCGAGTTAAGAATCCACGTTATTAGCGTCTTGAGACTGATTGATTGATAACTGACTGATTTGACCAGCTTGAATTAATTTATTAAATTAATGCATTTAGTACTCTAATGGTGTCCACACTGCCATTAGTTTAGTATTAAAGCTAAAATGTGGTGATGCTCCCGAGGTTTGATTAATAATTCATAATTTTATATAATTATAAAATGAATATTTTTATCTAAACATTTTTAATGTTTAATGATGCTAAATCACTACATCACACTCAGACTTGGATATTTTTTCCTTTCTCTTGTGTTGCTGAATGAGCTGTCTGTCAAACATCTTCCAGCCAATAGAATACTAGATAAATGCTGACTGAGCAAAGAGTCCCCACCTTCTTCAGGGTGTGCTTGTTTCACCTGACACAGTACACCCAGAAAATCGGTACTTAACTGGGATCATCAGAGCAAGACACCGAACCCTAAATTGCACCTGATGAGTCGTGGTTGACAGTGTGTGAATGTGTGTGTGAATGTAACGTCCATGTAAAGCGCTTTGGATAAAAGTAAAGCTAATACAGACCACAACCCAACTGTTACGCACAGACTCTTCAGACCACCACTCTTTATTAATCACACTGATCATAGGGTAATTGTCTTACTGCGACCGGTAGCCTACTGCAGGAGTCGGCTGGAGGAACGGAAACCATGGAGCCAGGAATGGAGAAGAGAGTGAGTCCATAATGTGCTTAGGTTAAGGTCCGACAGGGAGTGAGTGTGGTGCTGGGGGACATAAAGACTGGTGAGTAAGTGGGAGACAGGTGTGACTGATCTGGGAATATTGGCTGTAGTGCAGAACTGGAGTGAATGAAAAGCTGGACATGGATTTTCCTTTGTGGTGTCAGTAAACCAGTCTTCAAACAGCAAAGTTTCTTCCCAGTAATTGTTTTTACGTTAACTCCTAAATATCTCACCTTGACATGCCTAATCTTTACATTGTTATCGTGACGTTATCTGTTTCTGCTGGTTTCTATTCACCTTCGACATGAAGTGGAAAAACTTTGTTTGGGGACTTTCCACAGATGAAGGTCTGATTCCCATCCTGCCACGAAATATTTATAAGCCTCTAATCTGACAACTGTCAGTGCGACTGTCCATCGACCAGGTAGGTGTAAATGTCAAGGTGAGGTAAATTGGGTAACAATATCTGTGTCAGCTGTATGTGTTGAGTTTTTTTAACCAGGAATTTGGAAAATCATTCGAATTTTGAGGACCAATTTGAGCCCAATTTTTTTTTTTTTTCCAAATTTTGCTGTCTGACCACATAAGTGCTCAACTGGTTTGGAAAGTGTTCAGTCCGCTAGAGCCATCCCTGGTGAGAAACCGTTCATAGTCACTACAGCAGAGCGGGATCCCAGCTAGCTTCTTACCATCCAACATGGCGGCGTAAACAAACAGTGACGTCAGTGAGAATGGTTCATGGGTTTGCGTACTAGTCACAGTGTTGAGATGCATCACCTTGATGTCAGTCTTGTTACACTTTGTCAGCTGAATAAAACATTTTAATTAGTCTTTCTTTCTCAAAAAATATATAACATGAAACTAACCAGCATTACCAAAATGTCCACCACATTACTCCTACAGGATCTGCTCCAACGTCACATCTTGGAAAGATTGTTAAACATAATCAAATCCAGTAGTCAGCCATCCTGATGTTTATTATCTCCACTTTGTGCGCTCTCACGAAGTCATCTTAGCTGAGGCAGCAGCTGACCACATGGATTTACCAGAGGTTCAGTGTGTTATGTTACTGACAATTAGGCGTCTACTTTTAAAAGTAAAGAGGTAAATTATAAAATGATTATAATAAGCAAACTTTGGTGGCAATGAAAAAACAAAAAGAACTTGCAACTCTAAACTTGAGAAGAGGAGCAGTTTTGAAAGGAAGATGATATATTTGAGAGTGTGAGGGCTGAATTTTGAGAGGAAGCAATATGATACTTGAGGGTCAGAACAAATTTCGCTCTCAAGTCAAACTACTTTGTTCTTGATTAAAGAGCGAAGCACCTCCATAGCATCATGTTTATGTCCATTTAAAGATGAGCTCATATCTCTGGTAAGAAGGAACTGCACGGTGGTACATGCTTTTCTGTTGCTGACAAATAACAGAGTTGTTTTTTCTTCAAAATACAGAACTTAGGAATAACGTAAAGAGACTGATGGAAGGACAATTTAAACAAAGTAAGTGGCAACCATAATGTTTTATTTCTGGAGTATAAATGTACAGGGTAGCACGGGTATGTTTCAGCTGACACAAAGAGGAGCAAGGCATCCCATGGCACCACAGGGTCAGCTATGGGATGTAATGAGATATGATTGAGTTTGATGGAGGTAAATGGCAGTAATAGCAGTGCTATTACTGGTGTAGTGGAGCATGTGTTGTGAAATGATGTGGCAGGATTTGATGAAAACATTTCACTGGATGCATTAATGGACGGATATGAAAATGTGCAGATTTTAACAGATAAATTTACATCATACTGAGCAGAGAATTCAAATATCATTTCATATTACTGATAAAATAAAATGTGATGCTGCTCTTTCGTAACCACGATAATATAACCTCCACACTCACCTCCCTTTTGGCCTCCTATTTTCTTTTTTGAGCTCAGCTCCTCTACCAGTAGCTTGCAGTATCCACCCAGTATGTAACTGTTCCTAGGACAGTGATCTAAATTATTCCTGGGATCTGTTGGAGCCATTTTTCCAGAATATCTCATGCTGATGGTTCAAACCATGAAGGAGTTCATCGTACTTACACACACGTAGCATTACTTGGAAATTACATTACTCAGGTATGAACAAAAGAGGTTATCCAGAAAGTTACTCAAGTAAGAGTAAAAATGTATCAGGTAAAAAATACTACTCAATTACTGAGTAACAGTTTGATTGAATTCCCCAGTTTGACATACTGTGGCTGCTTCATCAGGTAGTTACTGATCCACTCAATGAAGGCAGGCTCCATGCACAGAAGTTTGCCTCTTGGGATCTGGGGCTGGATAGTATTGAATGCACAAAAAACATGAGGAGGCAGCAGCAGAGGTGGAACAGCTGCTGGGTGGAGCAGGATAGGGAACAGCAGCAGAGGTGGAGCAGGATAGGCGGTAGCAGCAGTTGTGGAACAGCTGCTGGGTGGAGCAGGATAGGGAACAGCAGCAGAGGTGGAGCAGGATAGGCGGTAGCAGCAGAGGTGGAACAGCTGCTGGGTGGAGCAGGATAGGCGGTAGCAGCAGAGGTAGGGAACAGCTGCTGGGTGGAGCAGGATAGGCAGTAGCAGCAGTTGTGGAACAGCTGCTGGGTGGAGCAGGATAGGCGGTAGCAGCAGAGGTGGAACAGCTGCTGGGTGGAGCAGGATAGGGAACAGCAGCAGAGGTGGAAGAGCACATCTTTGCAAAAATGTTTATAGTCAGTGACACATTTCATCGCCCCATTAATGTTTTTTTATTTTTTTTCAGACATGAGTGTCCAGAAGTAATGAATGTTCCAGTCAGTGGACTGGAAGCAGTCCCTCAGAGCTTTGTTGGTCCCTGGTTTGTTTCCTGTAAGACCTGATGGTCGCAAGCAGTCTCACTACACAAGGGCTGTAGAATGTCTTGAGGTGGATTAATTTGTGGTCTGACTTGCCAAGTGGGGGCAGGGCCAAAACACTGTAAGCATCTTTCACATTGATGTAGCAAAGATCCAAAGTATTGTTGTGCCTCGTGGGACAGTTGATGCATTTTGTAAAGCCTCCTAAATGAGATCCAATCTCCACATGATTGAAATCCCCCAAAATTGCAGTCAGTGCATCCTAGTGTTGGAACTGGATCCTTGCTACTGTGTCCTGAATGACGTCACATGCTGTGGCGGGTTTGCACGCGGTGGAATGTAAACAATAATTGCGACGATGTGGGAGAACTCCCGCGGCTCATAGGGAGATCTTAAACTCACTGCTAACACCTCCACATGCAGACAGCAGATCCTCTCCTTTACAGTAATGTGACCGAAATGACTCCATTTATTGTTCACAAACATCACCAGTCCACCCCTTTTGCTTTTCTACATGTCTGTGGCTCCCTGTCTGCCTGCACCAGAGTGAAGCCAGGTATGTTGACAGCTGAATCAAGAAGAGTATTGGTGAGCCACTCTCCCCGTGAAGCAATATAAACTACACTCTCAATAGAGCTGATCAGTTTTCACCAAAGCCTCCAACTCATCAAACTTGTTAGGAAGAGAAATTCATTCCATATATCCATCCATTTTTGACCGCTTATCCGGGTTGGGTAACGGGGCAGCTGCCTAAGCAGGGAAGTCCAGACCTCCCTCTCCCCGGCCACATTTGCTAGCTTGCCTTGGGGGATCTCAAGGCACTCCCAGGCCAGCCGAGAGATGTAGCCCCTCCAGCATGTCCTGGGTCTTCCCTGGAGTCTTCCCGGTGTGACGTGCCCGCAACACCTCACTAGGGAGGCGTCCAGGACCAGATGCCCAAGCCACCACATCTAGCTCTTCTCGATGTGGAGGAGCAGTGACTCTACTCTGAGCCCCTCCCGGATCACTGAGCTTCTCATTCTATCTCTAAGGGAGAGCCTGGCCACCCTGCAGAGAAAAATCATTTCGGTCACTACCCACAGCTTGTGACCATAGGTGAGGGAAGGAACATAGATCAACTGGTTCATCGAGAGCTTTCTCCCCGGAGCACCCTCCACAGAAGTCCCCGGAGGACACAGTTGAATGCCTTCTCCAAGTCCATTAAGCGCATGTAGAGTGGTTGGGCAAACTCCCATGCCCACTTTAAGACCCAGAAGAGGGAGTAGAGTGGGTTCACTTTTCCACAACCGGGATAAAAAAAACCACACTGCTCCTCCTTAATCCGAGGTTCAGCTATCAGACGGACCCTCCTCTCCAGGACTGCTCAATGGACCTTACCAGAGAGGCTGAGTGTGATCACCCTGTAATTGGACCACACTCTCCAGTCCCTTTTTAAAGAAGGGGACCAACACTCCAGTCTGCCAGTCCAGGGGGACTGTCCTTGCAAAGCTGCAGAGGCGTGTCAGCCAAGACAGCCCTATAGCACCCAGAGCTTCGGGCGGACCTTATCCACCCCCGGGGCCCTGTCACTGAGAAGCTTTTTCACCAACATAGCAACTTCCGCCTTTATATGGGGGAGCCCACAACAGGATTCCCGGATTCTGCTTCCTCGTCTGAGGACATGTAGATGGGATTGAAGAGGTCTTCGAAGTATTCCCTCCACCGACCCACAACATATCAAGTGGAGGTCAGCAGCCCCCACACAGTGTTGATGGAGCACTGCTTCCCCCTCCTGAGCCGTCGGATGGTGGACCAGAATCTCCTCGAAGCTGGCCGGAAGTCATTCTTCATGACCTCTCCAAACTCTTCCCATGCCTGAGTTTTTGTCTCAGCGACTGCTGAAGCCACATTCCATTTAGCCTACCAATACCCATTAGCTGCCTCCTTCAGCTCTGGTAACTCCCCCTTCTCAACAATACAGGCACGGAACACAGCCCACCCGGACTCAATGTTTCCTGCCTCACCCGGGACATGGTCAAAAATAAACTTACCACATATGTTTAGCGGAGAACTGCAAAAAGGTGCTTTTGGGATGCTTCTGACACAGGCTGACGGCGCCTGGTATGAACCAAACCATTGACTGAAATGGCCTGTGATTGGCTTCGGGGGCTGCAGTGCACACGGACTTGGTGGAAACTGGCATTTACCTTGAGGATCTCTAACAAACTGGTTCTCGAAGCTGTTGCAAGCTTTTCACTCTACATTCTTTTTTCCCCCATATATTTAATTTCTCTCACACAGTTATTGCCTCTGTCCATGTACTCCATATTCCCAAACTAGCTGAAGCAGGTGGCTTCCTTTAGTCTCTGTCTAAAACCTTGGAGCACTGCAGTCGTGTGTATATGACTGAATGTGTGCATTTAAGTGTCTTATATCTGAATTGGCTGCTGTGGAAGGAATCATCATGCTTGTAAAGTATTGTGAGTGTTTGTTCATTAGTGGGTCAGTGAACATGAAAGTAAAATCCTAATGGCTCTCCTCTCTTCCCGCAGTGGCCTCTCCAAATGCCACTCTATAGGCGTCAACATGCAATTAATCAATTCAGCTTGATAAGAGGACCTATTTATATCTCCACACATGCACACACACAAACACAACAGAATCTAATGGTAGCTGATGGTAAAAGGTTTAGAGAACAGCTGCACCAGATGCTGTTTATTTAACAGTTTTACTCCACCACAAAGCACTTCTTTCCAGAGAGGAACCCCAATGGACGAGCAGAAATAACTAAAATCGTCTGAATCCATATCCACTTTATTAAATTGCTAATTAAATGAACAGTGGGCACGTACATGGACAGTTGTATAGTATTGTAATTTATAATTGTAATTACTGCGTGAAAGTCCCACCCTAATTAACGCATTAAAAAATTTTACGCATTTATTCACAGTTTGTGTTCTAAACAATGTGTAATGTGCACGAGCTCCGGTACACCGATTAAACACATCAGAGCTTGGCTAAATCCGTGTTGCTAATTTAGCTATTTTGGTGCTTATTTAGCAAGTTTTTAGACCCACAGTGTCAGTGTTTCACAGAATCAACTAGCGACAAATCTAGAGACGGCGTTATTAGAGACCTTTGGAAACTGAAGTGACAGCATGTTTACTTCTTCTCAATGAGCAGCTTCTGCCCCTCCCCCGTCCATAAGCGCTCATCGCTGCAGTCAGAGCAGGAGGCGTTTGCCTCTGCTCAGACCAGAACATGAAATGTGTAACGGCAGAATTAAACCGGGCGCGTGTGCGTTACGTTACGGCTGCGCAACCATTTTAATCAATGGTTTGTTTTAAACCGGGTACGGTGCAGTGCGCATCAGAAGCGCGTTGTCTACTTTTGATGCTTCACGCACCCAGAATGCATCAGTTCTGCAGTTCAGATAGGGCCAGTCAGGAAATCAGACACAGCAGTGTAAAAGCTTCTGGTATTTTTCAAAAAAAAGCCCCCATGCAGCTTTGCGCTGCTAACCATGAAAACATTACGTGTTTAACCGGTCAGGCGGTCAGTGTGGTTTTATTTTTTTTTTTGGTCATCATAGACGACGAGACGTTTATCCTGGAAGTGGAGAATCTTGTGATTTAGTCATCTTCTAAAATCCATTTATATAAAAAAATATATATATTTTGGGGCAAATATTGTTATGTGATTAAAATGTGAATTATGGAGATTAACTGACTTATACAGCTACTAGCATCATTGCATGCAGTTAATTATAAATAAGCTTTTATAATATTATTTTGCCCAACCAACACAATATATTGGTCAACAGGCAGAACAGGACAAACAATAAATTACACCAATGAAATTCCACACATTCTTGTGGTTGGCTAAAACACCTAACAAAATGTAAATATCTACCTGTTACCATCTACAGACATTTTAATAAAGGTTTTTGCTTGTGACTTCATGAGCTGTTCTTAGAGACTTGTACTCTGCATGTTTTTTAGTGTTCCAATTAAAATAAACAATACAACATATTGTGTTTTTAATTTTCCCCTACTCCATAGGCCTACATGTAGCCTGCAGTAAAATGTTGAAATGCTTTTTGTTTGTTTGAGTTTTGAGTTTGTTATTTTAAAATACATGAAGTGAGAGAGAGAGAAAGGTTTTAGATATAGTACCAGCAGGAATTTAAAACTACTTTGGAAAAACAGCATTATTTGTGATGTTTGTTTGCCTGTACGTTACGTCAGTGTGATGACATGTGCATGTTTATAGTGTTGATCCTGCTTTGTAGAGAACTATTGTATTTCTGAGATCCCTCAAAATAAAGTTGCATCTAAGCTCATCTTTTCATTTGATAGATTTTATCAGTAATAGGAGTAGTTTGAACACAGAAATCTTTCATTTGGTTTATCATGGGCTGGCCACATGTTCAGGACCTTTTTAGGATTTGTCCTGCTCAGCAGCCTTTTTAGTTTGCACACTCATAATATTTATTATTTAAAGACATATCTATCTGACCTTCATACTTTCTGGTTTAGTGGAATTTATTATTAAAGTGACAGACGTAAGTAATGTAACGATCCATTTGGCGATAAAATGCAACACATTTGTTTTGAAGTAGGAAGTTTATGAGCAGATAAACTCTTGCTCTGCTGCAGACCCCTTCTTTCAGTCTTATTAAAGATGATCAGTTAGAGCACAATTAGATACAATCACTTTCATTAAAAGGAAAATGTGTTATTCTGGATCATAGACTCACCTCCTCTGTTTCTCTCCCTCTTTCATTTACAAGCCTCATTCCCTCGTTGCCGCCCACACACAGTCCAGCTCAGCTGGTTGCAGACTGGGAGCTGACATACCAAGAAACTATTAAAAGTGCTCATTATTGAGAAAGGAGAAGCGAAATCAAAGAGATAGGCACTTATTCAGAGATCATGGTTCCCTGATCAGAGCTCCTCTCTTATCCTTTCAGCTTCTCTCCATTTCTATTTGCATACTGTCGCTTATGTTCTTTATGTCTTTCTTTCATTCTTTTCACCTTCCCTCAGCAGCCCTAATTAAGTTTTAGTCACTGGCCCATTTTACACTCCTGTCAAAAAACATGTTGGGTGTCCTTAAAGATATGAAAATTTTTCCTCCTGGAATACACTTCTGTCCCCTTTGTCATGGATGAAATTTGGTTCAGGAACTTTAAATGATATTAACTAATAAAATATACATCACTAAATAAGTGTTCAGAATAAAAAACCAAGTCAGAAATTACATAAATTTCCCTCATACAGTCAATGACCCAACACAGGATGGACTGCACAAGAGGCAACTGGAGGAAGTAAAGCTGGATTTATACTCAGTGGTGTCTGTTTAAGGTCAGTTACAGGTTACCATAGACTCAACGCAGGTCCACGAAGGCTTGACGTGCACTTCTTCCAACATTTCTTCTCTGTTCAGGATGAGACGTCCCAAAGTGGTGTTGTAACTTGTTTGTCTTCATATCGTCAGATGCTGATATTTTGAAACATACAGCACACTGTGGTCTCTCTTCATTCCCCACCATTGGCTATTACCATTACTTTTTTTTTATTTATGCGCACTACCATTACCATTACTTGACCATTACCTGGTCAAGCTCAGGGCAAGAGATGCCTCATCATGTTCTCGTCTTTTTTTTTTTTCTCCCAGTAGTTTAAATGTTTGTTGTTAATTCATTATTATTTGCCCATTGGTACAAATTTGTCTATGTTTTATTTAGCCTTGCAGTACCCCCCAGTATAACTCTGTGCCCCCCCTAGGGGGACCATCCCCCCGTTAGGGAACCACTGGTATAAAGGTAGCTCATTCTAAAGTTTAGGCAAAGGCCTGGTCCTCTTTGCGCTTTTGGCTAGTCCTGGGCACACCCAGGAGGAGTTGGTCAGCTGACCTGAGCACCCAAGAAGGTACAGTATAGAGGGACAGTGGAGCTCAGAGAAGTACAACAGGGCAATGGCTTTCCTCCTGAAGTGCACAGGCAGCCAGTGAAGAGAAGATAAAACCGAATTAATTAAATATTTGCATGTGCCAGTTAAAAGATGTGCTGCTGCATTTTGTACAAACTGCTATCAAGAAACAAAGAACGGACTCACCCCAAAATAAAGTGCATTGAAGCAATCCAGCCAGGTGGGTCACAAAGGCAAGGATTAGTGTTTTAAAGTGTGTTCCTACAAGAAAGTGTTTAATTTTGGCCAGCTGCTTCAGGTGAAAGAAACTCGATCTAACAATTGACCAAATCTGGCTTTCAAGCTTTAATTTGGAATAAATTTGAAAACCCGAGTTTACCATCTCTGGTTTGCAAAATTATTTCAAATTATCCAGATTTACAGGAGGAACACCCTCAGAACTGCATCTAAACACAATCCCCTTTGAAATCATTAAAATCAAGAAAGTTCAGTGCATTCCAAGATGTAATGTTCTTCTAACATTCTTCAAGTGGAAGATAGATCTGGCAGTCATCTGCGTAACAGTGAAAGGAGATGCCATGTCTCCTGAGAATTAAGCCCAGGGGGAGCAAATGTAAGTAAAACAGAATTGGGCCCAAAATGGATCCTTGCAGGACTCCATATGACAGTGGAGCACAGGAGGACTTGCAATCCCCTTGACGAACTAAGGTTTAAACAGGACCTGAACCAATCCAGAGCCACACAATGCCGACAAAATGTCCCAAACACAAGCTTAAATCATCATCCCTACAGTACATGATTTAATTATGCTGCAACCTTTTTCACATTCTGAGTTCTTCTTGCATTTTACTGACTGACTTATTCATTGTTGCTTTATTAATAAGCAACAAGCGTTGGCTTGACACAGCAGGCATCACAGCAACAAGAGACTGACCTTTCATCATCTAAAACAATTAAAATAGTTTCTTTAGTCCCTCTCTGGTTTGACCTAGGTAATAATCAGGTTATGTTATTTCCCAAGCTTATTATTGAAAAAGTATGTTTACATACACCCCTTTTCCAGCAGGACCATCACCTTAACTGATATCATTTTTGTGCTTTCCTCTGTGACACTCATAGGCATCATTAGGTATTGACATGCAGGGCTTCAGCCCGATAATGTCTTTTTAATATCCCTGGACCTCATGACTGAAGAAATATATTAAAACAACAACAAAAAGCAACTTGGATTGATCCCAATCCTTGCATTAAATCCAGATAAATAATATGCTGACAATGTGATGTTTGCTATAAAACACAAGCAGGCTGTTTTGGTTTCTTTAGTTTCTTTGCATTTAATGCAAACAGCATTTACTTGACTCTATAGTCTGTGTATGCTTGTTTAAAACCAGCCTCTGTTTAGGCAAGTACCCCTTAAACCAATGAAAAGCTTTTTTGGGAGGTAACAGTTAAATAACACTGTACCATCAGGGCCATTAAATTTCAGTTTAAGGAACATATTTCAATCATGTCGAATGATAATAATCCATGACTAAACCTTTTCTCACTTGATCTTTATCAACTTTAATAATCTTCAGAAAGTCATGTCTACTACAGGTCTACATGTCCCAAAAATGCTAAATAACATAATGCAGTTAAGTTAGAACAAAGCAAAAAGGGCGAGTATGTGAAAATAAATCTACTTCTAGTGGCAGATGAAGTTAGTCCATGCAACTGTTATCTCTGCTGATAAGATGGTAAATTATATGTGACTTTTGTTCAATTTCCCATTCCTCATCAAAATAGTTTTACTTTTGGTTTGTTAGTTAAATAATTAAAATGACAAATTAATGAATGTAATCATATTTGCTTATACCATGGTCTAGGTGAATACTCAAATCTGATTGGCTTTAGGGTGTCCATTAAAAAGTGTTATATTACACCTATAAAAAGAGTTACAGTTAAATAGCCTTATTGTTGTAAATTATTGCACTGGCTAAATGCTAGGTGGTAACCATTGCAGCAGAAACTCAGAACATTCATTAACATACGTTATTCCACTGTTTATTTATAACAACCGCAAGACAGTAAATGAAACATGAGTGATTTTATAGTTTACTTTAACCTATTTGGTGAATTTGATCATTTTGAAGACCACAAGAGGGCGGGACCACGAGAGCCCACTGATAGACCAACCCAATTCCCAAAGAATGGTCTAGGGCTCCCTATTATGGAGTATGCAGATTGGATCTGGCTACAGATTGACAGAAGCGAGACCGTGTAAAATTATCTATACTTTATTAAACAATGTAAGACAAAACCCACTGCAACCAAAAATAATAACCAAAACAAACCAAAAGTTAGTAAATTAATAACAGGACTAAACCAAACAAAATAAATCCCAAATTACCAAACCCTTAAAAAGTGCATTGTGCAGACAATTAAAGTAACCTAATGGGAGCGTTGAACCTAGGTCGGGACATTGAGAACAAAGGCGGGGTGCTTAAGGTAATTGAGAGCTAAATCAAGACTAATGAGAGCACAGTAAGGAGCAGAGGCAATCTCCGTCCTGAGCAACTTAGCTCTACTCCAACACCACCCCAAGAAACACCGCAGCACCAGCAATGCTTGGGGAAAAGCCGCAAACCAAACAGTGAATCCAGACGACCTGGCTCCAGCGAACAAACCATGGCGACCAGCTTGTGGCGACACACGCCGTAATGCAGAGGTAGAGGAAGACTGTCTAGCGACCGCACCTGTTTATACTCTTCCTGATGAGCCTAAGTGGAAAAGTGGAAGTACGGCCTGCGATGCCTTCACGGCCTTGCAATCAGGTTGGAAAAATACACAGCTATAATTCCCTTATGGTAAAACCACCCGGTTACACAAGGATAAGGTAAACACAAAGAAACCATGAAATGGGCAGTTAAAACATTAACACACCCCAAGCTGTAAGAGCTGCACCCACTCTCTGAAATGACACTTTGTGTCACGAAACATAACATTAAGCAATCTCCCTTCCCTCCACTGATTAGGTCTAATACAACGGTAAAAGTAAAAGAAAAATAATTAACAAAATGTGTCTTTAATTAGGGTTTACAATTACCAATTAATGTTTACCCTTACAGTTACTCTATGAAACACAAACAGTACTCTTTACTTTATTCCAAATACAAGAACTTAACAGTTGATACAACAACAAAGCTTTCATATAAAAACCAATATCAAGTACCAAACGTCTCCTAACGAGAATGTAACTCCAAACTCTATACAAAACCAAAATACCAAAATGTCTCCGTACAAACAAACTCAAGTCACCACTCAAAAATGAGAGCGTCTCTTCTCAATTCTTATCTCAAAACAACGCACAATCGTGCACACAACTAAAGGTCACTAGAGCTCACCAAAACCACAAGGGTTATTCACAATCACAGACCAGTGTCTCTTTCAACAATCCTAATTAACAAACTGTGTGCCTATGGAACACGGCTGCCTCGAATGATGGCAATTCCTCCTATTTTAAAGTCCAGGCGAACTTCTGATTGGTCCCCGTCGGAGGAAGCGCGGGAGTTGGCATTATCCTATCATAGGACTGTCCACAGGAGTTGGTCCTGACGTAGGTGAGTGAGTGACCAATCTCCGTAGAGGCAGAAGAGGGGGGATGTCACAGCCAAATCTGCAGCCAAACCACATCTTGCAACCGTGCATCAGGAGTTCCATACACAAGACCCAGGCTGTAGGCCTGGGGATGTGACACAGCTGACCGACCGAGCTGCAGGTTCTGTGTCAGAGCTGTTTACCTTGGCAACGCATCACAACAGAAACAGTAACGGAAAAAAAACAACATTAACGTATACTAAATTGATTTAATATTTATTTCTTTCGTAAGTGACCATGCTATAAGTGGGATAATTCCCTTCAAGGTGTCCATTATCAGAAATTAATGTACTTTGAAGAATAAACTCTGGAGATCCGGATCACCCCCAAAATCCAGGAATTTTTAAGGGATTGTTTACAATGGAGAGTTTGATTTGATAATAATCATCAATAATTAAAGACAAAATCATTAAATTTTGTGAAATGTCACGTAGGCCTGTCACGATGACAAATTTAGCTGTACGATAAATTTTCTCAGAAATTATCGCGATAAACGATAATATTGCGCAAAGCGCTAATGTGTCATTTTGAGACCATTCTCAACTAATATAATGACATATGCCATAATAATGCAAGTACCCCTTTTGTAAAGGTCAATAAACTAAATAAATAAAAGCGCCTTTTTCACATACGCCGGGACACCGGCCCAAAAGTAATGCGACCCACTGGGAATCCTCCCAAACCTCTCGATTAGCCGGCATTGCTCTTAATGTGTATTTTGTCAAATACGCTAGTATATAGGCTGACTCTATTTGCGTAACGTGCCTGCGGATTACAGGGGTTATTACGGTAGACCAGGAAGTGGGGGCTTTGTACTGACGTCGTAAGCTAGAATGTGTGTGTTCTGCTTACATGTGGGGAGCAGCGAAATGATAAAAGAGGAGGTGCTTGCATCTATTATTTCTCCATTCGACTTATTTACATATTTTAGCATGAGAATCGGAGGTTTAGCGCTGAGAGCGTGAGAAGCCACTTAAATGCGCAAGTCTCACGGCCATTGCGTGTTGGCAGCCCTGCAAAACAAATGCGGCTTACCGGCTCGTGCTGCAAACATGCTGCAGTCAAGTATGACACCAGAGAGATCACTCCGCAACAACCAGAGCGTTGAGTCGAAATAACTCCATAGTGAAACCTATTGTCATACACAGTTTATGGTAAAGGGGGGGACTAATAAAAATTATCGCGGCCGGCAAACTTATCGTGCCTCTTATTTTCTTATCGTTCAATTAATTTGACTTATTGCTTATCGCGACAGGCCTAATGTCACGTGAAAAGAATCGGTATTGGTGATATGTGCCCTGGATTTATTTGGTATTGGACTGATACAAAATTGGCAGTATTGCTCAGCCTCTACTGTTTACTAACTGCAGCTGCTCCACCCACCTCCCACAGGTTTTATTAACAAAATGCCAAAACATAGTGGTGATGCATTCAAGATGCTTTGAAAACAGCGGTGCATAGGAGATAAACTATGTAATAATCACTGTAACCATGGGACTTTACTGATGCTGCCACACTAGGAAGATACATTGCACATATAGCTGGCTGCTTTTTTGTGAAGCTACAGATTCAGTTGCATCACAATTTCTGTCTCGGACCACCAATTCAAATCAGTGAATCTCTCCATCCCTAAACCCGAGCACATTTCTATTGTTGAAAAACCATATCCTGATCTGAAATGTCAAAACAAGATGATGGTATCTCTGAGCCTGATGATGCTGAGTTTGAGATGACAAAGTCCTCTGAATCTGTGGAACACTTGGAGAATCAGTTTGACCATATTGTTGCTGTTCTTTAACTTAAAATGACACCTATCCTCAATATCTCCAAAACTGCCCTTCAGGAAGTCATAGAGTAGATAAGACAACTGTATATGCTGTCACAGCCATTAATAAATTCTTCAGTATAAGGAATAATAAGTCAGCATTGTTGAAAACTTCAGATAGTAAGCTACAAGAGTGCCTTCCTGAAAGTCACCTCTGCTGGAGGATCATTGTCAACTACAAGCAAGATAACCTCATTTATTTTGAAAGACTTTTCTCACATTATGCTTGTTGAGTTTGTACTAAAGACTGGAAGGCAGACAGTTTTGTATGTCCCCATATTTCAAATGTTGCAGACATTGTTAAGCTATGGAGACATTTGCATGAGGCCAAGTCAGTTTGAGCTAAATGCACTGCAAGTGCTCAGATCTCACAGAGATGGTTTCTGCTTTAAAGACAGTAGCTTCTTCACTGAGGAAGAGCCCAGAATGGCCATTTTCTTGTAAATTGACAATTTTGGTACGGCTAATCCTTTGGGAACCAAGCACAAGCTGTGTGCTGTCTACTGGGTCCTTGTTAACTTACACTTTAAGTACCACTTCTCTCTTCACTCCATTCAGCTTGCTCTACTTTGCAAGGTCATAGGTCAACACGTCCCAGAAGGGGCTGAAATATGGAAAGATTTGATGCTTTTGAAAGACGTAGTGGAGCTCTTAATGTCTGCCAGCTTTACTGAGGAGTCCGTCTTCTTTCTTGATAATAAGATGTCTGAACATAGGGATTTGTTTCTGAAAGTGTTCCCAGAAGAAAATCTATGACCAAAGCATCCCTACCTTGAACTCTACCCTCATCTGAATCAAACTTATGGTCCACTAAATGATGTGTGGACAATGTGTTTTGAGGGAAATCACAAGTTTTTCAAGAAGGCTGTGCGTCATGCTCATAATTTCACAAATATAGCCTTCACCTTAGCTGTCAACTTTCAGAAACTGATAGCTTCTCATTTTGTCTCTACCTCCTTCTTCAAACCATCTCTTGAACTCAACAAAGTCCAATCTGTGCTGGATGCCTCTTTTACTAAAAATGTAAAGCACTTTCTAAATCAGAGGAGTCCACAGTCCTTACAGCATCCTTTGTGTGTTGTAAAGGGCATCAAATACAGAGCAGACATGGTTGTTTCAGATGGGTCATGCTCAGGGCTTCCAGATTTCAGAATACTAACATACTGTTTTTGCCTGGTACACATAAAGATTATTGGGCTGCTTTTGTCCTGATTTTACCTCTTCCCGACCAAGGACGGCGAACATCCAGTTATTGTGAGTCTTATAAGATTTTCCTATAAAATTATCATTTGGTCTGAGGTGTGTTACGAGCAGATGTGCCCGATGATCAGCTCAGAAACAGGTCATTGTTGAGAATTGGAAATACTGAACATTTTCAATATTTACGACCCGATATCTTCATGTGTGTGAGAGAAAGACGACGACTCATGAATAGTGACTGCGTGGATGGTGGCGTGGTACGGAATGTAGCCAATCAGAGAACCGAGCTGGCTGGGAACAAGGAAGTAAATAAGTCCGTGTTCACACCATCTCCAGTCTGTTATTTTTTTCAATTCTGGCTTTTTCTGTTAAAAATAGTCCCAACACCACCATCATCCCCTCGTCCCTATATCCTCTTCCATGCCGGGGTGTTGTGTTTTCCGGTTGTTACTATGTTTCTTCTTCATTGTTTGTTTTGCTGGTTACTGCTATGTTTCTTCTTCTATGCTTTTGTTAGATGAAGTATTGGTCACGTGAGATGTCCAGACTAGATTATAGATCATTTGTGGAACAGCGTTGTTATGTGTGTGTTGTTCTGATTAGATATTGGAGCACACCACACACAGTACGACCAGCACTGTTTAATGCCTGATTTTTAATCTTCACCTGTGAGGTCTCGACTACATAAAAATCTCATAAGATTAAAAAAATCCTTATGATGTGTAGCAGGCTTATCTGCAGACCTATGACCTGATGGTATAATGAACATTTGAGAACATATGAGCTCTGTGACAGCCACCTGCCAGATGTCTCAGCTGAATGATGTTGTTCCCCTGTCACTGTACAGAGTTGGAGGAAAACAGATTGTCAGTCTTAAAAGGTTTTTACTGTGTCGAGCGACATAATTACTATCATTAGAATCTCATGTAAATGTCTCCTTTTTAGCAGTTATTGTTGAAGAAGATCAGGAAGGTTACTTTTTACTCTTAAAAGTGAAAATGTCTCTCCAGATCCAGACTTTGACCATGCAACTGCAGTCTGACTGATGTGACTGAGTTACCTTGAAAGGCTACTCTCCCTCCTGTGATCCTCCATTTAACAACCCTGATGTCACCCACTGGAACATCAGCCACTAAAGGATGCTCAGCTGATACAGAAATCTTGTCAACTGTGGGGAATATCTCCTCACAAGATGGCAACAATGCGCAGAGTTCTTTGATATACCTAATTTCTCAGTGGATGTTGAGTACAGCCTTTGGCAGGGAGATCTTTCCTGTATGAGGAAAGGGACAGTACGACCATATTAAGAAAATTGTTAAAACAACGTACAGTTTTAAGGCTTATCCAGGATGATGACTTCTGCAGTGTTGCTAAAACATTGATCACAAAGCTCCCTTGCCTCACAGAGCCTGGTCCTCAGCATGAATGGTAAGAACAGCCTTAAATTTAAGATGGCAACTATCGCACAAAGCTTTTGAAAATCTTGGTGTGAGGATGTTGCCACTCAATGGGGGTAAAAGAAGCAAAGCCAATCTGGAGGGAGAGGCTGTGAACAAAGGCTTCTTTGAGGAAGAAATAAAATAAAATGGCAACCTAATGGGTGTGTCATATCAAAATTGATGGACCAAATGTTTCCATTGCCACAGAAAAGAGATTGTCGAAAAACAAGCCTTCTGTCCAGGACCTTATTATTGTTATTGTTATAGTCATTTAACACACACTTTTATCCAAACTAACTTAAGGTGGTTAGGCAGTAGCATTAAGGGTCTTGCCTAAGGCACCCAACTGAAAGGTGTTCATATTCATCCCCTGGTGGGAATTAAATGCTGGCTTCCCAAATGGCAACCCAGCCACACAGGTCATTAAAACTGACCTGGTTCAGTGTTGACCAGCACAGTGTACCAGAGGGACACACTGTTAAAATGAAATTTTGCCAGTTTGTATTTTTAGCATGTTATTTTTTGTTACTTTGACTAAGGATTACTTAAGTTGTTGTTACAATATGAAATAATTAGTTAAAAAATGCTCAACTTCAAATAAATGATAAATTGACCAATCAACTTTAACTAAACTAGAATTTTATGTCAACTTGACTTTAGAAGCGCGCACAGCAACATGCGTACGTCATCGCGTTTTCTAACGTTTTTCAACTGCATTATGGGCAAATCGCGGCATTTCACCCCCCATCTGACCCACTCCACCTGCCTTCAGATGTCCGACTTCTCTTCACCATTTTTGCAACGCAGTTGGTGATTTTAATTCGATATTTTGAGGATTTGTATTTCAACCCTAACCCTAACCTGTTATTGGAGCAGCGGAAAGACTAACCGAGACGGTTTTGGTAAGTTTTATTTTCTTTCTGTCGAGTTTGATTGTTAGGAGAATAAGGCTAAAGCTAGGTGAACGAGCAGATGGTGTACTGCAGTTAAATTTATTATTATTTTCTTTTTAACACGAAAATGACTGTGGATGTACTTTGTATTTTGACTTCTTGTGAGTGTTTACGGTTACTTATTGAAATCAGTTGGCTTGCAACGGGCTGTGAAGTTGGCGTGGGGGGAGGGGGAGGGGCAGGCTAAGGGGAGGTTGTGTCGCATTTGCAACGGTACACCTGCATGTGGCCACACCGTCGCCATAATGCCAAATGTTTATGCTGTATTAGAAGTAACTCCGCTAAAGCAATGAGCCACATTTATTGTTAAAATATGTCAGTAATTAAGATTAAAATTTATAATTCCACATTGGAAAATTCACTTGTTGCAGCAGCTGTAGGCAGAGAAAAATCGGTAAAAATAAAATAAAATAAAAACGTATATTTCACTATACTAAAAAAGGCTTAAAGTCACATTTAACAGAATTAATTCTTGGCTGAAGGGAGCTGACTTTGCTGATACCAAGTTTAGCCAAATGGAAAAAAAAAATGATGAAAAAATGAACAGTTTTGTTCAAGCAATATTTATTAGGATGCTGAGCGATGGATGACAACGTCATTTCCCTAGGTTTCAGTTGATCAAAAATGAAAGCTTAGTTGAACATTGTGTGTCACTGTTTTACTCTGATTTGCTCAACCCTACTGATGCATGGAAAATATATTTGAAGTCTGCTAAAATAAAAGTAGTAGGAAGCAGTGCTTGAGAAACAGTGGATTGACTGGAGTCAAGATGTTGACACTTTGCCGAACACAGGAATTACTGGTCCACCACTAATTTAAAGGGTGCTTGGTGGTATGAAAATACTACTTGAAACAAAAAAGCTCAAACGATCAATATTGTGACGAAAATGTTATAAAAATATATAAAAAATGTATACTTTGCATGTGCTTGCATGGAGTCACAACTGAATCTTTGTTCCCTAACGTTCCCCCGCCTCCCCATAGGTCCACATGACAACGACTGGGACATTTCACTTTTGTGTTTGTTTTATGTTGAATGAAGTGGACTTGTAACTCTGTACTTATTTCTGTGGACATCAAAAGAGAATCATAGAACATTACCAAAGTATCCACAGACATTACGGAAGAAATTGTCCTTTACCCTGCATTTACAAAGACTGTGCACAGTATTTTAGAACTGAAACAATCCCTTCAGGTCCACTTGAGGGATCATGGGGTTGGAGAAGGGAATAGTGGACTTTCTAGCTTTAAACTAAAATGCTTACTGTGGTGAATTTAAAGAGGCAGTGGTGTAAAGCAGTACATTTCTCTCATCTTGGAAGGCATTTGAGGAATAGGGAAATTGTTACATGGCCATTTAATCACTGTGCTTTCAAATCAAATGTTTTTTCTAGTTATTACATCACATAAATGTCGTTGTCACCCAGACTGTACTGTAAAAGACGTTTTAAGACAGAGAGATTACAGTCCAAGAATGTGATGGTAATGATTTGGTTGAATGTGAACCTGCTGAATCGTTAGATTTTACTGACAGTGAATGTCATGTGCCACTGGAGGATAATTCAAATAGTGAACCAGAGTACCCTGACATCACAAAAAATATTCAGCAAAGACTTGCCTCATTGCTTCTGCGCATGCAAGCAGTCTTGCATGTTTCAAAGTCAGCTACTCAGGAGATAGTAAGTGAATTTTATGACATTGGTGTTTTGGTTGGTGAATTAAATGAGTGTACAGTCAAACAGGTACTAAAGCAGCACAGTTATCACATTGATGAAAACACAATACTTTGTAACAGGATGCCTTACACAGTCTTAGTCCCCTCAGCTCCATTTCCCAGAGTGGATGTTTAGGTTCAGATACAAAAAAGGCTGTCCTATTTCAAAGAAAATTTGGTGTCATTGACCCAGTTGAGTATGTCTTAGATTTGCGCTCTAAGAAAACCTTTGTTTATGTCCCTGTTTCTAAAAACACTGTGTAACCTCTAATTGCCTGAACTGAGCAGGAATGTCTAAATCTATATCAGTCTGTTATCAAGGAGTTCCAAAGATATCTGTATCTAACTTTAGGGTTCAATATCTTAAGATTCGTAAGGAGATTGGTCAGTGACAACTCTGGATAGAGTAAATAAGACCTCCAACCACAATAAGAGACACCGACAAAGCTTAGGCAACAAGAATAAGGTGTATTTTGAACAAGTGTAAACCCTAATAGGTTATACTTTAACAAATGTCATTAGGGACGTGCCCTTTAAATTGTCCAAAACACGGACATGAACAACTCACATGGAAAACAAAATACAATGGTTCAAATAGTTCAATTAGTTCAGTTATAACTTCAGTTAACCGTCATTGTTAAGTTCCAGTACTGTACCTTTAAGTTGACACGTGCACTTTTACTACTGTCCTTTCCAGTTAAATGCACATTGTGTTCGGTATTTCACATTTAGTGTTCAAGGCTAGTTAACTGTTCATCTAGGTTTTAGTTTGATGCATCAAGTTTATTTTATATTTGTCAGGCCTGACCCCAAAAAAAAATATTCTGAGATCTCAGATAAAATAAAATAAAAAAAAGGGGGTAAATCCTCACGAAACCAAGGGAAATCCTCCTAGGTTCTACCACCCTCCTGGGACGAGGTGGCCATGGAAGTTTAACACGTCCAGTGAAGACATCTCAGGCTGCTACCAGATCCAGGCACAGCACAGCTCTGTCCTTAGAAGAGAGTCCAACAAAAAAACCAGCCTGCACACAAGTGTGCCGAGCAATTACTAAATATGAAAATAAAAATGCACATTCTTCAAAATGCATTCCTTATGTAATCTCAATACCACTAATAAACGTTTTTCAAAACAATTTCAGCTTAACTGTCATCTTTACACAGTTATTGGCAATAAACAATGCAAATAAATCACAAAAAAATAACCAAATATAATTAGGTGAAACGTGGAAAGCTACATGCACATTGCGATCTCATACCAAGTCACAGCGACACCCACGTATGTAAGGTACGCCTCATGCTAGAAGCCTCATGGTATAAAGATAATGTGGCAAACTAGCTCATTAGCAACATATAGCAACCACATTTCACAACACCATATCCCGGACTGGTTTTATGACATTTGGCAACTTACATTACATCTATTTTAGTGTAATCACTCTTATTGTACAACCATAAATGGCTAAATGCATAAATAGAAACTGCGGACTCACCAGGATATTCGCAGAAGAAAAGAAAAACAAAAAGTTCACGTCGAAGCCCGCAGTTGTCTACCAACTCATTTCACATCTCCTCAAATCGCGTTAATCAGAGCCGCTTAGCCTGCTCGGCTCCGGGAGCATGTGTAACAACTTCTCTCGCTCTGCTTTCATGAAGTGCCGTGTGTGGCGCTGTGGTGCATTCACGGACCATAGGACAAAACAATTTTTGGCGGAAAACACTGCTACTTTTAAAGAAAATAAGTAACTTAGCCTCAAAATAAACCTGGGTTACACTCTCCCCCCTCTAAACGGCATGAGTCCCTTCATGTACCGTTGACCAACTGGGACATCTGTGGAGGTGGTGAAGACTACAGATTTGGAGAATGCAACACCTAGTGTCTGAAAGAATGAAACTAATCGCCAAAAATTAATGGCTCCCCCAGCTCATCATAAGTAAACTTATGAGGTGGACGTCTCTCTCTTTCAGAGCGTCTTAAACCTACTGGGTCTGGTTCTGTAACATCTGTGTCTGTTTCGACAACAGTGTCTGCACTACTGACTACAGGCTCGGGTGGGGTGAGGTCTTTGTCAGCTTGTGGCTGGAAGTCAAGTCAGGTTCTGGTGGATGTCAATAACAACATGGTCCAGAGACCCTAGTGTTTGTATGTGTGAGTTCATTAACAGGACTCGAACTAGGGACTTTCATGTTGCATGTCTGTGGTAGGTCTGTCAGGAGTTTGTGGGAATGTTTGGGGTATCACACGAGTATCAGGAGTGGATACAGGTAAGTGTTCATGTCGGAGTGGCTGAGGTCTGGTAGGGAGCACCTCTGTTTGAATGAATGGGCCTCTCGTAATGATCTGTGGTTCCCATGTACCAACACACAGTTCCTCTTCGTCACTCAGTTCATCCTCATCACTGTACTTCTCCTTGTTCATTTCTTTCAGTATTGTCTGGTTATTCCTTGTTATCATTCTCCTCGTAGGTTCGACGTTGGGCAATTTGATTCCACTTGGGTCCCTTCTACGGGTAAGAAGCCGCAAGGTAAGAGCAGATCCCTGTGTAACGTACGATGTGGACCATTTCCAGTTTCCGGTTTAACAACGTAAACAGGGCTGTCTTGGATACGTTTTACAACAATGTGAATGGTTTGTTCCCATCTGTTAGCAAGTTTATGCTTCCCTCTGATGTTTACATTCTTTACAAGGACTCGATCTCCTGCAAGGAGTTCAGCTGCTCTGACTTTCTTATTAAACCGCAGTTGGTTTTTCTCTCCCATTTTCTTTGAGTGTTCAGATGCTAGAGTGTAGCTCTCTTGAAGGTTTTGACGAAGGGTTTTGACATAGTCGGAGTAGGACTTATGACTGCTTTTGCCTGGGTGAGTACCAAGGACAAGATCGATAGGCAACCTTGGCTGTCTGCCAAACATAAGCTCATACGGGGAATAGCCTGTCGTGTCATTCCTTGTACAGTTATAGGCATGTGTTAAAGGCTTGACAAAGTCCCTCCAATGGTATTTGTCTTTCTCCTCTAATGTGCCTAACATGTCCAACAGGGTCCTATTAAACCATTCCACCGGGTTTCCCCGGGGATGGTAGGGTGTGGTACGGATTTTGTCAGCCCCAATCAAAACACATAGCTCCTTGATAGTCTTGGATTCGAAATCCCTACCCTGATCACTGAGTAGACGGCTAGGGAACCCATAAGGGACAATAAGGTGTTCCCAAAGAGCTTTTGCTATTGTCTTGGCCTTTTGGTCTCTGGTTGGGACATGCGATGCGCAAATTTTTGTAAAATGGTCAGTCAGTACTAGTACATTTCTGGTATCTCGGTTATCTGGTTCAATGGACAGGTAATCCATGCACACGAGCTCGAGGGGATATGTTGGCATGAAGTTTTCCAAAGGAGCTGCTTTTTGGGGAGCGGCCCTTCTCCTAAGACAACGGGTACACTTTTTGCACTTATTTCGACTGACTTGGCCATCTTCTTTGGCAGTAAAATCGGGCAACGAGCAAGATGTAATGTCGCGCTCGAAACCAAGGTGACCGACTTCATCATGCACACCTTGTAGTGCTCTTTCTCGGAATGGTGGTGGTAACACTAACTGGTAGACTGGGGAATCATTGTCATTGTACTTCCTATGCAGTACACCATCATTAAGTACAAGTTTTTTCCACTCTCTGAGTACGACTTTGACCTCTGGAGGTTCAAGGTTTGTTTCTCTGAGACTGGGCCTTACGCCTCCTTCCAACAGGGCTATGACACTAGAGATAGATGGATCAGCTCTCTGCACTTGGCACCAATCTGTATCAGTCATTGAGGGTAAGATATCTTCACCAAGAGCATCTGGTAATAATGTAGGGTCAATAGCGAGGGATTCTGCAATGAGTGGTTCTGGGCAGTGAGGCTCAGTTTGAAACGAGACAGAATGACGCTGACATAAGGCTGAGAATGTTTCATGATCGAATTCATTTTGCATCTCAAAGAGACGGTTTTTCATGTCATCAATACAAGCTTTCTCTTTGACATATGTCTCATCTTCTTCAGGTGGATCTTGGGGTCGGCGGGATAACCCGTCTGCATCTCTGTTTGCATGTCCTGCTCTATACTTTATTGTGAAGTGGTATGTAGACAAGGCAGCCAACCACCTATGCCCTGCTGCATCCAACTTGGCTGTTGTTAAGACATATGTAAGTGGATTATTGTCGGTCAGGACAATAAAACTCGAACCATAAAGGTAATCGCTAAACTTCTCACACACGGCCCACTTAAGGGCTAAGAATTCAAGCTTGTGTGTGGGATAGTTTTGTTCACTCTTGGAAAGCCCTCTACTAGCGTAAGCAATTGCTCTTAACCTCCCCTCCTGCTCTTGATAGAGTGCAGCCCCCAACCCATCACGGCAAGCATCAGTGTGTAGTATGTATGGTAGTTGTGGATTTGCGAATGCAAGAATGGGTGCGGATGTGAGTTTTGTGACTAAGGTTTGGAATGCGGTTTCACACTCAGGAGTCCATTGCTCTGCAAGTGGTTGATTGGGACTGTGGAGTAGACGAGGTTGCTCACGTTTGTAGATTTTGCTTCTTTTCCTTGGTGGACGGTAGCCTGCTGTGAGGCGGTTCAATGGTTTGGCTATTTTGGAGTATCCTTCGACGAAACGCCGATAGTATCCGGCAAAGCCTAAAAAACATTTCAACTCTTTGAGATTGGAAGGACGGGGCCAACTTTTGAGAGCTGAGATCTTTTCGGGATCCGTGTGCACTCCTTGGGCGTCAACAACGTGCCCAAGGTACTTAACAGAGGACCTAAAGAAGTGGCACTTTTCTGGGGACAATTTTAGGCCATAGTCCTTTAAACTGTTTAGTACCTTCATCAGTCTGGTCTCGTGCTCTTCTAATGTGTCTGAGAACACGATTAAATCATCTAAAAAGACGAGCACTTCGTTTAGATGGAGATCGCCTACACACCTCTCCATTAGGCGCTGAAAGGTGCTCGGCGCGTTTGTGACGCCTTGTGGCATCCTATTAAACTCATAGAAGCCAAGGGGACACACGAAGGCCGTTTTGGGTTTGTCTTCTTTGGCCATCTCGACCTGATAGTAACCTGATTTCAGGTCCATGACTGAAAACCATTTAGCTCCACTGAGAGCTGTGAATGTCTCCTCAATATTCGGTAGGGCATATGCATCTCTTATTGTTCGCAGATTTAGCTTACGGTAATCAATGCATAGCCTGATTGAGCCGTTCTTTTTCCTTACCAATACTATTGGCGATGCAAAAGGACTTCGCGACTCGCGAATGATTCCTGCATCAAGCAGTTCTCTGAGATGCTGCTTTACTGCTTCTCTGTCACTTGGGTGAATAGGCCTTGGCCTTTCCTTGAAGGGTGTCTCATCATTTAATCTAATATGGTGCCTTACTGCTGTAGTATGACCATATGACATGTCATCGAGAGCAAATACTTCAGGGATTGATTGCAACTTCTGTAAAATGCGCTCTTTCCATTGCTCTGAAATGGGTGACTCATCCAGGTTGAAACTGAGTTTGTTGTTGTCATGTTTGTTTTGATTTGGGGGGTTCTGATTAGATGAGAGTGGCGAAACATGCTGAGCTGCACAGGCTTGGGCAACAGTGCAGTTTGGCTGCAAGGTAATACTATGCCCACTCATATTGTACAGAATGACAGGTACTTTGTTGCTGGCCCTAAAGGGAATGTCTACTAGGACTGACTCAAGGAGTAAACCACCAGGCAACTTGTTCTGCTCATTGGGTTCAAGGACAAAACTTGTGTTCTGGTTATGCTTCCTCAGCCTTACATTGCCCATTAGACAAAGCTTCTGTTTTGCAGGGATTGTAACTGGCTTTTTACTGTGCAACATGACAGGGCAGTTGTGGGTGTCATTTCTTTGTGTTTGGGCGACATGCTGGAGGATCATTGCAACCTCTTTAGAATGTAACTTGCGAATGAACTCTGGCCCATCTTGTTCTAGCAACTGCTCATAAAGCCGTAAGAGCACATTGGTTCCTATTAACAGCGGAATCTTACTGTTAAAGTGGCATTCAGGGACTATGAGTGCTAACACAGATAATTCTTCCTCTTTGCCAGTAATGTTCTGTGGGAATGTAATTTGTGTTTGAATGTAGCCTATGTATGGGACATTTTGTCCTCCCGCTCCCTCAATTTCAAGGAGGGCATGTATGGGCTGAATGGGGAGTTCAGGAAGGTATGTGTGGTGAAATGACTCAGAAATGGTTGTAACCTGTGAACCTGAGTCCATTATGGATTCACATGGCATGCCATCAACAAGTACTGAGAGTGCACATTGTGGGCCTATAAGTCCTTGGGGCAAGGGGTTATCAGTGTTAAGATTGCCTCGTATTTGCTCTGTGTTTGGCGCTTCAACACCATAAGTAGGTGTCTTGGGACTAACATAATCAGGGGTTTCAGCTCCCGGGTGTCCCACAGCAGGAGCTGCTACTAGTTTAAAGCAAAAGAAGCTGCAGCTTGCTGAGCTACGAAATCAGCCTGTTTCTTTTTCAGTTCAGCATTCTTTTCGCGAACTAGTGTGGGGTTTGGATCATTTGTGCAGCGGGCAGCTATGTGATTGTCTTCGCCACACTTGAAACAAAACCATGCTCATGGCATACCAGGGATTTTGGTTTGAGTTCGGGGGTGCTTAGCGTTAACAGCAAAGGATTCTTTTGGTTCAGGTCTTTCAGTTCTGGTAGAAAACTTTTGGTTCTGAGCTAGCATTTGGACTTGTTTAGTTAACTCTGCAATTTTACTTTCAAGTTTGGTAGTTTCGTCAGTTTTTGGTTTTACTGGTTTCACATTCATAGGGGGGTCGCTATTTGGGGTGGTGTTCTTTGGCTTTTGGCTCAGTTTCTCTACTTGTTTGGTTAGTTCATTGATTTTCTTTTCGAGTTTAAGTGTCTCGTTCTCTGCTGAGGTAGGAATTGTGATGGGTGCGTGGTCAAAAGTGGGCATGTCAAAGATTGAATGGGCGTGTGCAGCAGCTTTTGTTGCGCCAAGATGCCTTTTCATACGGTCTAACTTGGCTGATCGACGGTCTTCCTCAATTCGCAGCATGAGAAGAAGTTCAGGGAATGAGGGAGGGATGTTCTTTTTAGCTTCAAGCTGGAGACTTATGATGAGGCTCTGATCCCAGCAGCCTCGAATGAATTGTTTAAGAAGCAACTCATTGACATTTGCAGCAGAGGCTCCCCCTCTAGAAATTACTCTAGTCAGAAGACTGTGAAGCCGATTTAAGAAGGCAGATGGTTTCTCTCCATTGTTTTGGTTAGAGCCAAGGAACGCTGTAAAAAGCTCTTCTCCGTCCTCAACAACTCCAAAGGCAGAATCGAGCTGAGTGACATATGCGCTCGGTGCTGCAGTGACCCCTAGAGGTTTCACAACTTCAGCTGCAGGGCTGAGTAAGCTCTCAAGTATCTTTCTCACCTTGTGTGCGTCAGTCAAGGAAGGGTCACTGAGCAGAAGATCAACTTGAGTGTGCCATGTTTCGTAGTCAACTTCGCCATTGGGACGTGGGAGTCGGCCAGAAAACGTACGTATCTTTGTCTGTGTGGGTGGAGCATGGACTGGCTCATTACGAATGATGTGTTCAACCACTACTTTTTGAATATGGGGAGGGTTGTAAATACTCTCATTTACAGGTATTGGGCCTGTAGAGGCATCAGAGTGTGGGCTAAAAGCACTTGTGGGCTCTACAGGTTCACCTAGATCAGTATCGGAAGTGTCATGAGTGGTCGTGTTAATGTTGTGGTCTACAGGTAACTGTGTCCCAGTATGGGGTGAAGGATCTTCCTGCAAGTCACTTAGAAAACTTAGGAAGCCTGCTTTCCCACTACCCCCCATAAACTGGAGTTCTCTCAGGTACCGACGAGCCACCTGTTTGCCCAACTCCTCTTGGGTAATATCTCTAATGGTTCTAGCAGACCATTTCACTGTCAGATCTACAGGGCTTGTTAGTTCACCTAAGGTAGCAGGGTCAATTTTAATAATAGCCAGGTCAGATTCATATTCAATTAGGGTTCTACCCTCGGGCTGATTTGGCTCATCGGGAATTCTAATGATTTTAGAGATCTTCCCATTGGCTCGAAAAACATCAACAATGACATCATCACTACAGCTACTCTCAACCCCTGTAACATATAGGGTTGTCTGGCTGTTCATTCCTAAGCGATCACAAAGATCCATTTTCTCAAATGCAAAACCAAGATAGTGTGTCCTATGGGTTGGAGATAAAAGAAGAAGCCACTAAAACCAATCTCCTGGCTGGCTCGCCACTGTGTAACCCTCTAATTGCCTGAACTGAGCAGGAATGTCTAAATCTATATCAGTCTGTTATCAAGGAGTTCCAAAGATATCTGTATCTAACTTTTAGGGTTCAATATCTTAAGATTCGTAAGGAGATTGGCAGTGACAACTCTGGATAGAGTAAATAAGACCTCCAACCACAATAAGAGACACCGACAAAGGCTTAGGCAACAAGAATAAGGTGTATTTTGAACAAGTGTAAACCCTAATAGGTTATACCTTTAACAAATGTCATTAGGTGACGTGCCCTTTAAATTGTCCAAAACACGGACATGAACAACTCACATGGAAAACAAAATACAATGGTTCAAATAGTTCAATTAGTTCAGTTATAACTTCAGTTAACCGTCATTGTTAAGTTCCAGTACTGTACCTTTAAGTTGACACGTGCACTTTTACTACTGTCCTTTCCAGTTAAATGCACATTGTGTTCGGTATTTCACATTTAGTGTTCAAGGCTAGTTAACTGTTCATCTAGGTTTTAGTTTGATGCATCAAGTTTATTTTATATTTGTCAGGCCTGACCCCAAAAAAAAATATTCTGAGATCTCAGATAAAATAAAATAAAAAAAAGGGGGTAAATCCTCACGAAACCAAGGGAAATCCTCCTAGGTTCTACCACCCTCCTGGGACGAGGTGGCCATGGAAGTTTAACACGTCCAGTGAAGACATCTCAGGCTGCTACCAGATCCAGGCACAGCACAGCTCTGTCCTTAGAAGAGAGTCCAACAAAAAAACCAGCCTGCACACAAGTGTGCCGAGCAATTACTAAATATGAAAAATAAAAATGCACATTCTATCAAAATGCATTCCTTATGTATCTCAATACCACTAATAAACGTTTTTCAAAACAATTTCAGCTTAACTGTCATCTTTACACAGTTATTGGCAATAAACAATGCAAATAAATCACAAAAAATAACCAAAATATAATTAGGTGAAACGTGGAAAGCTACATGCACATTCGATCTCATACCAAGTCACAGCGACACCCACGTGTAGGTACGCTAGCTTAGAAGCTCATGGTAAAGCTAATGTGGCAACTAGCTCATTAGCAACATATAGCAACCACATTTTCCACAACACCATATCCTGACTGGTTTTATGAACATTTGGCAACTTACATTTCATCTATTTTAGTGTAATCACTCTTATTGTACAACCATAAATGCTAAATGCATAAATGAAACTGCTGACTCACCAGGATATTCGAAGAAAAAAACAAAAAGTTCACTCGAAGCCCGCAGTTGTCTACCAACTCATTTCACATCTCCTCAAAATCGCGTTAATCAGAGCCGCTTAGCCTGCTCGGCTCCGGGAGCATGTGTAACAACTTCTCTCGCTCTGCTTCAGTGAAGTGCCGTGTGTGGCGCTGTGGTGCATTCACGGACCATAGGACAAAACAATTTTTGGCGAAACACTGCTACGTTCAAAGAAAATAAGTAACTTTAGCCTCAAAATAAACCTGGGTTACAACTGCAAAAATTGTTAAATAGGGGTGATATTATTGACAAGATTTTAGAAGAGCCCAACACAGAAACACAACCTGGCCATTACAGCACTTCGTTTGACGGGTCATATTTCAAGGAGAACCCCCTTCTGTCTGGGGAAGACCTGAGTATTTCCTTAGCTCTGTATATTGATGACTTTGAGATCTGTAACCCTCTAGGCACCTCAAGAAAAAAACATAAATTGTGTGCATTATATTGGGTAATAGCAAATTTACCATTTAAATACAGATCTTCATTGTCTAGCATATACCTTGCTCTTTTGTGTAGAAGTGACAATGTTAAGACATTTGGATATGAAAGAATTGTCGAACCACTTTTGAGAGATCTCAGATTGCTTGAAGACCAAGGGATTTACATCAGTAGGTTGGGAACCAGTGTTAGAGGAACTGTGTTGTATGTGTCCGCTGATAATTTGGGAGCACATTCACTGGCTGGTTTTCAGGAGTCCTTTAATGTTGACAAGTTTTGTCGTTTTTGTTTAGCCAGTCGTAGTGACATACAG
Source organism: Melanotaenia boesemani (assembly GCF_017639745.1). Lineage (NCBI taxonomy): Eukaryota > Metazoa > Chordata > Actinopteri > Atheriniformes > Melanotaeniidae > Melanotaenia > Melanotaenia boesemani. The sequence goes on from NC_055688.1 coordinate 2,242,842, forward strand.
AGTTGTTCTGTCCAGAGTAACTCTTTTGTTTTGAGAACCAAAGAGTCCTACAATCAGAATGTTTCCAAGCTCAGAGCAAATGAGAACTTGAAAAGTGTTGAAGGAGTGAAAAGAGACTGTGTGCTAAACAAATTATCTTACTTTCACTGTATTACAGGGTTCCCCCCTGACTTTTTACATGATCTTTTCGAAGGCATTGTTCCTTTGGAGCTCTGTTTGTGTTTGAAGAAATTCATTAGACAGGGGTATTTCACTTTTGATTATTTGAACACTGTTATACAGTGCTTCCCCTATAAATTTTCTGACAGAACTAACTGTACACAGAAGATTTCAGAGAAAGCACTTGTGAGTGAAACTATTGGAGGCAATGGCCACGAGAACTGGACTCTTTTGAGGTTGCTGCCTCTTCTCATAGGTGATGTTGTACCTGAAAATGATGATGCATGGTGTGTAATTCTGGAACTTAAAGACATTGTGGAACTTTTGGCATCCTCTTGTTTTACAGATGAAAGTTTGTGTTATCTTGAAGCCAAAATAAGTGAGCACAGGAAACTGTTACTGGATGTGTTTCCAGACCTGAAGCTCAAACCTAAACACCATTTTCTTGAACACTACCCTCATTTAATCCGCTGCTTTGGACCAGTGGTTGATTTTTGGACATTACGTTTTGAAGCTAAACATAGCTTTTTCAAGAAGGTGGTTCGTGATGTCAATAATTTCAAAAACATCCTGTTGACATTGTCCCTCAGGCATGAACTTATGTTGGCATACTACTTGGACATGCCCAGCCTGTTTAAACCAACACTGGCACTGACAGGAGCATCAACTGTTTCACTGGACATTCTAGCCTCCTCAGTCCGGCAAGTGATTGAAAAGAAATGTGGACACTTGAGTAGTGTTTCAATGGCCACAACTGCACATGTACATGGAACAAGATACACCAAAGGAATGTTTGTGTCAATTGGAAATACAAGTGGACTTCCTGATTTTTGTAAGATTCACCATGTGTTGTTTGTATGCAACAAGCTTTTCTTTGTTGTTGAACCTTTCTCAGCATGGTATCTGGAGCACCTTAGATGTTATGAAGTCGGCAAAGAGACCCTACCCATCTGATGGCAGCTGAACCTGAAGAGCTCAACCACTACACTCCATTGTCTGCATACATGGTGCACGGCCGGCTTCTGGTTTCACCAAAGGCATTCCTTATACAGTAAGGTAATCATCAGATTCATAATTTTATTTTTATTTATTTCCTCTAAATATGGAAGTAAATATATTGATGCAACGATTGTTCTGTGAAGATGTAACTAAAGTTTAGGCTTTGTATAAAAATCATTTTTGTTTTTCAGCTTGCTCTGCATCTCCTGAGCTGTATCACCTTGGTACACCCGTTCTGCAAAGCTACTCTTACAAAATAAAGGTATGTTTTGAAAGTTCTTTATAGCTCAGTAATAATAATTTGCTGTTCATAAAATGACCTGACAAGATTTTGACTCACTGCCTTTTTTAAATTTTTTAGACCGTTTCATCATGCTGCTGCGCATTATCTTGTCTGAAGATGACATTAGAAAGATTACCATTGAGAGCTTGCCTGAGACCATTGATGACTTTTACTCACTCATAAAGATGAAGCTTGGATTGGAAGGGGACCTTGTGGTTCAGTATCAAGACCCTGAATTTGATAATGAGATGTGCAACTTAAGTAGTGTGTCAGAGCTTCCTAAAGATAGAGCTACTTTGAAAGTGTTCACCAAGGCTTGTGTGTCATACCACACAGACTCCACTCTAGACACAGCAAGTCTGTCATCATCTTCCCATGATGAAGGCCCTGGCACTTCAACTCGGCAGCTGCCTCAACCATTCATCATTCCTACCTTTTCTTTTGATGTTGAGCTAAAATTGAGACAAGGAAATGAAGCCTACCATAGAGATGGGACCCTTCTTGACATATCAAAAGACATGAAGTCAGACATATTAGACAAGTTAGCAGAAGCCATATATGTTCACAACCCCTATCCTACACGTGAAGAATATGATCAAGTGGCCCAAGCTCTTATCAGTAAGCATCCTTGTCTGAAGGAACCCGGTTCTATCAGTGGGTGGTATTGTTGGAAGTTCAGTTTAAAGTTTAAAATGGGCAACTTCCGGCAGAAGTTGCGAGTGGCTGGATGCTCTGAGCTTAAAGTCAATGCACGTTCCTCTGGAACATCAAATCCAAAAACCCTGAAGAGGCCCAAAAAGTCAGAAGTTAATTTTCTGCCAGATTTTCCAGAAGGGACAGCTGAAAGTCATCTTGACATGGAGAGATCAGCCATGGCCAATGAGATGAAGAAAAGAAAGATTGACTGGAAGCAAATTGGTGATATGATGAAAAAAACTTTTCCTTTACGAAGAAAAGAGATTGTGGTAGAAGAACCACTTGTGGCAGAAGTCAAAGAAAGATGGCCAGCCTTGTTCTCTGAGCAGCAGGTGCACCTTCTGTTTGATGCTTGTTTTCAAATGAGATTTTGCTCAGTCATAATCATATGTCGATTATTTCAAAGAGGGTTTATCAGGTAGTTTGTATAACCTGCGCATTACCTACAGTACATGACCCAGGTTTGGAGAATCAGCATGAGTCTCAAGTATTGGAAGGTTAACCAGTGTACTGCTTCAAATGTGTAACATCAAACACATTTTAGACAACGAAAGTGTTCAGTTTAAGTGGATGCTATATTATAGAAGGTTATAGCCATTTTGCTGAGCTTTGCACTCCTCTGTATTTCAAAAATGCAGTGAAACTATTATTTATTGTACATTGATCACCACTTATTGAAAAGTACACCAAGCTCACAATTTGTCTTGTATTTCACTTTTTCAGTCTAAACACTTTCCTGAGCACACTGACTGGACCCTCTGTTCTTGCCTACAACAGATTGAAGCAGAATTTGCTCGCGTGACATCTGTTAGCCTGAAAGGTTCCCTCTATGCTGGGCTAGATCAGTATCTGTGAGGTGTCCTGGAGCTGTACAATGCAAAAAGTGGGATTGTTGGTCTGCAGAGGCTCACAAAAAGTCTTGCTGATGATGTAAGTGTAGTACTTTTTTTTTTCTTCCATGTCTCACACATTGTGTTGTTACCATCTTCTTGCCATAATGTGTGTATTTTTATGGCTCTCATAACTAATCTGAACACCAAATATTCTCAGGAGAGAGTCCTGTCTTTTACTTTCCCTTTTTTCTGTGTACCTGTCCCACGAGCTGTCTGTATCAGGGATTCCAGTTTATGGCACAGATAATGCACTGCTATACATTGTTTTGAAATATTCTCAAACCAACTGCTACTGCAAAGATTGAGGAAATAATTTGCAATTGGCAATGAAATTGTAATTTCACCTTCCCTTTTCCTGATCTCTTTTTCAATCTAAACAAAATCAATGGTATTCAGATACAGGCAGCAGCTTGGACCCAGTAATAGTATTCAAAAGTATGTTACATCCTGACTTGGATTCTTGGAGGATCTGATTAGGCATGACCAAATTGTAATATGAATTACATCATTAAACCGGCCTAAATCTGTTCAGATGCTATTCCTGCTCTTGTCATGGAATCCAGACACAAACAGCTATATTTTTTAAATATTTTTTTCATTTTAATCAGAGCTCCATACTGAAGAAGAGGACTGTTCTTCTGCTGGGCCTTCCTTATTTTCTCAAGGAGGATCCCTCATGCCTTTTCAAGACTGTGCAGGTAAGCATTTTTTAATTTCTTGACTACAGTCGTCAGAAGTTATATTGAATTGTGTAAATCCTACAAAGTGACACCTCCTAAACATACTTTCCTTTAAATTTGTATAGGCTACAGACAATGAGGATGTATTTACAAAGGGAATGAAAGCTGGCATTGTGTTGGTGAAAGAAGGAGAAGACATCATTGATGTTTCAGTGGTCCTCGAGGAAGCAGTGTTCCTGTGTGATCTGAGGGATGTCCCAAATGCTGTTGCCATGCTGATGGGACTTCTTTTTGCCCTCAACATCGACTACCCAAAAAAACTGAGGTACACCTTTGAAGTCATTCAGAAGGTCCTCATGAACATTGGTGGAGGACAGTGTTCCTCTCTTGTGCATGGGTTACGAAACAGACTCCTTCGGACAACTGTTTAAGACTGTGCTCTGATAACTGCTCTCTGCCTGTTAAAATTGAATTTGATATTGACGTTTTTATTTGACATTTATTTTATCTGTTGCACACATTATTTTGAAATTCACAATTTCTCTTTGGTACATTACTAAATGAGCAAACATAATGGCACAGTTAGCAGCAGAACTTGTTCATTAGCATCTTTGTTCTCAGAGATTTTATTCCAAAAGAATTAGGGCAGTGTACACTATAAAGATTCATTCAAAGGTTCTCAAGGATTTTGAATGTTGATACTTTTTCACTTCTGCATTGTTTTAACAAAAAGACCGTTGTAAAAATATGTGCCCTGAACTCTGATGTCTCATCTCATGCATGTCCATCGGCTGTAAGTGGGAGATTCTGATTTACAGTTTAGGTCTTTTGTATGGGGGTGGATGAGCTTTTTAGTTCTTGTCAAACTTCTGTCATCTTCCCCTTGTGGAGAAGCAGGTCAACAGGGTTCTTGATGTGGCCTCTTACTGACTTGATTCATGGAGACACCCTTCTGTGTACATGTAACGCCACTCAAGCCATGGTCATGCCATGCTCACAAAAATAAATGTTGAATGTTCATTGATTGGTGGTTGTTAGTGTTCTCTTTAAACCAAGCTTGCAACACCCAACTATTGTAATCTACTGTAACATATACTATTTTCAATTGAAAATATTTTACTGAGTTTTTGGTATGTGACGTTTTGTATGATTAGGTTAGTTAGTTAGCCAGTCTGAAGTAAATCTTGAAGTTTAAACATCCAAAAATGAGTGACAAACACATTTAAATCAAATGTAATAAGACAAAGTTAAAACAGCAGACCATAGTAGTTATGTTGATATAGATATTTAAGTCCAGATAAGTTCAGTAAATTAAGGAATTTAATTCAAATGACCATACTATTTAAATTGACCTGAAGTAGACTTGCAAGTTCAACCAACTAAATGAAAGAGTACACTGCATTAACAAATCCATATTGATCAAACTAGAAGTAAAGGTCTATACAACTGACAATTTTAATTAAGGTGAACTAGATTTGCAAGTTTAAATAACTACTCTTAGGAGTTATATCAGCAAACAAATCTGTCAGGGGGTGGTGTATGGAGCCAAGGAGTGAAGCGAATGGAGAATGATAAAGAACAGTTTATTGAATGTACTGAAGAGATGCAGGGTTCGCTGGACGGACGGACTGGAGCGGGCAGACTGGACTTTCCGGGATGCAGGTGAAGTGCGGACAGGTTCTTGGGAGAGAGATGTCAACAGGTTAGTCTCAGTTTAACAACGACAGAATCAGACAACGTACACGACTGGTTACCACGATGAGTAGTATAATCCAGCGATGACTGGATGTCTGTGTGGTGGTTATATGGAGGTGAGGTGATGATCTGATGTCTTCCAGCTGCGCCGTCCTAATCGCGGTGACAATAGGCAGTCCAAATATGGGCAACAGGAAGCACTGATTGAAGATTCGCACGGGCCGTGACAAAATCGAAATCAAACAAACTAACACAGAGGTTTTTTCAACAGGGAATATCTAATCAAGATAACATAAGGTGATGTTAGAAGAACAATTTGTGTTTTTTCCACCTAACTAAAAATTTAAGGCAGCCTTTGACTCAATTTTTTAAGTTGAAATGGCATGTTCAAATTTGACAGTGCAGGTGAGACTTAATTTCAGCATTATATTAGCTAAGGACTACCACAGCTACCGTATGAACTGAACTAATATCTAATTAAATCCTGGGTACAGCATAAGGATTTCTAAATCTGAAGAGATGTTTTATCTGTTAAGTCCCACACATGAAGATAAAAGATCAGGCATTGATTGTACTCTGTGGTGGCTCCGATAATCTCAGCACAGAACAACACACACATAACGATGCTGATCTACAATCTAGTCCTCCGAGCCAGAAATCTTGCGTGACCAAACGTGATCTAACAAAAATGAAGAAGAAGAACCATAGCAACAACCAGAAGATAGAAGAATAGCCATGGCAACATCTGGAAAACACAGCACCCAGTACAGTAGAGGATATACACAGCAAAAATTGGAGAGTTGAATTTTCAGGGTTAAACATTTCTGAGTTAATTTGAACTACAAAACTGTGATTTTAACATGTTCAGAGTGAAATGTTAGTCAGCACTGGGGTTATTTCACAGTGTTAATCATATCAGTGTTATTCTAACTCATTTTAGACATAATGTAACTACGCCAATGGACTGCAGTGAGGTGTTGTTTGGAATTGGGGTTAAATAAACAGAGTTGATTATGTCAGATTTAAGCCTGGTACACACATAAAGATTATGTTATGTGTGTACCAGCTGTAGCTGTTTTTGTCCCAATTTTGCCTCGTTCACGTTTGGTCACGTGAGATGTCTGGCTCGAAGGACTAGATTGTAGATCAGTTGCGGGACAGCATCATTATGTGTGTTGTTCAAACAGTATGACAAACACTGTTAAAATGTCTGATTTTTTATCTTCAGATGTGAGGTCTCGACCAGATAAAAATATCAAAAGATTAAAAAAATCCTTATGTGTGTACCAGGCTTTGGCTTAACTCCTTACAGACATAATTATGCTCCGCCCACACTTAACTGCTGCAGTTTGTGGAGTGGCTCGGCGCCATTACCTGCTTGAAGTTCTTCGTTACATGTACATGCAGCTGAAACGGTAAGAAAAAATATTCATGTGTACTTGACTGCATAAATCATTTATAATGTTTTTAAATGCTTTGATTACAAGTGAATTTAAGATTAAAATATATGTTAATGTTTTGCTTTATGGTTTGACTGAACAGCACTGTAATATCAGTGAACAGCTTGCTAGCTAGTTTTTAGCTGCTAATAATTTGTAGCTGCTAGTTTCTGGAGCAGGCTATGATTGAAAAACGAGAGCATATATGAGCTAAAGGCCAAGAGATGTAATATGGTGCAGAAATTGTGCACATTTCGTAGCTCAAGTGTTGCCATTTTCTCACAGACAGTTTATAATCATAGCTTCCGGGGGGGGGGGGGTTAACGGTCGTTTGCCGCTACGTTTTTCCCCCCTCATGGATGTATTTTACTTAGACTGTAGGAAGGACTCCGCGACATGTTTATGCTCATATTAGCTGTTGCTAATTTTGTAACAGAACCATATATATAGCTCTAGAGAGTAGAAGTGCAGTTAGGAAAAGAAGGATTTCCAATTACCTTAAAAACATCCTGTTAAAAAATACACAAAGAAATGCTTTGTAAGAAAAGGTCTGAAAAATGTAAATAACAAATTTCATTGGTGAAGTCAATGAGAATTCCTGCTGTGTAGACTAGTGTATGATCCTATGTGTGTGTAAGAGGCAGGGGTGTGTGTCGATTTTCTTCAGCCAACTTAATTTGCCTTATCCACCCTCAACCTTTTAGCTCAGGAGGTAATGCTACAGATACCACGCTGAAATAAAACTGTCATATACCTGCCAGACACAATTGTCAGTAACCATGACTTTTACAAAAGATCTAAACTGTCATACAACCCTGACTTGTGAACATTTCTTGCATATCCCAGTTAAAATGTTGGTCCAGGTCAAGTACAAACATCAGCAGAAATATGTGAAGCTGGATTTTACTGAGGGGCGGTATGACTTCATTCAGTTTCATGAAAAAGGTATTTAAAAAAAAAATCATTAAAAAATTTAATTTGATTTAATTAGCACAGCTTTTGTTTATTCAAAAAAGGTGTGGTTAACTTATGTGTACCATATAATGTGACTATTTTTAATCCATACAGTGGCTATAACTTGTAAAGCAAATTAGATTTTTTTTTTCTATTCCAGTTATTGAGAAATTTTGCCTGCCACCAGAAGCAAATGTTACATACAAAGATGCAACAGGCACAGAAATAGATGAGGAAATATTCAGCGACCTTGTTGGACAAGGCAACGTGGTGCTGACTGCTTTCCCGAACGATGGTAAGTCTTATTGTTTTTAAAAAGACATAGTTTGAGACATTGACTTTTTCTTCATAGAGCTTGTGCTAAGATATAGTCCTACTGGGTAATAATCTACTACAAAAACAGTCATTATTGGCTGCCATGGTCAAAGATGCATATGTGCAAGATAATAAGATTTAGTACTTCTTTTCACATCATGGGATAATGAGCATTAGAAGTTTTTTGGAGGTACCTCCTGAATTAGCTGTGATTTACTGTAAATAATTATAAAACTGCATTACAAATGAAGTTGCATCTGTTTGTTAGCATTGTGCCCTTTCTTCTATTTCAATATTTTCCTTTAGAGTTTTCTGAGACCTCGTTCTCTGCATCTGATACATCTGACTCGAGCTTCAGTTCTGGTGCATCAACAATAATCCTTGATGATCTCCCTAATAAAAAACAAAGAACTCAAGATACAGCTAATGCTGTGGCTGCCAAACAGGTTGGCACAAAACTTAATATTGTTTATCACACACACCCCAAACAATATGTAAAGAACTAAAAGTTTTGGATTTTAATTCCCGCCTTTTATGTGTGACTGTTTATATTAGTTGGTGGAAATGTCCTTAAAACCAAGTCCGGTGGTGAAGAAGTTCTCCGGGAGTACGAAGAAACAGAAACTCTGACTGATGCCACACGAAGACAAATGGTTAACATATTGGTGGCTCACATGACTGATGCACATGGGTAAGAGTGATGTATGCTAATTTCATTTATCACAGATAATTGCAACTACAGAGGTGTTTTTCATAACTAATTGATATCTCCTCTTAGACATCACCCTTCTAAAACTATCAGGGAGCAATACGCTCTTGGAATAGTGATGCTGTTTACCTCGCTCAAGGATCCATATTCCCAAAAAGGCTATGTAATTCTCTCTCTTACTTTTTGCATCAAACAGCCATGTTATATGGGCATGCTATAACTCATGAGATGCTTGGATGACTTCATATAAGATCCTGTGGGATATTATTTTGGGTGGTATTGTTAATTGTAGCGTTTTTTGTTTTTTTTTGTTTTTTTTTCAGGAACATTTCTATGATGCTGCAAACAACACAGGATACATTGCTTGGCGTTTGAAAACGGTCCAAAGAAAGATTCATCGTGGCTCCACTGCACCACCAAGTAGTCCCGCGGATGGTTCTCCTGGAGGCCCAAAATGCCAGAGGATTACAAATGTTGAAGGACAGCTTGATAGTGATGCTTGTCAAGAGGCCATGTCTTTGCTCAACCATACCACAGACAAGTCTCTGATTTTCCAGATGATGAGAAAGACCTTTCAGCATCATCAGAAACTTGTTAATGATCCAGGCAGAACTGTTGATATCCTTTCTATCTTCTAAGATTCTTGGAAACAAAAGGATTGGCAAGTTTGAAATAACTTGCTTACTATGGCTTCAGTTGAGGTGAATATTCTAGTAATTGCTTCTTTTTGAAGGTGGATCAAGACTTTGCTCTCCTATTTGGTGATGAGACATCATCCAGGCTGCTTCAGAAATGGGACATGTTCTTCAAACCAAATGTTATCAAAGAGGCCAAGCAACTCACTTCATCACCAGAGTTGAATCAGCTGTGGCAGTCAGCAGAAAGGAAGTGACCTTGATGAGATAGGAGGTGAGTTGTAAATGATAAGCTTTTAATTTTATTTGTACCGCCACTGTAATCACAAACTCTGTTAAGGTTTGTAACATGACTTATAAGTGGGGTGTTTTTCAAAGTAACTTATTACTTTGTGCCAGTGCAAGTTGTGCCAAGTAGGTCACAATAGTTCTGATGAATGTTAAAAGCTATTTCATCACTTTCTTTTGCTGTTGTTTGTTCTCAGAATATGACCAAGAAATGGCATCCCTTTTGTTGCTGATACATCTCCTTCCACCACCACCTGGAGGACAGAAGTCTCCAAAGATCTGTGCCTGTGATGCAGCTGAAAGACTTGTAGTCTTCCATAAGGTAGTGGAATTTTAATACAACATAGTTTAATTCAGTGTTTGCTTTATCATTTGATCACAGCACTTAATCACTGTCTAACATTCAGTGCTCATATCTCAATCCTAGTCATGTTGCAGTTTGGAGGAGCATCTTAGCAAACACCAGCGACAACATCCATATCTTCTTGCTGTTGGACGTCAAAAAGCAAGACTGAGGACTTCTACATGGCCTTTGACAAGCATCTGATCCCATGCCAGGCAAACCGCTCCCTTGGAGCATTTGATTAACTTTTTAAGGCACATTTTGTGTTTAACTTGTCTTATGATGGTGCACTTGTAAACTTCTACACATTCCTGCAAACAACAGTGTACAACAATGATGTGGGGAAAATGAAAGAGTCACCCAGAGTAAGAGACCTGAGAGCCAGACTGCTGAACCAGTCAGTAGCCTTAACTTAATGTGCTAGCATTGAGAAAATGCTGGTTTGTTTTATTTGTCAGAAATTACATTCCAGCGCTCAGCTGTTAATTTCACATTTAAGAGTTGAACATTGCTATTATCCTGGGCCTAAGTTCAAACTGGTTTGTTCCCAAAAAGGTTGTAGGCATCAGTTCCTAACATATGCAGGTTTTAGAAAACACCTTAATAATACTCATAGCAATGTTCAGCAAGTTGCTCCAACTTCCACTGTTGGATGTTCCAGTGAGATAGTTGCAACTTCACCCCAAGTTTCTGTGTTGGAGGAGCCATTCTGTTCCCTACAGCAATCTGCTTGTTCCAGTAGTTCATTGGAGAACAATAATTCAGAGCTTACTAAAGATTCAGCTAAAGAATTGTGTGCATCCATTGTGGCCAAACTGCAAGGAAGTGGCATTTCAAACAGTTTAGTGTCCTCAATTGTAGGAGATTTAGAGGAACTCACAGGGGAGCTTCACTTACAAGCAAAGCATAACATGCTTTCTGTTTTACCTACACTGTCCCTACTTAACAGTGATAAAAGAGTCTTTTGAAAAATTAGAAAATCCGTTTGTTAGTCTTAATACTGAATGGAAACAAAATAAATACTTTAACTTAAAATGGGGAATTGTTGAGCCAATTGAAGTTTCACTTGGAGTGAGATATGACAACAGACTAAACAAGAAATCTGGTACTTATGATCAAGTACCCGTTAAAGATACTTTTATATACGTACCAATTTTAGAAACCTTGAAATTTATGTGCAGAAATCTGGAAATTTGTGATCTAATCAGAAGAGATTACATATCAAAACCAGACACTTACACAGACTTTTGTGATGGAAGTTATTTTAAAACCCACCCTTTGTTTATGACTAAAAGACATGCATTACAAATCCAACTATACTATGATGATTTCAAAACTGCCAATCCGCTAGGTTCCAAACGAGGAATTCACAAAATAGGGTGTATTTGTTTTATTTTAAGAAACTTGCCCCCAAAATTTAATTCAGTCCTTATGAATATTCATTTGTTATCACTTTTCCATACACAAGATCTGAATAAGTATGGTTTTGATGTCATACTTGAACCATTGATAAATGACATTAAGAAACTGGAATGTGAAGGAATTAAGCTTCCATTTAGTGATGAGCCAATATATCGCACAATTGCACAAATCACTGGGGATAATCTAGGAATGCACACAATCCTTGGTTTTAATGAATCATTTAGTAGCCATCGTGTTTGTCGTCTTTGCTTGCTTGAAAAGAATGATATTCAAACAGTATACAGTGAAGATGATCCCAAGGTGATTCTTCGTGGTAAAGAAATCTTTGACATGCATTGCCAGTCTCTCCAAAAAAATCCAAATTTGAAATCATTTTATGGTTTAAAAAGAAATTGTACACTAAATACTCTAAAATATTTTCATGTTTACAAAAACTTATCATTTGATATCATGCATGATCTTCTTGAGGGTGTGGCTCAATACGAAATAAAACTGCTTTTTGGTTATCTCATTTGAGTATTGCAGTTTTATTTATTTTTCAGTAGTAGTGAAAACTTTCAAGAGTTCACATTTACCACTTGTCAGTGCTAATTTTTAAGTCAACATTTAACATTCAACAGGGTTAATTTTAAGTACACATTTAACACTACTGTGTTACTTTTCAGTTCATATTTAACACTCTACGGTGTTAATTTTTGTTTCACATTTAACCTCCTACAGTGTTAATTTTGAATCCCTTTGTTGTTATTTTAACACAGCTGTGGAAGTTCACAGGCCAGCTCTCACTCAGTGTTAAATATGTAACTATTTTGAAAATGTTATTTTAACTCTAAAGAGTGTGGAGCTATATAAACCCTCAAAAAGTGTTGAAATCAACTCTGTAAGAGTTGATTTAACACTTCACTTTTTGCTGTGTATAAGACGAGGGAATGATGTGGTCTTGCGACTGTTGTTAACAAAAAAATCCTGAACTAAATAAAACAACAGACAGGAGACAGCGTGAACACGGACTTTATATCTTTCCTTGCTCCCCAGTCAGCTTGCACTCTGATTGGCTACGTTCCGTTCCACGCCACAATCCACAGAGTCACAACTCAGGAGTCGTCAGCTTTCCACACACGTGAAGATCTTTGGTCGTATAAATTGAACAAGTTTAATATTTGCGATTGTCGCTATGACCATTTTCGGAGCGGATTGTCAGCACAAATTCACTCTTAACACACCTCAAACCACTGGATAACCTTATATGACTGAAGATAATCAAGAGTTTGCCGTCCTTGGTCAGGAAGGGAGAAAATCAGGACAAAAACAGCTTTATGTGTGTGCCCTGGTTAATGCTTTCTTCTATTACTCCTATCACATTTTTTCAGGTGTTTACTGAGTTTCATAGAATTGCCAGAAAGAATCTTCAGAAATAATTCTTCGAGGCCCTGGACCGATGCTTCATCAAACTCAACTGCTGCTGAACCGATGCAGCAGCTTGAGAAGTTTAATTTGTCGTTCTATGTCTGCTTTGTTTTTACTTTATGGATGAAGATCTTTCAATAGTCATATTTCCATCAAGGTCTTTTATTTCACATTTTCAGTATCTCATCAGAGGAGGTTAATGGACATGACCTAATCATCAAAAAACTAAAGAAATGCATAAGAATGTTTAAGTACTTAACTGGTGGAGTGGATTTTCTATTTGAAATAGTTTTTCTTTGGAGGGTGAGCATGAGGGAAAAGATGTGCCAGGGAATTAAAAATAAATTATCTGGCAACTATCTGCCATGGAGTCTTTCTTTCAGCAAAAGAAAGTCACAGTTAATGGAGGAAATACAAATGAAAACTTCATAGTCAGTTCAGGTCAAGAAAACTTTCACAAACTTTCATTAAACTAAAAATTGGCTTTAATAGAAATTAGATACTGTATGTGATGTTGATAACTACTAGCCTACAATAAATCATTAAAAATCTGGAATCAAATTATACTTATGTACATTTCAAAGTCCAGATATCTCTCTAGAAATGTTATGTTCTTTGAACCTTCGTAACTCTTCGACCGTTTACATTATCAACGTGATTCAAACGGATCCTGAACACTGGGAAACACAGCTTTGCGCTGATATATGAAACATTACGGTGCTGTAACCTGCCATGTCTTGATTTTAAAAAAAAAAGAGCTTATTTTGGACAAAGCAGGAGAAATGTCTTTTCTCATGTTACAACCTTGTGATTTTGGTGTGATAAATGACTTCCTGGCTTTTACACATTGCTGTGGTTTCCTTCCTCTGCCTGTAGCCACACCCAGATCCCTCGATATACTCAGAGTTGCGACATCTGTTGACTTCGCTGTAAGAGTGGTCAGGTGGGTCATGGAGCCTCCAATATTTTTAAACAAATGTAAAGGGGCTGAAAAAGAACAACAACAAAAAATATATCATGACTTAACCTTAATATGGATGTTGTTAATGTATAAGTAGAAAATGTGTCTAATAACAAATATAATGTGGTTCAGGCAAAGACTGGTCATCTGACATACTGGGCATTATCCCACTGTGTCACAAACAATTATTGGTCTGACTGGTCCATAAAAGTCGGGAGATGATGGATCAACTGCAGCTGCCCAGACAAATGTTTAAACACCCCTCCCCCCTCTCCCAGTAAGTAAGTCATTCATCCAGTCAGCATAGAACTTTCTTTTCTGACCACCGGCCCATTAATATGCAGCCCATTGGTTCTTCACTTACTGACACCAGGCTGAACCAGTTAGAGAGCAGCAGTGTCGGCTTTCCTATAGGCGACAGAGGCGGTCACCTGGGGGGGGCGACACATGTAGCAGGTTGAAAAAAATGTCTATATAAAGCTTTGTTGAAAAGAACACCCCCCTATTTTTTGTTTAAATTGTGAACAGTTTTATCCAAACATTAATTTTTCACATGGTGTTTATACAACCCCAAGTCAGTCGATGGCGCCCATGTGCCATGGTGGGTCTAGCAGAGAGGCTTTAGCTACAGGCTTTGGACATGCGCAGCTCACAATAAACGAGCTCTGGCCTGGGGAAAACGCTAAAACGTACAATGTACAGATGACATATAAATGTCTTTGTGACTATCTCTTTGTATAATGTCATATCATGTGATATTTTACAAGGTTTTAGCTGTTAAACAACAAGTGGATTTCGTTTAGTTACTGAATACAAATGAAACTAAGAATGAGATCAAACAGAAGAGTGTTAATATGAGAATGGGCCCTGGTTGACTTTATACTGGAAACGATGGGCCCCAGTGTGAAAAAGGTTAGGAACCCCTGCTGTAGACTAGGTGATTAGTCCTACAGAGGAACTGAATGTGGACCATATTAAATAAATGATAATGTAATAATTTTAATTATGAAGATTTTAAGTAATTACCACACTGCAAAGATTTATTGATTTTGTTGTATGTGCTGATGTCAGTAGCATTATAATCCAGTAAAATATCACCATTGTGCTTTAATTTAAATAATTAGTTGTTAAAATGATAAAACTGTAAGAACATTTAGAGATATTATTCAAAATACACTGTTAAACCATGTCAGTTCAACATAAAAACCTGATGAAAGGCCAAACACTGACTCCTCTGTGTCACTGCTGGAATTTCATGTAAAAAAACAATTATATGTGACTTTTGACATATTTTGTTTTTGGCGGCCCCACAGATTAGATTCGCCTAGAGCTCATTACCTTTACGCATTACCTTCGATCGGCACTGAAAGGGAACATAAACAGAGAGGAAACAAAACAGAGAGAAGTAGAAACAGAAATGAGTAAAAACTAAGAGTAAGTGCAGAGAAACTGTACAATAAAAAAAATAAATAAATAATGACACCACAAAGCTCCTAAAGTGATTGATAGTTCGATTGATAGCAGGACCTTCATAGGCTGCTGTGGATGACAATGATGAGGATGGTAGAAGCTGAGGTAAGCTGCCCTGCTGTCACATCACCGGTGTTCTGTTAAAGAGACCCAGTAAACCTGATCCCTACAAGCAAATTAACGGCAAACAAGCTAACAGTAAGCGGTGAACACACTAACAGTTAGCGGTGAACACGCTAACAGTTGATGCCCCCCTAAAACAAGAGTCCCCAAAAGCCAGCTCTAGGCCACAACAAATGTCTAGTCATGGATAGAAATAAAGTGATAAGAGCAGGACGAAGGTAGAGGGTGTGTTCAGTAATAACACTGAACACAGTCTGAAGGAACAAACTTAGTTTTTAACAGGTTGTCATAATGCTATGGCTGATCAGTGTATTTCCAGTTGGACACAGTTCCAGTCCAGAGGAATGCATCTGTCGCTCATCGTGAAGGTCTCTGGGAAATCAATCGCATCATCTCGGTAAGAAGAGAATCAACTCAGCTGTTTGCATGAAACATCATGTTTGCAGGTGTTCTGAAGGGAGTTTAACTGCAACATGGAATGAATGTAATGAAGCTAAATGAATAAAATGAAAACATATTTTATTAATCCAAAAGGCAAATGAATGCACTAGAGCTGTCAGCGTGGAACCATTTGCTTTCAGGAAGCTGATTCACTGGTATTTACTCATATATGTTGTTCATATTGTACTTTCAAAGTTTAAAGAGGTTATTGTCAAGGTTCTTAGATAGGTTTTACCTTTACATCAGCTAGAACTCTGGTGCTTAAACCAGCCAGTAATGCATGAATAGTTTCAGGTTCTGGTTTCTGTGATTGGCTGAGGGACAGCAGAAGACATGCTTTAGGACTTCCAGGCTCTTTATGTTGTCAGAAAGGCAATCAGGAGATAAGGTGTTGTAGATTTAGCCCTCTCTGTCCCACCTGCCTGGTAGGAAATGACCAGCCAGGGATGGGTAAGCCTGCCCACGTGCACGGTTTCTCTCCTCTTCTTTCTCCTCAGGTGATAGATGTGTGCAGATTACTCTTTCCTTGTGTCTAAAAAGGAGGGGTGGATGGTGGGTATATCCATCACTTTCTCCCTGTCCTCCTCTCACCAATCCTCCTCTTTGCAGCCATGCAGCCACAAGCTGACTGTCAAACTGGATCCACCGACTCCATCACAGGGAAGCTGGGTAATCTGGGTGGCCACAGGACTCCTTTATTTCCCATCTTCTTCCCCAACAAATGTAAAGTATCAGAAATTTAAAAAAATGATTTCAAAAGATGAGAAAAAAACAAAAACGAATAAGCATAAAAATAATTATAGAAATTTTATAGTTAACATTTGAGATGTTGCTGACTCAATGTTTCTTCTGTGATATTAAACTCTGTTTGACACTATAACATAATTTCACCAATAAACTACAATATCTTGAATCAAAGCAACATATGTCTGTTAAAATATTGTTTCATTTTCCACAAATACATCAACTAGTTATATTTACTGTTCAGTTAACTTGCATCAAGTGGTTTGTTCTTAATAAAAATTCAGGCTCTTTTTAAAAAGACCTACGTTAACTCAGCTTTTAATTGAATTTTTATTTATGCTACTAAAATAATACTAAAATTTAGTATTTTATTTTTTATTTCTTGTAGTCCTTTATGTGTATTTTTATTCCTGTTGCTGTTATCTTCTGTTCTAGTGTTAATGTCGTTAATGAAAAGACGTGATATATGGACCCATCGAAGTGGAGAAAAAAAAAAAAAAAAAAAAAACTTATGCTTGATTTTAGTCGAAGGGAAGGAATGTGGTCTGTAAATGTAGCTGGAAAAAAACACAACAAATCAGAAGAGACACGTCGCAGTTCACCACAAAGACATTGTGGTAAGTTAACAAAAAGTTTGGTGGTTGTTTATAACATAACATTAAACCAGCGGCTGTAATGTTCCAACAAGAACCTTAAACCGACCGCTAACTGCTGGCTAACTTACTAGCTTCTTAGCTTGTAGCGATAGCAGCCACTTGTTGATAGAATTGTGTGTGAAGTTGAATTTATGCTAACTTAGATATGTTATACTGGTCGGGCAGCTATGTTTTCAGTTGGATTGCAAGTTTAATTAAAGCCGCAAGCGGCATCCATCGGGTCCGAGCGGCCTGGACCCCGCCACCCGTCTCATACACCTTTTCCTAGCATCATAGTTAACATGGTAAAACACCCAGCTGAAAATCTGAAATGTTGATATTCTTAGTTAGCATTTTTTGCTAGCATGCTAATTTGCTAGCTAACATGCTATGTTGCCATGACAACATGTGGTGTAATGCGTTAGGGACCCAACAAGTATGAATCCTGTCAAGTTTGGTGCAGTTCCCATGTATTCCTATGGAGATATGAGCAAACTGTGTTTCATGGCGAGAAGGCTTTTTCCGTCAGTTGCCACGGTTACACGCTTTCTCCTATTAGAAAGATTTGAATAGCGTTTGGTCCCCAACTTGTCAGGAAGGTTCCCACCAAGTTTGGAGTCGGTCGCACGAATCCCCTCAGACTAGTTCGTTCAAATGGCAGTGAAATCCAAGATGGCCGGCACACCGTTGTCATGGCAACAGGTGTTCGATTGACTTCTTTGCTGGACTTGGGGTGTGACACGTATGAATATTGTGAACTTTGGTGAAGATCCCATGTATTTCTATAGAGATATGAGCAAACCGTGTTTCATGGCGAGAAGGTCATTTTCCGTCGGTTGCCACGGTAACACGCTTTCTGCTATTAGAAAGATTTGAATAGCGTTTGGTCCCCAACTTGTCAGGAAGCTTCCCACCAAGTTTGGAGTCACTCGCACGAATCCCCTCAGACTAGTTTGTTCAAATACGATGTGTGTAAAGTGCAAAAAATGGGAAAAAAATGGCTGCACACGCCAAGATGGCGGGCACCCCGTTTAAATGGCAACAGGTGTTTCATTGACTGTTTTGCTTGACACGGGGTGTTACACGTGTGTGCCGAGTTTCGTCTTCCTACGGCGAAGTAAACTTTTGGGACCCCATTCATTTGGGGATTTTTGGGGCATCTAGGTGGCGCTGTTGAGCCATTTTTGCATTGAAGTCTATGCGGACCTTAGAATATCGAAGTTTTCGCCGGGCTTGATGTGTGTGCAAAGTTTCACAACTTTTCATGGGTGTTTAGGGGGTCATATTTGGGCTCAAAGTTCTTAGAAGGAGGAGACTAAACATTTGGAAAACAATAGGGTCCTTCCATACTTCGTATGGCTCGGACCCTAATTAAAGCAGACAGAAGTATGAGCTAATCTAGGAGATGCAAGCGAACTATAGTGAACACAAAACACCTGGACAGCTACACATGGATCCAAACTAAAAACTAAAACGTACTAAAACAAATCATCTAGATAAAATACAATAATACGCCACACTTAATTCAAAACAACTTTAACCTACATTTTCATACATGAAATAGCCTACAATAACATGTGGTATAAAAGTGACATAGTAGTGACATAAAATGCTGTTCTGTTTGTCTTCAGGTTACCACAACAAGGACATTTGATCTGAATCGGCATCAATATTAATATAAATAAATGTATGTAAATATAAAAATGCCTGCAATTATTTCTGCATAAAATAGGATAGTTATGTTTTAAGTATGAGTTTTAAATGCATCGTTAAATGTAGTTTAACAATGTTAAACTACATTAAACAATGTTCTACTAACTACTAACAATGTTATATATTGTCTGCTGACAAAAACAGTAAAAGGGTAAAATGATTGTCCCGACTAAAACTAGACTAAAACGATGCGTTTTTGCTGACTAAAACTAGACAAATAAAATTACGTTTTCTTTGACTAAAATAAGGACTAAAATGTTTGACTTACAGTCGACTAAAGCTTGACTAAATAAAAACGGGATGAGGTTGTCTAAATGTGATAAAAACTAATAAACTGGACTAAAACTGAGACTAAATTTAAAAATGCTGATAAAATTAACACTATTCTGTTCTTATATTTGTTTAAACTTTTTAACACCTTCTACTCCAGTGTTTTCTCAGGGGCATCCACCCTGCTGGGGGCTCTGCCTGCTGGGTCTGTAGGATTGTTGCCATGGTGATTGCCTGTGTCTGGGTGGCTGGAGGTCCTGCACGGCAGCCCTATGGTTGTGCTGTGGACCCCGGCCTGCCCAGATCTGGGCGGCTCCTGAGGTGGCTTCTTTGGTGTTCCTTGTTTTATCATATAGATCACTTTGTGTTGCTGGTTGCATGAAAAGGGCTTTATAAATAAAGTTTGATTTGATTAATCTTAATATTTAAAACCTGTGATAAAATCTCAGAACAGTGGAATGATTGCTTCAAAATAAAAGTACCACATTTATAAACCTTTTTGATGAAAACTCATTTTAAATTGATCCTACAGTATGTAGTATCAGAAAGGTTTCAACTGTAGTTGTGAAACTTTTAAAATATTTATTTGTAATGTTCTTGGTAATTCAAATGTTCTTATATTCTGTTGCAGATGTTTATTTTAAGTAAATTACAACCCAGTTAAGCTTTTTTATTTATTTTTACTATTTTTGTCAGTGTTGGTGTTACAGGGTTACAGTCATTCATTATCTTCATCTTTCAGTTAGAATGCTTGTTGTTGTTTTTCGTTCTTGTATTCAGCTAAATTTATTCTGGTTATCTGTGGAATTAAGTAGAGACACCTAAAGTTAGTGATGGTCGGTAACGTTAGCATGTCGGTAGGTTAGCGCTATGCTCTGGTTGACTTGATGTATAGTTTCCATGATGATGTATAAATTTTCATATATTCCTAATGTATAATAGTTTGTGTAAGTATTAGCTGTTAGCTGGCTTTATTTTTGTTAGTTGGTCTGTTCAATGGAACAGGTTCTGTAATTCTAACTTAAAAAATTATGACACCTGTACTCAGCAAGACTAAAAAACGGACTACAGGCAACTGCACAGTAACAGCAAAGTAATTACAGTGGATGGAAACCAGTGAAATCATGGTGTACCTGAGTAACCGGCTTTATTTAGTGTGGAAAAGCACCTTAAAAACAAAAAACCAAAAATAATTAACATGAATAATCACCTGCTTTTATCATTTTTCATTTTAATTTCACACATTTTTTCAAATTAATATGCTTTGCCCCTTTATCATTAAAAGACTGAAACATGATGATGTTTTGCCATTTATAAGTGCTGATTTGGGATAAAATCTATTGGATCATTTTTACAAAAAACATAAGCCAACATGTTGCCTGGTTAAAATGACCCATGGCTGGGTCGGTCTATATTTGACCCAGCAGCTAGGCGATTTTTAACACATCAATTTTAAGTGTATAAATATATATATATATATATATATATATATATATATATATATATATATATATATATATATAATCTTGATCCCCTAAAAAGTTGGGATGTCACATAAAATGTAAATTAAAATAAAATAAAATTATTTATAAAGCTCAACTCACATTTTATTCCCAGTAGAGGATAAACATGTCAGATGCTGAAACTGAGACATTTTAACATGAATGGAAAATATGAGCTGATAGTGAATCTGATGACAGCAGCACCTGCATTTGTGGGTTTCAGGGTGAACTGTGTTCACAGACAGTGGTTTCTGGAAGTCCTCCTGAGTCCATGCAGTGGTTTCCAGTAGAGAATCATGTCTGCTTTTAATGCAGAAGATCACCAGCATCCAGCCTTGTCCCATGCACACAGAGATTCCTCCTGATTCTCTGGATGTTTTGATGACGTTTCACACTGTAGATCAGGGGTCACCATCTCTGGACCTCGAGGTCCCCTCTTTCAGACTCTAATCAAAGGGCCATTAACAGGTAGGTACAGAACCTAGAACTTGATGACTAGGTTGATGGAGATCTTTTCAATTTGAAGCAGGTGTGTAAATTATTTTAGTTATTTATAAAACACTTTCCATCAATGTGCTGTACAACACAAAAAGCAGGAAAACGTGTAAATCCTGCAGGACAGTGGAGGCTGAGTTGGTGACGCCCGCTGTGGATGGTGGGAACGCTTTTTGAAATTTGTTCCCCGGTTTGTTTCAGACTGGTGAACCTCTGTGTATCTTTCCATCAGAGAGATTTTCCACGTCTTTTTTTTTTATATCCAATCATGTTAATGAGCTGTTGCCAATTAACCTGGTTAGTTGTGAAATGTTCCTTTGATTTGTACCAAAATTACTTTTCCAGCCTTTTGTTTGTATCTAAATGCTTCATGAAATGGTAAAATGTCTCAGTTTCAGCTTCTGATAGGTTATCTTTTGTTGGGATTAAAATCAAGGTTGGTGAGATTTACAAATCATTGCATTTTGTTTTTAAATACATTTTAGACATCCTTAACCTTAATTACACAGTGTAGAAATTGCTCATCATAAAACAGTGATATGCTTTGAATCTTGCATAAATTTGCACTACTAGAATAAACATTACACCTTAGAGCAAACTGAACTGGCTCATTCAGCTACATGTTGATGACAGTTTGCTCATGCAAACTGGTGTTTTGCTCTGGTGGTAATGGTTCCTTTAAAAAAATCTACATACGTTCTTCACCAAGTGGCAAATTGTTTTCTTTTTCAGCCCAGGAAGTAAACACCCATCAAAGTTTTGCTGCTTATCGCTCTCTAGCCTACCAAATTTGTAAGATAACGGCACAGAAGAAATGTTAGCTAGAACAGATAAGCGGGAGTGAGACAAGTGTTTCTCCCTTATCTGCGAGTGACTGGGCTGAGGAGCAGTACTCTCCAGTTAGTCACAAACCGGCATTTAAAAGAGTGGGAAGACACACGATAAAGACAAAATGCTGAAATGGAAACGCGACTTCACCAGTTAATGTTGGAGGCAACTGCTTGAGGAATGAGGCATGTTTACCACTGTGTAGCACCCATCTTCTTTTTACAACAGTCCTTTAAACTCCGGGAACTGATGCCAACAGTTGCTGGACCTTTAGGAGAGGAACATTGCCCTGTTCTGATGCAGGATTCCAGCTGTTCAGCAGTCCAGGACTTTCCAAATATTTTAGTCTGTGGAAGTTTAGGATGCATGCAGGTCAGTCCAGAACCAGCCCTTCTGAGTCTAATCCTAGTTTGTTCGCTTGGAAAGTCTGTTTTGTTGGGGTAGGTGTGAATGCACAACCAAACTCTGATGTGGAGCTGAGAAGTGAACTTTGGTTCACCTGAGAACTTCTGGGCTTAGTGAAGCAAATGAAAGAAGCAAACTACAACACATGGCATTGCAGGTACAAAGCAGGGCCTTGTGGGTAAACAAACCAAAACATATGCACGTGCAGCTCCATGTTTTACTCTGATGTGGTGGAAACAAGTTTTCCTGCATTAACCGATGGATGAGTGAGTTTTCCTCTCTGTTGTTTGTCCTTTTATCTTCCTCAGTAATTTATCATGCAGGACAACTTCTAGGAAACATGCAGGACAACCTCTGGGACTAGGTCATTTAATAAGTCTGATTTGTTTGCTTTGCAGTTTGAAAGCAGCGAATATTACATCCGCAACTCAGCCAAGTCCTCAACTGTAAAGAGTCTAGCAGTGTAAACAAGTGTGAACACACCCTAACATGGAAGCCTGCTGTTGTAACAGACAGAGAAAACATTTTTCATGTTCTTGCTGAAATATGTTGTCTAATAGGAACACATGTTGATCTAATGTACAGACATCCAATGTTGATTTTCAGCCTTTTTCTGAGTTTTATTAAACAAAAACTGCTACCATACTCTGTTCTTAACCTGCCGCCGTGCTGATTGGTTCATTTTTTTTGTGCAGAAATTAAATTAATAATGTAATTTAAATAAAATTTAAAATGGCAGCTGTCAAGTAGAGGAGTTGCAGTATCTCAGGGTTATGAGTGTGGGGAGAATGGATAAACAGGTCAATCGGTGTGGCAGACCCTGCATCGGTCAGCTGAAAGATGAAGCGCTCAGTTTATCAGTCAACGTTCCCATCCTCGTCTATGGTCATGAGCTGTGGGTAGCGACCAAAAATACAAAATCATAAACACACGAGGGACCAGAAAGTTTTCTCCACAGGAAGTCTGGGATTTTCCTTCGAGAAATGTTGAGAAGTTTGGTAATCCAGGAGGAATTCAGAGTAAAGATGCTTTTTGGATTCCTCCCTGGTGTGGTATTCTGGCAACGTCCCACCAAGAGAAGGCCCCAGGGAAGACCAGGACCAACTGAAGGGACAACGTCTTTCTGCTGGCTGGGGAATGCCTTGGAATTCCTTTGGAAGAGCTGGAAGTAGTGGCCAAGGAAAGGGAATTCTGAACTTCTCCACTTAAACTGCTGCCCCTCTGACCCGACATTGTTATAATGGCAGAAGGTGGATGCATAAAATTTAGTGAAAAATAGTCTATAAGTTTTTTGTTCTTTTTTAGTTTCATATCAAGCATGTAGACTCCAGCTAATGATGGGTCTTAATTATACTGGCTTAATGATGTATAACATTTAAATTAGAGAGAGGCATGGACTGAGTAGCTGCAGTATTTAGACTTTCTCTGTTATTAATTTATTCTACTTCAGAGTTTGCTTACAGATACTTTAGATAAGCTAAATGGGTGTTTTTCACTTTAGAAAATTTATTTTGATGGCTCTTTATGATTCTGTGTACTTCGAAAAAACAAAACAAAACAAGCAAACAAAAAAAAAACACATCATTGATGTTAACTTTGGTGTTGTGGCTTAAAGAGTTTGGGAACCACAGCTAATGGCCCTGCTTGTTTTTTGAGTTTTATATCTGACCCCTGACTGATTTTAATGTAGGATCTCTGGAATTATGGAGTTGTTGGATTTTTTCCTATGGATCTGTCTCTGACCCAGGGCCACTTCTTGTTCCCTGATACTCTGTTATCTGGACCTGGTTCAGTCAGTGCTTTGGTCTGTTCTGGCTTTTGGACCTGGCTAGGATTCATGGATTAAGGATCTGGATTTTGTTTGGATATTTGGCTTCTGCACCACTGACTACAATCATCACTGTTTCTGCAGTGTCCTGTATCTACCTATTTCTTAGCTCATTACATGAGTTCGCTCAGTCTGCTAAACGTTTTAATCTGGTTGACATCTTTACTAAGCACCTCTGTCGTTAGACTCTCCTTCTAACCAACATTACCAGCAAACTCATGGCCAGTTCCTGCTCGTCAGCCCTGTGTAGCACTGTACCCATTTATGAATCCGTTAAAGCCTTTACCCTTTTTCTCTGTTGTCACTGGCCATCTGAGTCCACCGGTACTTGCCTCTACAAGGGTTTCCATTTGGGCTGAGAATAGTATTAATTACACCCACTGTGTAGCATACACTGCTTTTGCTCGAAGCCCTGTTTGAACAGAAAGTAACGCTGCGTAGGCTGCAGTATACAACAGCTGGGGGCGGAGGGTCACTATCACCCAAATGCTAAACTTCTCTATTGTCACCATGTTAAGTTTACACCCTACAAATCTGGCAACTTTGTGGTATTTTGAAACTTTTTTTTTTAAGTACTCCCTAGTAGAATCCTCTGGCAACAAGCATAGTACACACTTGAATACACAGTTATGCTCACAATAAAGCCGGTTGTCTCAAGATACTTAAGGGTCTAATATGTAAGAATTACTGATATCTAATGGTGAAGATAGACAAATTACTTTAAAAGCCAAGTACAGTTGTTAATGTATGGTGGCTGCCAGTGGCCAAAAGTCTCCCAGACATAAACATGTTTTAATGTGTGAGTCTATCCAAGGCCTCAGGTGCAGCGATGACTAAATAAAAGGCAACTACTTTGAAATTGTGCACATGTACTGTCTTTTTCTATGGTCCTTTTTAAGGCATTACTTATCCCAAACAGCTCCTATTAAACAAAACTGGTACTGCAGATTTAAAGCTTCACATGCAGTGTTTTTTTGTCCATTAAGAGACACCGTAGTAAAAATGGTGACAGCTGCCATGTATGTGGACCCACGACAAGTAGATAAGAATGGCTCATTCTAAGAATAAAGTAATTTTTAGTAAAGTCATTAAATATGAATAGAAACACAGTGTTTAATGATGTGACATTTTTGCTATTGACCGTTGATTTAGTTACAAGCTGCACCTTTAAGGTTAAAGAGCAAGTATATTCTCAGCTTCACACTCCAGCTGTAGCAGCAGGAAACTGCCTCTAATACATCAAACCACATCAGTTATCTTGTATGTCTGTCTCTTCCAAAGAGGACACACTATAATGTATCTTAACATGAACAAAAACACCAGCAACAAGTATAAAAGCAGTGTCGGGCAATGAATGAAATTTTTAATTACAATTAATCACATGAAATACTGCAATTAATCATGATTAATCGCCTTGTTACGTGCAACTTGTCCTTTTCCTTTAAATGAGGGCCTACTGCTATAAGAATGTGGTAAATTTTGATTTACAAACACTAAATCAACGTTCTGCAATCTCCATATATATATATATATATATATATATGTATATATGTATAATATAAACTCTTGTCATTTCTCATTGTCATTTGGGAGCAGTTTCCCACAATTTTCTGGCCATTTGCGTTGGTTTTGACAGACAAAGAGAAATGTCAGTTCCTTTTCTTGTCAGACAGAAAACTTCTCTTCTTTTTAATAAACCCGCTCTTTGGTGACTGTTTACACTGAAAGACTCTGCATGCGGTTTCTCTGTGTTCAGAGCCAGTGAGCAAGAACTTTGAAAAAAATCAAAAATAAATAAATGCATTAACGTATTCCACAGTTTTGAATACTGAAGAGGAGAAACAAAAAATAACTAATCTTTGTAGAAATGATAGTTAGCATTGCATATGTTCAGACAGATTATTTACACATGGAAAACAACTATGGTCCCAAAATGGAGCCTTGGGGAACACCCTTTGACACAGGGAGAAGTAGAAGACGACCCAGCAAACTGGAGTTGTTACAGAAAACACCTAAGAAGATGCAGAAACTTCTAAAACTGGGTTTAGAACTGTACAATGCGTCATTAAAAACTGGAAGGATAGTGGCGAATCATCATCTTCCAGGAAGAAATGTGGTCAGACAAACTTCCTGAATGATGGTGATTTGCGATCACTTTAACATTAGTGAAGTCAGATCATAAAAAAAACAAAACTGACGGCTATATTTAATAGTGAAGGTAAGAATATTTCCACATGGACAACGTGAAAAAGGATTTTCTTGGGGCTGTGTGGCCCTAAGAAAATCGTTTCAGTTATTTTCACACATGGCTCGGCCACCACAGAGTCCAGCCCTGAACTGCACTGAGAATCTTTGGGATGTGCTGGAGAAGGCTTTGTTCAGCAGTCCAACTCTCCCATCATCACTACGAGATCTTGGAAAAAAAAAAATGCAACTGTGGACTGAAATAAATGTGACATCGTAGAAGCTTATAGAAACGATGATAAAGGGAATAGTGCTGGAATCAAAGCTTAATGTGACCTTGCCCCGCTCCAAAGATCAGCATCAGACAGAGGACCCCAAGACCTGGACAACCAGCAGCCACCATGGAGCATGGCACCTAGGCAGCCCACCACAGGGATGACCCAGTACCCACCAAGAAGTCAGCAGAGGACGGGGCTAGCCAGAGTCCCCATGGAGCATGTCCCCAGGGGTCCTGGAATAACTGCTCTGCCAGCTGCTGTTGTAATGCCACTCTGACTGACGACAGCCTTTTGTCCAGCAGCTCCTGTTTACCATAAAATCAATGCTCTTATCTTCTATGCTCCTACAAAGGCTCTTATCATTGAAAATTAAACATGTTTGTGTCCTTATAAATTTAAATATTATTTGACCTTCTCACCTCCCAATTCCTGCGTTAGAACATCATCACCAGAATTTTAGCATGCTTGTTGACATAATTTATTTATTGTAACCTGTCTATTTGTGGATAAAGATCATTGGAACTGACCAAGACGGCGAGAGACACCGGAGAAGAGACTTCCAGCAGAACCAGAGTTTGGTGTCTGCCTTCACCAGTATGAGGATGAGAAGCTCGAGCACAGAGATAAACAAACGTTAAAGCACCAGCCCAGAGGTGCCTGCAGTGTTTGCCAGCACTAACGCAGCTGACAGTGATACAGTGCCACCATTACCACATACGTAGCTCATATTCTTGGCTAATTGAGTTTGAGGCCCCTGTGGCCGTGGGTGCTTTAAACGGGGGATTGGCTGGACCATGTGCATGTTGGATCATACAGTATGATAAAGGTCAAGGTTTCATTGGTCTCTATCAGATGGTGTATGTTTGTGTGTACCCAGCCCCGACCGAGAGCTTGTTTTTGCTTTCAGCCGTACTGTTTCGCCTTCAGCAGATTTTTTCTATTCTTTATTTTTCCCAGGGGTCTGTACAGATCTGTCATGTGTACCTTTGCTCTGTTTGTATTTCCATTGATAAGAAACTAAGTCATAACAGAGTTGAGAACATATCCCACCAAGAGGAACACGAGGCAGTAATGAAGATTGCAAGTATAGCAGCTCCATATCATGACTTTCTTACTTCATAAAAACCACATACTGTAGCTGTGTTCTTTCACCACCCCATGAGCCCTGAACACATTCATCGGTGGTTATTCATCGGAAATGGTGAGGGTTGTTTTTTTGGAAATGCAACATTCACTTTCAGAAGAAATAAAATATGTCTGCCTGTGAGTACACAGGGTGAAAGGACCTGGTTGGATGTTACATTCCTCCACTGCCCTTTATTTCCCTATTCATTCAGAGGTGTGGTAGGATGTACATCTCAGCACTTGAGGAAGGGGACAGGAAAGGGAGGAAGTGGAGGGAAGATGCTGAGGAGATGGAGGAGGAGGAGAGCGGAATATGTTGGTGAAAAGGCAAGTGCTGGAGAAGGGGTGGAGCAGCACCGCTCATCTCTGAAAAGATGGTGACAAAAAAGCTGGTGGGTGGCAGCACTTCAGGATGTAGGACAATGATGAGTAAGCGGAGTCATGCAAGCGGCACACAGCTGTACTGTATGCAGAAGTCACAAACATTTAGCAAAAGTTAAGCTTCAAAACTCATCTGACTAATGCATTTTCATTCCAAATGTGGCTCCATTAAAAAGCCAAATAAACAGGCTTTCTAATGGTAAAAGATTTATTGCTAAGAAGCACTGATACAATAAAGACATAATCCACCAAACAATATCTTTCTTACCTGTTGTGCTAAGTTCATATAAACATTCACCAGCCACTTCATCAGGTCCACCTTCTAGTCTGGGTTCGACCCCTTTTTCCTTCAGAACTGCCTTAACTCTTGGTGTGAGGAATTCAACAAGGTTTTTGCTGATTATTTAAGGGTGAGCCATATGGTGTTGTTTGAGGTTTTATTTACCTAATTTGAAGACGGCATAAGGATTAGATGATTTTTTTTTCTTTTATGTGTAACCTTAGAAGTTAAAATATTATGCATATATAAAGCATGACAAGTAATCATTTGATCTTATAGTTTAAAAAGTATTAATAAAAAAAACTGAAAAAAATGATTATTTTTCATAAAGGTATTTTTCCAGGGAATAATAAATAGGAGAATATGAATACCATGGACTTCCTCCTCCTTTGTCCTGCTTCCCATCGTATTTAACAGGCATCTTGATCAGGTCCAGGACCATTAAACAGATCATTGGAGGAGTGATTAAAAATGAAACAGACTTAAATGTGGTAATCAATCATTTAATAGGTTAACAGGCTTGAAATATCAGCACTCAAGTTTAACCTGAGCTCACTGAGAGAAGTGAGAGGAGGGGTGGAAAGGAGAGATATCCAGAAATCATACCATTTACTTGTAACAGTAATAATGATGATAATAATAATACACAATATAAATCTATATAATATCATGTAATCATAATAACCTGTTTTTAAAGAATTTTAAAGGGACTGGTAAGTCACTGATGGGTTGAAAAGAGTGTTCTTAATTATCCACAGTCTTTCAGAACCAGATGTTGTTCACTGGAAAGTAAAAATACTTAAGTATGCATACGAGATGCAAAGGCATTAGTGGAGCAATTTGCAGGAAGCTACATGAAACTAAAAGCGTCTGAGCTTTTGAATGCTCAGTGTGAAGCTTCTTTTGAAAAGATGCATGAATGCATCTTATTGAGGATTTGCCATACCCTGCATTAACACAGTACAGGGCAGCATTCTCCAGCACATCCTTACAGTGACGTCCCTCCAGGCCTTCTTTCTTTCCTTAATGATATGATACTGATGAACTCTTTGTGGTTTGTTTGGATCAGGAGATGAATATATGAATGACAGTTTCCATATGTCTCTCATTTCTGTTGAGCATCTGTTCAGAGTCCTACAGATGGGAACTAAAGTACAGACACGAAGTACACTAGTGTGATACAAGTTTAAATGTTGTAATGGAGGAAGAAGTGAGAAAAGTTAACATGAGTTAGAGTTTATACATGTTTTCTAATTGTGGATCAGAGTGATTGTACATGTTAAAGAGTAAATTGCTTAATAGGATTTAATTAGGGAAAACTGTTATAACAGGATAAGACTACTAGTAAATCACAGCTTTTGACACCTCTGGACCTTCAATCAGTCAATCAAACCCTTTACACCGAAAAAGCGACACACAGGCTAGAGCCTGTTTGTTTGACCTGGACAGACCCCAGCATCTGGTTGCTGTTTCTAATCTATCCTTTCTCCTATTTGTCACAGTACATTCTGCTTATACTCCACCATATAATGATCAGGAGTAGCTCTTTACTATGAAAAAGAATAACACTTTTACATAGCAAAAACAGTGACAATCTTAATTCATCCAAAGTCTTTTACATCTTGTTTTAAACATAATATACTGGGTACAAGGAGAATGTGTAAGATTATTATTCATGTCTTTTGTTTCTTGCTTAATACTGGCTTTTGTACACGCATATTAAGTTAAATCATCACACTGGTACACTGTTTGATATAATGAATTTTTCTCATTCGATTTTAGCTGTAAAAACTTGATTCAAGACCTCCCTCTACCAGTTCACACACACTGCAAAACTTAGCTCTCTTAACATAAGGAATACCTCCTGATAAGATTTCCTAAAATAAGAAAAAGTATTCTAGACTCCAGACGTGAGAAAAACTGACTACCAAAGAAAAAGGTCCCACAATCTAAAATTTATTGCTGGACCACCTTTAGCTTTGACCTTGATAAGCTTCTGCCACGTCACAACATTAATTTCCATCCAGTGTTGCATTAATTTTTCTCCAAGATCTTGTATTGACGATGGAGAGTCCGACCATTGCACAAAGTCTTCTCCAACACATTCCAAAGATTCTCAGTGGGGTTCAGGTCTGGACTCTGTTGTGGCCGATCCATGTGTCCTGTTCCCTGAACCACTTTTTCACAATCTGATCAGATTCATAGGGCTCGAGCCCCATGAATCCTAGCATTGTCATTTTGGAAATGGCCCTGCCATCAGGAATGAAGGAATAACCTGCTCTTACAGCATATTCAGATAGTCAGCTGACCTCATTCTTTGGACACATAATGCTGTTGTACCTACACCTGAACAACTGTCACAACCTTAGATCATAGACTGCCCCCACAGGCTCTGGCAGAGAGTGGAACACGTTATTTAAAAGGTCCGATACTTTTGAAAAGTACTGCATGAACACAATCGCAGTCCAGAAGAATGGTCCACCCAGTTTGGTAGTGTTAATTTCGTTAAAAAAAACTTAATGGGGTGGCATGGCTCAGTGGGTAGAGTGGTTATCCTGTAACCCAAGGGTTGCCAGTTCGATCCTGGCCCGGTGCCCCTGAGCAAGACACCAAACCCCTACTTGCTCATGGTTTGCATGCCTTGCATGGCAGCTTCCACCATCAATGGGTGAATGTGACATATATGCAAAGCGCTTTGGATAAAAGTGCTATATAAGTACAGATCATTAAATGAAAATATTTTTGTCAACTTGCATTTTTCACCGGACGAAAACTAGACTAGACGAGACTAAAACCCCCATTCATAAACAATAACTGGGACTAAATAAGAATGCATTTTGGTGGACTAATTAAGACGAGACGAAAAATGATATATTATTATACGATATGATATTGTCAGATCCTCTCTCCTCCTCCTCGGCTCCTCCACCACACACACAGTGACACACCCCCTCAGTGTTGCTAGCTTAGCGACTTTGTCGCTATATTTAGCGAGTTTTCAGACCCCTCTAGCGACATTTTTTTTAAAAAGCGACTAGCTACAAATCTAGCGACTTTTTCTGGTAGTATTGGAGACTTTTGGAGACTGGTGTGAATAAACATAGTTTACTCTTTTCAATGTGGAGTCAGTGCTGCGCAGACCCTTCCCCCATCCAAAAGCTCTCATACGAGGCTTGGTCCTAGCAGCAGCACACAGCTCTCAGCCGCAGTCACTTGTAGATATTGTGTGTGACTGGCTAACTTACATTAGCTTCTTAGCTTGTAGCAATCATAGCCACTTGTCAGAATTGTGTGTGAAGTTGGATTTATGCTAACTTAGATATTTTATACTGGTTGGGCAGCTATGTTTTCAGTTGGATTGCAAGTTTAATTAAAGCAGACAGAAGTATGAGCTAATCTAGGAGATGCAAGCGAACTATTATGAACACAAAACATCTGGGCAGCTACACATGGATACAAACTAAGAACTAAAACGTACTAAAACAAATCATCTACATAAAATACAATAATACGCCACACTTAATTAAAAACAACTCTAACCTACATTTTCATACATGAAATAACCTAAATGTGGTATAAAAGTAAGTAAAATCATGTTTAATGTCTGGGGTCGCCAGAGTTTTTGATATCGAAATGGGGTTCCAAGTTAAAAAAGGTTGGGAACCACGGCTCTAGGAGTTTGTATCCCAGTGTATTTATTTAGTGACATAAAATGCTGTTCTGTTTGTCTTCAGGTTACCACAACAAGGACATTTGATCTGAATCGGCATCAATATTAATATAAATAAATGTATGTAAATATAAAAATGCCTGCAATTATTTCTGCATAAAATAGGATAGTTATGTTTTAAGTATGAGTTTCAAATGGATTTTAAATGTAGTTTAACAATGATAAACTTCATTTAACAATGTTCTACTAACTACCAACAATGTAATATACTACTAACAAAAAAATAAAAGGGTAAAATAATTGTCTTGACTAAAACTAGACTAAAATGTTGACAGTTTTTGTTGGCTACAACTAGACAAATAAAATGATGTTTTCTTGGACTAAAATAAAGACTAAAATGCTCGATTTATAGTCAACTAAAGCTTGACTAAATAAAAATGAGATGAGGTTGCCTAAATGTGATTAACACTAACAAGCGCGAATGAAACTGGACTAAAACTGCGACTAAATTTAAAATTGGCTGATAAACTAACACTACAGTATGGAGAGGAAAGGATAAAATTTAGTTGATCTTTACGCGCTATTCTCGGGAGGGTGGTGGTTGCTGTTGGTGGTGGCTAATATAATGGTGGGGAAAATGCTTGGAAAGTGTTTCCAATATGGCTGCTCTCTGTTTAGTTTTTTTCTAGAGGAGAAAAAGTAAAATTTGTGTTAAATTGTGCTGCTATGGGTTTAGTTTATTTTCAAAATGGATTTACAAATTTTTTCTCAATGAATGAAGATTGCTGCCATTGTTGTTTCTTCCCGTCTTGCTCCAGTCACACAATATTCACAGCAAACTTTTTCTTTGGTAGCATCACAAACTTTTACATTTCACATGCTACTTGAGATCTGTAGAGTCTGAGTAGTATCTCCATCCATCCATCCATCCATTCTCTTCCGCTTATCCGGAGTCGGGTCGCGGGGGCAGCTGCCTAAGCAGGGAAACCCAGACTTCCCTCTCCCCGGCCACATTCACCAGCTCATCCGAAGGGATCCCGAGGCGTTCCCAGGCCAGCCGAGAGATGTAATCTGTCCAGCGTGTCCTGGGTCTGCCCCGGGGCCTCCTTCCGGTGGGACGTGCCCGGAACACCTCACCAGGGAGGCGTCCAGGAGGCATCCTAACCAGATGCCCGAGCCACCTCATCTGGCTCCTCTCGATGTGGAGGAGAAGCGGCTCTACTCTGAGCCCCTCCCGGATCACCGAGCTTCTCACCCTATCTCTAAGGGAGAGCCCGGCCACCCTGCGGAGGAAACTCATTTCGGCCGCTTGTATTCGAGATCTCGTTCTTTCGGTCATTACCCACAGCTCATGACCATAGGTGAGGGTAGGAACGTAGATCGACCGGTAAATCGAGAGCTTTGCCTTTCGGCTCAGCTCTCTCTTCACCACGACAGACCGATGCAGAGCCCGCATCACTGCGGACGCCGCACCGATCTGCCTGTCGATCTCTCGCTCCATCCTTCCCTCACTCGTGAACAAGACCCCGAGATATGTAAACTCCTCCACTTCGGGCAGGACCCCATCGCAGACCCGGAGAGAGCACTCCACCCTTTTCCGGCTGAGGACCATGGTCTCGGATTTGGAGGTGCTGATTCTCATCCCAGCCGCTTCACACTCGGCTCCGAATCGCTCCAGTGCGAGCTGAAGATCACGTCCCGATGAAGCCAACAGAACCACGTCATCTGCAAAGAGCAGAGACCCAATCCTGAGGCCACCGAACCGGATCCCCTCGACACCTCGGCTGCGCCTAGAAATTCTATCCATAAAAGTTATGAACAGAATTGGTGACAAAGGACAGCCTTGGCTGAGTCCAACCCGCACTGGAAACGATTCTGATTTACTGCCGGCAATGCGGACCAAGCTCTGACACCGGTCGTACAGGGACCGGACAGCTCTTACAAGCGAGTCCGGCACTCCATACTCCCGGAGTACCCCCCACAGGAGTCCCCGGGGAACACAGTCAAATGCCTTCTCCAAATCCACAAAACACATGTAGATTGGTTGGGCAAACTCCCATGCCCCCTCGAGGACCCCAAAGAGGGTGTAGAGCTGGTCCACTGTTCCACGACTGGGACGAAAACCACACTGCTCCTCCTCAATTCGAGGTTCGACTATCCGACGGACCCTCCTCTGCAGCACCCCTGAATAGACCTTACCGGGGAGGCTGAGGAGTGTGATCCCCCTGTAGTTGGAGCACACCCTCCGGTCCCCCTTTTTGAAGTACCACCACCCCAGTCTGCCAGTCCAGGGGGACTGCCCCCGATGTCCACGCGATGCCGCAGAGGCGTGTCAACCAAGACAGCCCTACGGAATCCAGAGCCTTAAGGAACTCTGGGCGGACCTCATCCACCCCCGGGGCCTTGCCACCAAGGAGATTTTTAACCACCTCAGCGACCTCAGCCCCAGAGATAGGCGAGCCAGCACCAGCTACCCCAGACTCTGCTTCCTCATCAGAAGACGTGTTGGTGGGATTGAGGAGGTCTTCGAAGTATTCCCCCCACCGCCTCACAACGTCTCGAGTCGAGGTCAGCAGCCCCCCATCCCCACTGTACACAGTGTTGACGGAGCACTGCTTTCCCCTCCTGAGCCGCCGGATGGTGGACCAGAATCTCCTCGAAGCCGTCCGGAAGTCATTCTCCATGGCCTCTCCAAACTCCTCCCACGCCCGAGCTTTTGCCTTAGCGACCGCCGAAGCCGCGCTCCGCTTAGCCCGCCGATACCCATCAGCTGCCTCTGGAGTCCCACAGGCCAAAAAGGCCCGATAGGACTCCTTCTTCAGCTTGACGGCATCCCTTACTGTCGGTGTCCACCAACGAGTTCGGGGGTTACCGCCACGACAGGCACCGACGACCTTACGGCCACAGCTGCGGCTGGCCGCCTCGACAATAGAGGCACGGAACACAGCCCATTCAGACTCAATGTCCCCCGCGTCTTTTTTTATTTTTTCCTTTGGCATTTTCTTGCAGTATGGCATCCACTTCACATTCCTGGGAAATTTTTCCACTAGTGAGTAATGTTTCTCTCTGCTTTTAGGATACATGTGGAAAATGGCTTCATATATACTCTTTTATTGATGAGTGGAAAAACAATGTTACCCTAAGGCTGTTGCTAGGATAAAAATAAAAAGTGTTGTTATTCTGTACATAAATTGTAAATGTTAATACTACCAATAAGCAGAACCGGCTTTATACTTATTTTTAAAATAAAAATTTGTGAGGAAAAAAGAAACAGAAAACTGTCAAAAGTACAGAAATCAGTTGCTCAGGATTTTTGATATACTTGCCACAAAGGGAAACAGGAACATTCATAACCAAAGAATAGAGCAAAAGTGGTCAGTAACCGTTAATGGTTCAAAGGCAACCAGTGTCCATCACTGTCAATTAGCGCCTAAATTTTCACTCATTTACACTTTGTTACCAGCTCTTTTTAATATTTGACAAAGCCATCTACCCAGACCAAACAACCAGACGTGTGGATGATCATGAGCGACACATGTACTGCGTGTTTCTTTTAGCTAACAGGCTGAACAAGAACCATATACCCTGTTAAGTTAAACTACTATCCATCCATCCATTCATCCATCCATTTTCTGCCTCTTATCTGGAGTCGGGTTGCGGGGGCAGCTGCCTAAGCAGGGAAACCCAGACTTCCCTCTCCCCGGCCACATTCACCAGCTCATCCGGAAGGATCCCGAGGCGTTCCCAGGCCAGCTGAGCGATGTAGTCCGTCCAGCGCGTCCTAGGTCTTCCCCGGGGGCCTCTTTCCTCTACTATAGTTATGTTAAATAAGGCTACATTCAAATCTATTGTGCTCATTTTTTTTAACAGAAAACAAGATTAAGAAAGAGTCATTAAAGCCAAAATAAAAATAACAAGAATAAGCTAAAACTTTTGGACTTAGCTAACAGGCTGCTATCACCGCCCACTCCTGGGACATCCATTTACAGCTTTTACCCTAAAAATAAATACATGTAAACACACTGCCCATCCAAAGAACAGAAAGTCTCCACCTGGATTTAACTAAGCAAGTCTCTCATTGAATAATTGGACAATCAACTAG